>NC_060239.1:22278198-22584847 GCF_021155785.1 Neodiprion fabricii
TTTAACGCAGCAAACCCAACTCGTTCTCACTTTTGTCCAGAGACTTATACACGACGCTATGTCACAACTTATTCAGACTTTCGTTAGTATTCTAGAACCTTTCTCGGACTGAGTTACTAACGGGTAGAGTTGGTCCCCTGGTGCCTTGCAGACTTTATACTTGTCATGCACAGAGATTATATTTGAATATAATGAATCTGTATCAAGCATACTCATGCAAGAAGAATGAACTGCAAATTGTTAGTGAGGATTTTCGTGTCGTGATGAATTCATATACGCAGGATTAGAATGTGTATACGTACAACAAAACTGGCAAACGTCGATAATGTTTTCGAGTTTCTTTACACTTTCAGAAGTATCGACAGAAGGCATCCAATGTGAAGAAAGTTATATTGACCCAATTTATGGCACGTAAAATGCCGAGTGGCTTAAAGACATCATTCCTAGATTTATTATTTTTCGAAATCAAATGGGATCGAATAAAGGTACCACCGAAATTATTCTCAGTGAGGGAAGAAACGTACGATGCCCGATATCCGAGGATCCGAATAGTGAAAGGATTGTGTCGAACCCATCAATTCAGCCTCCACTAAACCGAAATATATAGCTGTTAAATATTCTACCGGCAGGTACGCAGCTGTTGTTTTCGTTGACGAGAGGCGCAGCGGTAACTCAGCATTTACGGTATATCTTCCACCGAGCGTCTGGTCTCTTTATCACGGGAAATTTGCCGTTTTCCCCGAATGTTCCCCGAGCCTCGGCTCTGTCACTCGATTCCGAAATGCGATGAGGATTATTAATTCAAGCGGCACTAAGAGTTCCTGCAGGGGAAGCGAGCGTTCCTACAGTGCCGCGAGCCCTTCATCTTCCAAGGGTCCCAAACGGCGTCGGGACGCCCACGAGGCGTCGTCGTGTTCCGTATGGATGGATCTTGGAACGCCACGGATTGCCAACACCACGCCGCTCTGAAAATATGCAATAAGCAAGTTTTCGTCGATAGGTATCAGCCGCCCTTTTATTCACCGGGCCGATAAAGTTGCCTCCTGCATTATTCATCGCCGGTACGTATATCATAGAGACAAATTTTTCAAACAAACCGAAATACGAGAGCCCAAGATACCGCCGTTGGAACCACGATAGTGTCGTTTGATCAACGCTTTGTCTACTTCTCGAGTACTTTGGATGCGCGAGCCGAGCTATTCTCAAAAGAAAGAAAACAACGACGAAAGTGTTTATCGCAAGCAATACCCACCGGACAAATGGTCTGAAGGGGCTCTACATAACTCCTCGAATGGACAGGACTATCTCTTAGCGAGGCGCCTGCCTCGAGTCTCGAACGATTGTCCGAGAACCCCCAAAATAGGAGGGTAGTGAAATTTGAAAGAGTTTAGTTCACCACCAGAATCTCCGTCTATTTACTCGGTTCGCAAAAGTAATCGGTGCGGCAATTTAGCGCCTTAGCATCAATGCATGATATATGTTGGGTAGAACGGAAAAGGGTGGTTCTACCCAGGCTTGTGAGAGCCGTTCGGTACCAACGTTCTCGCTCTCCTCCCTTCTCCTCCCTCTTCCCGTTTTCTCACGTTGGGATTAAGGAAATCGAAGAGGATTTCTGTTTCCGTGTGTTATCTCTTCTTACAGTAAGAATCGCGGGAAGTAAGAAGGATCAGGAGAAAAGGTACAACGCGTCAACGTGTGTTTTCAAACTTCTTTTGGCATGCTCGGAACTTCTTACGCTAAACTCTTTATGTTTGATGCTTACGAAGGAACCTTACTAATATTAAGTTGCGATACTTAAGTAAGCCTTGAACTTTTTCCTTGATGAAAAATTTGATTATTTTGTTACGGATTAGAGGGAAGGTATTGACAAGCGGCTGTCAATATATTTTTACACCCATCCGAGGTGTCGTTTCGGGTACTTTGGCGTCCGGTCATTGCTCTCGAGTCAAGGAATGGAAAAAGGAGTTAGAACTAATCTAAGGACGGTTTACGATCGAGTGTATAAGTGCTTTATTAGAATAGTGAGGAATTTAAATGTATAGTTGAACGAAGTGAATTCTTTGAATGTTGGAATTAGGGTATAATTGATGGAGGATGGAATAGAAGTTGAGTAGACGGATGTTGGAATAGAAGTAAGCTTGAAACAAAGAATACGAGTGCATGAAAGGTGCGAGAATCCGGAATAGTGGGGAATAGAATTAGCGGAGTGAGGGTGAAAGCAGGTGACGTGCGGCTGGATAGAAATAGGAGGACAGGATGGAGAGTATAATGTTACTGTGAGGTATGTGGAACAGTGAGCAGGTAGAGTCAAGAGATGGTCGAAGAAGATGGGGAAATCGTTTAGCGGAACGCTGGACATAACAATTGAATCCAGAAATTTGTCGTTGGAAATTTGAATGAAATGAGATCGCGGAACACAGACTCTGCATTATATGAAGGGTTCACTGCCAGAGTAGCTTAATCCAAATTGTTGATAAGGATCACTTTAACTATCCTAAGTCATTTAAAATGTGCCTTATCGGCAATGCTGGTTAGGCTAGTCTGGCACAGAATCTTTCATATGAGTACAACATATTGTGTCAGATAGTTATTAAAGCACACGATGTGAGGAAATACAAAAAATTTGTATGAAATCCATTTTGCGTATGTATCTTATTACTAAGTTGGTCTGTGAAATAGATGATTTGTAGTAACAGATTCAAGGCGGCTGACTAAACTTCAACAGAAGAAGCAGTTTGATAAAAATGTGAATTCCCAAAATTCCCGTATGAATTATATACCACCTGCTACTTTGAGTTCGCAGATTCAAGCTCAGATATGATGTCATCAAAAACTCGAGAAACTTGTAACAACAGATTTCTATAAAAATATCACTCTACAACTCACTGATTTCGTAACTACGATTTTTCACACGCAATCTCAAATTCCGTAATTTCATCGTCAGTATCAAAATTTTCAGCGATCATAAAAACTTCGAGGAATCAATCGTTCTCGTAAAAATTTCAAAATTCTTCGAAATTCCTAGTACAATATTGAATACCCTGGGTTTATGTTCTAATTTCAAGCCTGAATTCATAAGCAACGATACAAAAAACCTTTAGATCAACGAATGGAATATTCTATTCAATACTTTGCATGATATAAAAAAAAGGCGAAACAATGGCTTTGAAGTATATAGCTGAAGCTTTCACTTTTGGTGAGGTTCTCTTCTCTTCCCTCAGCACTACCTTCGCTTATATATTCTCTGACACCCCGTGGCTATACGTGTATAAATTCACTTCCTGAACCTGGCCAATTCCTTTATCGACCTCTCGCCGAGTCTCCGACGGTGTTACAGGCGCGCGGTTGATTTGGCGGCGGCATGGCGGCATCAGAAATATCTCTGCGGGTTGAATTTTCGCGATGCGCCAAACCCCGGCGGGCTTTGCCCAAAGAGACCTGACAATACGTCGTTACGGGAGGCAAGCTGGCGTCGGCCTGATTCCTCCCACTCTGGAACGAGAAACCCTGGAGTGGATAATCGTTTTAGGGTTCCAGGGCGCAGGGCATTACCGCTTTTGTGGACGAGCCGATGTTTGAGCGTTCATCACGTCTCTCGGGCAATCAGCTCGATTCATAATCAACGCTTATATACTTCGGGATCAATTATTAAGGCTGCATTGTTTCCATAGGGATCATTCCGACGCACTCGGTCTGCTTCATCCCTATCCCTGCATAGCGTGCAACCTCCGACGACCTGAAACCTCGCCGAGCGATGGAAGCCATAACGGAGCTGAAGTGCGTCTTGATATAAATTGGATCACGCGACGAAGACACCGTCCTGGTTCACGCCTCTTACTTTTTTCCGTAAGTATGCACGAGCCTTCTGATGGATGCACCTGGTTTATACGGACGTACGAATCGAAGACACCAATGATTTGACATTTCGATTGGGGCGACAATCACCGAAACGATATCGTTTGTCACATACGATAGATTCTTGTGTGGTAAACAAGATATTTACATGGGGGAAAACCCGGTGCGAGATGTAGAATATTTATCCGCCAAACCGTGGCGGGCTAAGTAATTACAGAACCGTTTGAGGTGCGGCAACTGAATACAGATATTATGCAGATGTCGGAATAATATTCGCCACACGTTCGCTCGGGTCAATATTGAGCTAAGCCGGATCGTAATTCATGCGAAAGACGATCCGCTGCAGGCGCTAGACGCCAGGCAAAACCGGAAACGTTACAGAAATTCGATTTCGTCAAAAACTGAAGTCGCATATGTTGTTCCAGCTGTTTTGCCGAGAATTTCGAGCTTCGGAAAATTACTGTGTAGAAAATAACGAAGAATATTTATATCTATGGAGAACGTGAAATGTTACATGTTCGTTTAATGTTTGAGGAGGAGAAGCACAAATTAGCAGGGCAAGTTCGAAGAAAAATTATTTTGAATTAAGGAGGTTGGTTGCTCAAAAATAAATGTATAACTTTAACTAAGAGACTGTCATATATTGACTATTTATCAAATTCGCGAGCTACGAGAATCTCTGAAAACTGAAGGATATAAAATAAAATCATAATAAATGCTTAGTTTTCATGTTCTATTCCAAATTTTCTAAAGTGATTCGAAATCAAGTATACTCGTTTGATTTTATTGTATGATGGATCGACGTTTTATTATGACCACTAGTTTCTAAGAATCAATTACATAAATGTCCGTCATCATGCATACCGTATCGTTAAATATCAAATTTCGCGACATGGCACCGATATTAATTATGATCAACAAATGACAATAGTCAATTAACTATTGAAAAAATATCCATTTCAGTGACCAACAATTAGTAAAAAATGGCCTCCTGAGTAAGATGAGCAATCGCAGACTGAAATCGAAAGAATGAAGGTACTGGATTTCTAACCTGTATTTTGAAGTGATTTGAAACGAAGAATCAATCCAAGCAATCTTTTATAATTAGTGTTTCATATTTTTATATTTTTAACGGTATCTGCGTAGCTCACGAATACAAGACGCGATAAATGGTCAATGGCCGATGATTTCTTTCTAAAATTGGCAAAATGGCCTGATTTTTGGCCAACTATCCTCCTCAAAGGGATTAACCGCAGCACGGTGAACAATTTCGTGGAGAGAAAAATGCTCTCTCCGTTTTTCCAATTAACGAATAACAGCGCCGTATGCAAATTCCGACTTTCCATTTTGTGTTTCAAGTGGAATAAAACGCAGGCATTGTCTCGAGCGGCCGGTGCGGCGTCGTTAAGCTCCCTCTCAACGTTCGAGTCCGCCACACGTATGAGCAAGAGACACATTAGTCACCCTGCAGCACGAAGGCAATGCCAAGGTCTATTGAAAATTAGGATATAAATCACCGGTTACACCGAGAGTCAATTGAGATGTCGAAAGCACTCTTTGCGCCTGCGGGTGTGTTTTTGTTGCCCGGGCGGGATAACCAAGGTGGGAATAGGGACCCGGATAGGGATAGGGATAGGGATGGTGGTCGTTAAACGCAGGCATGCCACTCGAGTGTGTTGAGGTAATGATATGCCGAGGGACGAGGACTCCCTCCTCCTCAATCGCCGTGATAAACGATGAATATTTTTTCACCATCTTATTTCAATTTTTAACCAACAACGCGTTTCATGCTCCGAAATATCTCCTCAGAAACCGTTTCCACTCTTCAAAATTACGCGACATCTTCTGAAACTCGGATGGGGGTCAAGTGTTTTTTTCCGTCATCTTATAATGAGCTCATGTTTCAACGTGTGTCACGTACAGGCGCCGGGACGAAATGATAGAGATCTTCGAAAGGAGTCTGTGAAGTTTGCTGGCCGAGTATGTATAGTGCAGCTGCTGGCAGAGAGCAGAGTACGATGTCCCGCCACGTGAAATTTAATCATACAAATGGACAAGCGGCCGCGCAGCTCGGGCTCTCGCAGTAATAAAAGTTTCGTCAGTTAGAACTTTCCAATCGAATTAACTCCTGTGAAACCTGTCGTAGAATATTCCGGGGGTAAAAATAAAAAGCCAATTTGGCGAGCGTCTAACGAGTTCCGGGGTGCAATGCTCGGCGTATCTGTATAACGATCGTGACCTGATAAAGGGAGATTTTCTTCAAGGACGCGATTTCCTCGGGTGAGGTTTAAACTGGGTCGACTGTGATCGCAGGAAGATCGAAGCCGCTGGATGAGACTCGACCAGAATTTGTGATATAAATTTTCAGTCGATCCCCGTTGAAGTTCACCGTCGTTGCTGGGAACGGCATATTAATTTCGATAAGCATACAAGAGGCTGGAAGAAAGGGCAAGCGACGGGGAAAGAGGAAATTACGTTCCTCATATTCGGGGGATTATCGGGAAACAGGGAAAGCTGCGAAGCAAATATCAATTTACGATGAAACGAGCAAATATACGGCCAAATACCACCCTTCGCATACCCGATGCAGTTCCCTTTTTTCCTTCGACCTTCTTTCCGACAACTGAACGGATATACATATATTTTCGACACAGATTGAAGGATACATTCTTGATCGATGTACAAGTTTTCCAAATGAACTGAAAGACTTTGCAACAAGAGTATTGCAATTCAGCCGGAAGATAGGGAAAAGTGAAACATGTAACTGGTTTCGCTTGGTAATAAGCCCTTCAAGCGGACAGCAGGAAATTGGCCGTACAGATCCGCAGGGTTCTTTCATTCTTGATCGATCGATTCGGTTAAGAGTAATCGTTCCGGCAATATCTATGCTCGCGACTGCAGAGCGAGACGTGGCGTCGCGACGCTGGTTGAATCTTAATTCCATAACTTACAGGGACAGTCAGGCGTCTGGAGGCACAAGGTGGAAAATGAAGTCTTACCTAGCCTCGAGAGATCGACTCGGAACGGTTTTATTCGCTCCGAATTATCCGGTACCCAACGTCGCCTCGAGCCAGACTCCGGATTACCTGAAGCAGTCAACGACTCTATGAAAGGCGCGGCGAGACGAGACGAGACGGCTTGGGATTTGCGGAACGAGGCGTCGACGGAGTAGGCGGAAATCGAAAAATCTGATACGACATTTGAAGGCGGGAAAACAATCGAACGACTATTGTCAATGATTCATCGCGATTAACGACTTTCCAGATAACCTCTAATTCTAAAGCTCACTCACAATTTGAGATGATGGCGTGTGATAAGAAGCTACACCAAAGTAAGTCTGTGAATTTTACACTCGACATGTTCGATGGTTCTTTTACGAGCTCCATCGGTACCGGAAAATGTTCAGCGAATTTTTTTGCAAAATTTTAGGAAATGTGCTGCTTTGAGCATCCGTACGTGGGGATTTTTGAAAGCGAGGTTATCCGAAGGGTGACGTACGTCGGTACAGCAGCCATCGAAATTCTAGACCGAATCTGCATGTGCGGATTATCGAGCTTGGAATTCTCGTAAGTTTCATGGTAAACAGGAAAGTTTTATTTTTCCTCACCTTCGTTTACACCCGTCATGCAATAGACTGAAATCAAATGCTTAACCAATTAGTGACAATAATACGAGTTAATTATTTACTCCGTGTTGCAGCACGACTGTGAGGAACTCTCTGCGAAACCATCTTTGGTTGATTGGAGTTTTTATGTAAGTAAGACGATGACACCTCACAGTGCGCGTGTTTTTAAAAGATTACGTTTCACAACACCGGTTATATGACTTCTCAGAATTTTTATCGTACTCTTCGGATTACTCCACTGCGCCATGTTCAGAGGACCCGCTGCACTCCCTGCCCAAATTATCATCAAATGTTTTATCGTGAGTAACGTTAACTTGTATTTTTATCCTCGGATGGAATTTACTTACACGCTATTTACGTGTGAATTACCACCAAGCTGTGCATGCGTTTCAATAACCATTGATGTAACACTTTTCCAGAGTTCCTGTACAATCGGTCTTCTGCTAACTTTAGTCTCAATTCCTGATTTCGAATCATGGCCCCAAGGGGTGTTGTCAATTTGCTTCCTCGTCATGGCGGCAATAAAGTTCATCGGCATATTTTTCACCTGTATTGATGCGGTGAGTCGTTTTTCCATAGGCACCATATCTTTCATTGTTTTAGTCTCATGCCCACAATTTATCCTGGGATTCTCGATCTTTGTTAACAAACGGTTATTTGACATAAATTTCTGTGACAGGTGGATATGACTTCTGACTGGGGGTACTTGGTGGAGTTCGTTTTCGGAGTCTTCATAGTCGCAGCCGGAGTTTCGATATCGATATTAATTTTCAACAGCGCCTTTTTCATATCGGTGGTTGTCGGCGGTTCGCTTTCCGTGGTTTTCAGCATGGTGAGTTTTCGAATTACCCATCCCCGGTATCACAGATGGAAAATAATGAAATTGACTTGCAAAGAATCTTCTTCAAAGATTGTGGTAGTGGAGGTAGGTGATGTTGGAAATTGTCTCCGCAAAATTCATCATATTCTCAGTGCCATTTTATCATAATAAGAACTTACATAGGTAGAAAAAGGTAAGGCAATTTCAGTGTCTAGTGGTGGAAGACGTGGTGGTAAGCCGGCAACCTCTGCACCTTCCAAGATGCAGTTCGCGTCTTCTCAAAGCTTTTCCGAAGCGGCAGCATTGGTATAAAGTAGCCGCGACGATGAAAAATACGTGTGCTCGTGGGTCGTCCAAAAACTATAAGGAAATATCCCGTACTTAATTCGGCAAATTCGAATCTGAGTTAGCGTAAAATTTGCCTAAACTCGAGATGTATATGGACTGAAGAATAATCCGAGTATTATTGGCTTTTCTCGCCAATTCACAACGCCTCGGGTTTGAATAATACCTTCTTGACTTTCAAATTGCACAGAATTGAAGGAAATTGATTTTCAGACCCAGGCGTACCACTTGAACTCTCAGTCCTGCGGGACTCTCATCCTGCTTTTCAATGATAGTACAATTCGTCGTAATGATTTCGTGTATATTTAACACTCGATCGCGAAACAGAGATCATTATTAAATTTTGCTTGCCGCACGTGTACCGTTTAGGTGTCCTTGCTGGATCTTCATCAGAACATGAGCATCAATTCATGGTGGTGGGAAGACGGAATATTGAACGGCTGTGTCTACCAAGTGGTGAGACAACTAGTTTTGACGTGCTGCGTTCGCGTGGAAGACCCTCCCTCTATCGTCGTGACGGAAGATGAACCTTCGGAAGAGGCTTCGGGACGAGCAGTTGAAATAGTCGAGACCACTAGAAGATGAAAATGAGGACGCGGAGGTTGTTGAATTGATGAAACTGTAACCACAACGCGCGTAGATCCTGTGAACATCGGCAGTGATTGCTTTTTATACTTATATACACGTCCGCATGTACACACTGGTATCAGCAATCTATTCTAAACCGATCAAGCGAGTTTCAATCACGGCTACTTTGTAGGCTCAAGATTACCCACTCCGTCTGTTAATGGAAATTCCAAACTAGGTGCTTACAATGGTATAGGAAATATCTTTCATCCGGGATGCAATCTCGAACTGCTCAGATTAACGTTAGGCAACATCGATGGAAAGCCAATCGTAATGGTTTCATCTCAACCAATTTCTACTCTCTGCTCGAGTCTGCAATGTACATACTTACACAGGTGTATATAAAGTGAAACATGTATCCGAACTACACCCCGTTTACTTCATTTACATTTCATTCTCATGGAGAAAATCCCGTCCTTGTTTTGTCAACTTTTGGTTTTTGACCATTGAGAACTTTGTTTTATATTCTAGAACATCACGGTGATTGGTAGATATCGTACGTACTACAAGAATTACCGTGCCTTAAAAATGAGCCAACTTCGAGTCGAAGGTGTGACAAGATTGGACTATTTGATGTGGAATGACTGTTGATTAGTCAAAACCTACCCCGTTCAGTTGTACTCTCCTCTTTCCACACTGACATAATAGTTCTAGTCAAGTAATTATTCCGGATCATTGTCGAACACCTTCGTGCAGTTTATCGGACTTGAAATGGGGATATGTGGTGCTAGTGGATGTAGCTGGAAGACGAAGGAGCTGTTCTCCTTTCTGAATCACTGGCAACCTCCTCGTCCGAGTGAGGGAGGTATGTGTGGTGTGGGCGATCAGGACGTTTCTTTCGGTATTGTGTGCGCCCGTGGGAACTCGTGGGATTACACAGTCGAGGTAGACATAATTATTGTATTTCTCGAGCCTTTGGCCCAGGAATGCCAGGCAGCTTCCACCACTCGGGTTCCGAGTGCTCCACCTGCGGGCCAGCGAGTATATTTTTCACGTCGAGACATCGGTGTAGGTGCTTTTTTACGTCTATGGCTCACGTGAGCAATCACACGTACGTGCGCCATGGTAGCAAAGGCAGGGCAAGTTCCTTCACTGGGGCCCTCGAAGGTGAAAGGCTGCTGGGATCGATAATTCAATTTAATCTTGAGAGATTCTTTCAGAGAATGTGATAAAAGGACGAACCATGCCACCGCTGATTGCGTGATGTTCGAGGTTCGTGCTCGCGTGTTTAAATCTTGATTATCATACCTGCGCAGAAGCCTTTCGACGAAATGATTTCACCCGCATCTACTATTGCAGGTGCAATAAGAAACCGAATCACAGGCGTTAAGAACAGACAGATTTTCCAGTAAATAAAGACGCCAAACATCAATCTCGTTATTGCGGGATTTAAGACAAAGCTGCGGTCCACGGTTTTCCTGTCTCTTTGCCGATCGAGGTACTGTGCCAAGCACTCAGTAGAACAAACACCGGCCAGACAAACTGTGAAAAGTACAAATGCGGCTTGGAAAAACCACACACGCTGTCGAGTTCCCACGAGATTTCCTCGGCAAAAACAGTATCGGTAATTGAATGCCGAGGTAGTTGAGATCTGGAAAACGATGGCTGTCTGCAGGGTGGCTCTAAATTAAAGCTCTAATCGCGCCCGATTTACGTTTTTATGATCAGAAGCGGAGCGGGATTCAAGATTCTCTGTTCGGAAGTCGACTCGAGGATTGTTCGGTGCTTGCCTAAACAGTCTCGTTATTCTTTACAGTAATTGTTCGATCCCTCCGTTCTATTGTTGATGAAAGAATCCGCAATTCGCTACGGCGTATACCAATCAGAATTTCCAATGAATCATCGTAACAAATGGCTAATGGTTCCCCCTTCCAGTTATATATTTCACTTTGTGGACGCATGGGTATTCATGAGCCAAACGTTATTAATTGCTCGACGCATTGTTTTCGACGCTGAGAGATGAATTCGGGTCTGCACACGGCGGCAATTGTAGTCTGTACGATCCGTTTTGGTTGCAGAAAAATTTGTTCAGCAAACAGGTATTTTCTCTACACCTTAATTCGTTCCGTTCAAATTGGGTCCTAAATAATTGCTTACGGGTAATTAACTTCACGATATTCGATGCCACAATTTTTATGGCATCCATGTAAAACATCATCAGGTCGCCTCTGAGTATCACTTATGTAATTGATGCAACTGGTGGCAGAATCCTAAATTCATTGCAATTCATCTTCCACGATAACTCAGGGGCTACCCGTCTGCCCATTTTTTATTCTTGGAAATCGACGTTTGATAGCTGATAACTGGCTCTGGGGTGAGATAAATGTCACCGTGTTAAAAAAAAGGGAGAGCGGTAAGGGTCTCGGATTCGTACTTAAATCATTGCCCTTTGACGCTAACCCTTTATGGCTTGTTTCCGATCGGACCAAGCCGGCTAGAAGAGCTTATCCAATTACCGGTAGTCCGAGCCGTCGGAACTCGACTCCCGAGTTTCAGAGCGGTGGCTTACTCCAGACAATTTTGTACTATATTGGTATTGAGCTACGGTTGTACGGCCAGGAACGTATTGGCAAGTATTTATCGGTGGAATGCGATTGAAATACGAACATGAGCAAACTTTTTTGAAACAGATTCTTGACTCTTGGACAAGTTATTTCATCAGCGGAATCGGAAACTCGACCACAATTCACTGGCAAACAACTGGATGATGAGAAATTGAGAATTATATTTTAAGCTATTGTGATGGTTTTCTATTTGCTATTATAATATTAAAATGATAGGATGAGTAATTCTTGTGAAAAATGTAATACAAGAACTATAAATTATACTCTGGCATAGAAATTTAGTTCACTGAAAAGATCTGTCATTAATTGGTGACTTAAAATTTTTTTTCAAATAATAGAATTAATATTGAATGTGAGTAACAATAAGTAAAATTTTATATTCATACATTAATTATAGTTACACTTTCGTCAACACTTTTACACTGATAACATGGACTAATCTCTTTTCGTAACTACGGAATTTGATCTCCCATTCATCGTTTTGATGATCCAAATTATTTCATAAAGTTATGACTTATCGTTTATTCGAGGCCCATCAGGTTTCGCAGATTGTGTAAAGAGGAGGTCGATCAAATAACGGTGATAGGAAACCAGATTTCTTCAGATCACGTTGCTCGCTCAGTTTCTTGTTTCTCGTGGATGAATAACTTATGATTGTTACTCTTACGCTATTCTGCAAAATATGGCTTTTTCTTTTATTTTTCATCACTATTTAAAACGATATAAAATTCGAAACACACACTTGTATCTATACGTAATCAAATTATCGCAATTAAAACGGCGATTATTGTCCCTTGGTGCGGTCATGCTTGGATCTCACACTATTCGCAGACAGGTGGAATGGCTGGAAATAACTATAGGAAATTGAAACAACCGGTTTTTTTCAAATCCCGGTGGAGGTAGTTTTAGAAAAGTAAATCTTCAAACGTAGGTGTAACGTAGGAACAACACGTTGGGGGCAGATGAGGCTGAGGGATCGAATCGTTCGTCACCTCAAAATCCCTTTTATCATCCGACATGAATCTTTTAGCCCGACTTCTTTACTGTCTCCCCATCGCTATTTCATCTCCATCATAAGCAGATGGCTTTTTACGAAACTGGCGTTGCAACCACCCCTCGTCTGCCTTCAACGGCACGGTAAAGTCTTTTGTCAGGGCAGAAATATGGCGTGCTCGCTTCTTAAAACTTTCTCATTCGTCAAATTAGAATCCGCCTTTTTGCCGGGGCAACAACAATCCCCGAAGGGATTCTCGTCTTCCTCAACAAAACAATAGATCAAAGAGTTTAACTGTTGCCTTTTACTGCCCCCCCCCCCCTCCTTGTGAGAGGGGTGGACAAGAAGCATGCTAGGAAATAGGAGGCAAAGCGATGTCGCATGTCACGTGGACTAAGAAGACACGCTCTTTTCGCGAAATCTTATCGCGCGAAGAAAGCCTTCACGGCAGTCGAGCAGTATTTAGCCCTCGGGTTACGGGAATGATCAAAAGTCGTGGGAAACAAAGAAACCCTGATTTCCATTTCACTTCTACAAAACAGTGTTTCTTCGGCATTTTATTCAGCTCACCCTCGTTATAGTATCATTGTTTCGACAAGAAAGAAAAGTAGCCTAGATTACTACGATCAGCATTATGCGGGAACATATTTTACCGTAATCAAGTTTTAAATTCGCGAGAATGATGAAAGGCAGCTTAAAACGCAGCGTGCCCAAAATCTTACGCCGCTTTTTGCGAACCTCGTTTCTTACCATTTTCAGAGCTATAATTGAACCATACTTTAATATATTATCCGAGATAAATTTGTACAGCGGTTCTTTCACCGCCTTGGTTTTGATTTTTGCGGTATAGATTTCGGAGTAGCAATTGAATTTAGAATATAATTTAGGCGAATGTAGATATTTTTATAATGCGTATCAGAATCTTGAGTCTTTTTTGGAAACGAGTTTATTACGGTTTCCAATTCCATATGCGGTAGAAAAGAAAGAATCCTGAGCGAAGCGAAGCGTCAATTTGTTTGTCGATACTTGCGATTCTGGACCAATATCATAAGATTCTCTCCGTGGTAACTTATAAGGCAACTCAATTAGGATTAAGCGGAGACGGCGAACGTGAGAGATTAATACCAGATGATCTCCAAGCGCGTTATATAGGCTTATACGTCTCGATATAATCTTATTGGTTTCGGTACATCAATTCTCGATTATGCTCGACTGTACCACGATATCATATATATTTTATTCGAAAAACGCGCCCACCTCTCGTCGTCAATAAAGTACGTTTACATTCTCTCAAAAATATAGATCATTCTTACTCAATTGACTGACCGTAATGGATTTTACAAAAAAAAATTTTGTCAATTTTTCTCTCCGATTTCCGAAGTCAACCATTTCACAAACACATTTTTCCGAAGTTCAGTGTAATATTCAATAATATTTTGGCTTCAATTGGCTTACCATAGATCTTTCAAATCGTTTTCTTTTTTATGCTGCTGATGAAGAACACCACAATGCTTCTTCATCTTTTGCAATATTTTCAGTAATGTGTGCAGAACACTGAACACGTGCAAAGGCATGTACACGAAAATTTTTCATCGATTGAAAACTCGATAATAAACGGTAAAGGCCGATCGATATTAGCAAAATAAATCAGATCGTTTGACTCTAACACAGAATGGATGATTCAAAGCATTGCATTGCCAGTAGAGATTTAATATAAAATGACTATTTTTAATGGGCTCTTGCGTTGCTTCGAGTTAAATCATTGATCTGTTAGAATGTTGGTGTAACAAAAGCGGTATAATCTGATAAGAACTCGAAATATTACATCGTCAATCTATTGAATTAAAGCAAGAGAAGATTGTAATCTAATCAGTTTGAATTATTATTCATTACCTGTGCGATTGATTTGGATGAAACAATCATGAGACTCATGTCAGCTGATTTATTCAGAAACACCAATACGAATTAAGAAGTAATATTAAGTAGATCAAACTACGTAAGTCATTAAAAAGATTGACTAAAAAAAATTGTCCTAATCGGCAGAGAATGCCCGCTATAGACGAAGAGACCTGCAGATATATGGATGAGGGAGAGAGTGGCAAGTTTTCGGTTAAGTCAAGCGTGAAATACAAGTCCGGACGTAGCAGTACGGGCGACAGCTTGGCCGACAAGGAGTTTGGCTACGGTCAACTTAGCGTTGGAATACACTGGGTGTCTGTACCTTCGAAATGGCATATCTACCAACCTCCGGTTCGAAATGGTTCAATGGCTTGGCCCATCTTCTGAAGCACGTGTCCGAGCGGTGGTCCAGTGCTAATAGACCGGCAGTGCCATTCCATCCGATAAATTGATTGGCCCTCATGTCGCCGGTCAAGAGACGGACTTCAAAGGAGCAACAGTGGTCGACTGGCGTCTATTAGATGGGTGAAGCTTCGCGTCTAGAAGGCGAGTAAGACGGTGAAAAGGAATCCTCTCCCGGATATTCCGCCCCGTCGGTTTTCGCCACAGTGGTATCACTGACTCTTCGAAGTAGGCGTCCAGGACGCACCCACAACGTCTGCGGGGCTGGAATAGCTTCCTTGGCTTTGTGCCGTTTGAGCAAAATCGTTTTTCACCTAATCGTCGGGCGAAACCCGGCTCTAACCACCCTCCCTGGACTTATCTCTCGCTTCGCAGCAGAGTGCCGAGAAACTTCCTTGACGCGTACGCGTGTGCAAACTTTCGCCATAAATCTGCCTGGTGTAGCCTATTTTCTAACAAACTTTTCATACGTCAATGTTCCACGGTTTTGCGTTCGCCTGTCAACCCCATGACTCACGTGCGGCTCAGGTGTTTGTGCCTAACAATTCACCGCTTATATCGCGCTTGCCTTTCATAACCGACGTAAGAACGGAAAAGCTCCGTTTTCCCCAAACACCTACGCAACGCAGACTGACATGTGTCGGTTCTCACTATCGATCTGCTTTTGGAGAAAGCTTGGAGAATTTATAAAGTAGTTACCCGAATTGTAGTTTGATCCGAAAATGGTTCCGTCAGATTTTTCATTTATCGCTGCAGTCTATAAAAGATTTCATTACCGAGTAATTCATTCATTATTTCCCAGTTCATTCACCTCAAGTAAATGAATTGATTGGCTGAAAATCCTTTTTCCGCGAAAAACAGAGTATATGTATTAGATCGAAATCTTCTCAGGCTTCGTGAAATTTTTCTACATGATGTCAACTTGTTTGCAGCACTGATATCAATTTAGTGTAAACTATAATATGCCAAACAATAGCTCAGCTGATGTGTGCGTACAGTGTGGCTGCGGAAATTTGCAAGGGGCACGCTTCCGTGAATCCAAAGTTTAGTTGAGGAGGGTTCAGATGCCCGGAGGTCAAAATCGAAGAAGTTAACAAGGACGGCTTTGTCAGAGCATTGTTAGCCTCGTGCTAAATGCTAAACGCCAAACGTTGTACATATTACGATCTATTAACACCTTAACAAGGTCCAGGTAATGAAGCTTCCCGCAATTATAAATTATTCTGAACAATATTCAACGGATATTCAGGTGGTCGGAAAAATTTATAAGACCTTACCCGCGATATTTAAATACAGAACTTAGAATTACATATTGTGTCCATTACTTAGAACGCAGGAATGACTTTTGAGTTGCCGCCATCTGGCAGAGAGTTTCGAATTAATGCGCGCCAACCGTAGAACGCCTTTAATCATTCCTAAGCTGTTGAAAACTAGTCTCATCTCTTTTTTCTCGGCTTTTTGATGATGGTGCGTCCACATCGAGACTCGTGAACGTCGATGTTAACGCGACGCGTACGTTTTGACGTCACATACAAACTATCGCGAACTTTAGTCATGCGAATTGTCGTTCCGTTGGCTTAAACAATACATGTAAGGAATATTGGCAATCGCCCGTATATGTGACGTCAACGTTCTTGACTTCCTATGTAGACGCATCGCGATCGGACAATTTTAGTTCATACCTCCTGTGATACTTCAGAGATAGTGCGAAAGCTACTGGTCAAATTTAATAAAATTCGGCCAAGTAGTTTCTCAGATCATCGATAACAAACAAGCGAATGCACTCTCTCCATCTCTCTCTCTCTCTCTCTCTCTATATATATATGTATATATATAACTGTAGTGGATAAATGTAGAAGTAGATGTCTTTCTTTGTAGCCTGAGATTCAAACAGCACATAGTTCGATGGGTGAATTTCTCTGGTGGTGATCCAATTACCACGTTGGTTCTGTAGTTGGTCGGGTTGTTCCTTATCCGAGGCAAGTTAAGCCGGGGCTTACCCCAAAGTCCTAAGACTTCCTCACTCTCAGCTTCTCGCCTACGCCCAGCGAGCACGATCTCCGGTTACTTGAGGTTACTCGCCAGACACCAAACACAACCGTATTACGTCGTGGGTCTTCCTGAGCAGATATGAGCCCCGTTTTCTTTTGTTTATACGCGTTCACGCCCCGCCGGAGAAGCCGACTTACCCACGATTGGCACTGCGGATGTATTTCACCGACTCGCCGCCGCTCATGCTGCCGACCGAAATTCGAACGTCTTCGCTCCTTCGATCTCCGGTTTCCTGTCCCCATTCGGACATCTACCTGCTCACCATTTTTACGCCAACTTTATGGAAATCCAATGCAAACGCCCTGGCTCGTTTCATGCATATACTGGCGCAAAACTCATTCCTGAATCCATGCCGAGTATCTTCTGCGGGATAGAATAAATGAGCAGTCACTGATTCAATTATCGACATTGTTTGGAAGTGGTTGGAAGTTAGGTAACTTTCGGTACAAGAAACCATGCTTCTGTTGCGGGTGTTCAGACTTTGATGAATACTCAAGACCTGAGACATGGTAACGAATTGCAGTTAGACGCAATTTCAATTTTTGTTCGGTAGCAACATTTTTCATCTGTTTGTTATTTGGCAAATTTAGTGGGTTCGTAAATCCTATCCGTTGAAGCGAACGTTGTTCCATTCGGTATTATTTGTTCGTCATTTCATTCATAATTAATCTCTTAATGCAATGCTCTGATTATCCAACGATCAGCAAGCAGTTCTCTTCTAAACCATTTGCCAACTGAAGACGAGAAATCTTCAATCGATAAAGTTGATGTTTAGGAATAATAATAGACATGAAAAGTTTATGCTCAATCCATTAAGTTAGTTTTATTCCATGAAAAAATCACTTTGGAACAAAAAAATCTGATATTTTCAGATTCCACGGAACGAAAATTCATATACATTTTTCTTTTTGAAAGTTCGTGTTTTTATTTCAGTAAACTTCTGATATAATCACTAGAAATCATTCGTCGCGAGGTACTAACCCATAAGATTCTACAGTTAACAAAACTGAAATATACAGAAGTAGGCAGGCTCTAAAAATTGCTTCAAATGCTGTTTCATGACCAAGGATATAGTATTAGTGTAACGTTCAAAATCACCGAACCTCCTAAACTTGGCGCGCGGCAAAACCATCCACTAATCATCACATATCCTTCCCTCGTCAAGTAACGTATTTGATTCGACGTTGGTATGGTATAAACCATTTCTGAATTCATCAGCATGAAGTGGGTGGTGAAGAACAGATAGAAAACAGAGAATGTTGAGGATGAAAGATTTCAGCCGTAAGGCAGACGATGCTCCATCTTTCGCTGGGAGTGGAATGGCCGCGGGATCGAGAAACTATTAGTCAAGTTCAATGGAGCTTCTCGTTTTGTTTCAGCGCTTTCAATTACCATCGAGTCATCCTGCAATGGCCCGAAGCGCGACTTTTTTGACGCTCGGCTTGGCCGTGCAATTTTGTGGCCATCTCAGTAACGCTTAAGTAGTAACGCGGCTTTCAACGGTGAGACGCTATCTCAGCGGCGGCTGGAATGGTTGGTCCATCCGACATGGCACCCGGGGATATAAGAAAGCGAGAGAATTCCTCGGCGATAAATTAAACGGCTGTTATTCCCGCATAAATGTTGGTGGCACGCACGACGAGGGCTTTCTCTCCCGGCTTATACACCCTGCACCATCGCCTTTCAAGACTCTCGGAGAAGAGAAGCCGACTTGCCACCGCGGGGCCTCCAGCGTCGTCGTCGCGCGATTATTTATCGTCCGTGCAAATAATCAATTTCCATTCCCCGGGGATCGTTTGTCGTTCTTAACTCCGAGGCGTCGACGCAAATCCATCTCCTTCCCCTTTTCCCTTGATCTCTCTCTCTCCCCCTCTCATCACGATTCTCTTCTCGATGATGAAGCGGTATTTAGGAGATGGGTAATTTCACGGCACAAGACGCGAGGAGCCGGCCGCCGATCCAGTCACCCGAAAATTATTCCGGATGATGCTCGGTGCGCCGTTATTTACTTTGTTAATTATACACCGGCCGACCCGCGCTGCCCTTTAATTACTGGGCTAACCCCGAGTGAGGATGATTCTCAAATTTAGAATACAATTTTTTGTGCTTATCCTGCGGCTGATAGATGTTGGAGCTTTCTCGTTCGATGTGGGTCTCGTTATTTCATCTCAAATTTTGTTTGTGTCAAACTTGCCGCAGGTACTGCGTTCAACTTGATGCTGGAAGTGATTTCTTCACGATCTTCGCGGCAGAAAGTCGACTCTTTTCCAACAAATTTTGGTCCATTCTTCAGAAGGAATAGTTCGATGACGAATACGAACGAAACGTGATAGCACGAAAACTAAAACTTAGAATTTCGCGAAGTTTACGTGCAATATGAGCCCACGAGTTTTCGAATGCCCACTACAATTAAGCTACTAGATCATCCACTGATATTCTCTACACCAAGTTTAAAGATAAATATTTTTATTTGAACCCATTTTGAAAGTATTCAAAGCTGCATCGACAAATTGCATGTCTTGATCAGAGCTTATACACCCTGTATCAAATTTCTTTCACATTGTACGATATTTGACAAGTATCTTGGAACACAAAAAAAAAAAAAAATTAAAGAAATAAGTAAATAACAAAAATGTTTTTTATTTCAAGATCTAATTATTCTGAACAATACTGCAGCTTTAAGTAGTTTTTCTCGAATTGAAAGACTTTAAGTGTGCTCGAGTTTGGTTGAAATCGTTTTCTATGCATGAAGCAAAAACGCGAGAAGCTTCACATGTGTTTCGTAGTCTTGTTAATACCGTTAGGCCGATGGAGACGGCACGTATACAATCGAGACTCGACGTCATGAAATTGTTAGTCGGGTTAAATGAACGTGAAAAGACGAAAAGCGTTTTTCACGAGATGAAAAAATAATCATGTCTCGCTCCCCGAACCGAGCCAAGTTAAATAAACTTTCTGGATCCTAGCTGCTGCGGGAGAGGAGCAATAGTGGACTGAGTAATAAATGAGGGTCGGCTAGTCTAACGAATGGGGGTAACTCTCTCGAGTTATATAGTTTTGTATCTAGTTTAATTTTGGTCCTAATTTTCAACGAGATGTTTCATCCAAGCTGGGCATTCTTATACAGGTATCTATGACTGCACTTGGAATCGGAAGTTGGCTTAGGATTCGAACTCACAAAATCAGCTCACGGCACTTTCATTATCTTCAGTAACTCGAAGCCGTAAGCTCTTTCACCGGATAATTATCAATTATTATTCATCAAAAATTGTTAATTATATGCTTACGTATCCTCTCGTTGTAGTAGCTGAAAGTAACGAATTTCATAATTCGTCACCCCTGTCACTAGACCACTGTTGGAAGCACAATAAATTTCGAGAAAGCCTTATTGTACATTGTTGTTATTATTTCTATCATTCATTTCAATGTTAAATTTGAAAGGTTCTGTGTGTTATAGAGGCTGGTTGGCCAAAAATGAATACTTTTCAACAATCTTATTACAAGTTGATCGCATATTGAGTATTCATAAAATTATCATATTCTTAAGCTAAGAAGATTCCTTTGAAAACACAAAAACTGGAAATTGGAGGCTTAGATATAGATGGTTTGTTTCAAATCGCTCAAAAATGGTTAATGAGCCA
The DNA here is from genome assembly GCF_021155785.1 of Neodiprion fabricii. Lineage (NCBI taxonomy): Eukaryota > Metazoa > Arthropoda > Insecta > Hymenoptera > Diprionidae > Neodiprion > Neodiprion fabricii. The sequence continues at coordinate 22,299,023 of NC_060239.1, forward strand.
TTAGATTCGTCCAACTTTGCTCTACGAAGACTCATTTTATTGAGAAAATTATATTGAAAAATTCGAGTAATTTCTATTTTTGTAATTTTAAATAGAAACCCAGAAATAATTAATAATTTGATCAATACTCAACGCACGACTATCTTGTGACAAAAATTGATCAAACGCATCTATTTTTGGTTAACCAGGTTCCGTAAGACTCGATCTTACACCGCGGTAGGTGTGACGGTGAAAAAAAAAATTGCCAAATAAAAAATGCAGAAGCCGAGAATGAAGCGGCAATTAGCCGAATGAAAATGTAACACAAGACCCGCACGAGCCGCCACCGACATGCCACGTGACTTTGAGCCCCCTCAACAGGGCCTCGAGGCAGCGGCCCAGTAATTGTCACTTTGTCAACGAACCCCCAGAGAGCCGGCTCTAAGCGTGAGACCCTTTTTGTAATTGCCGCGCGCACAGTCCTCGAGTATAAAATGATAGAAACTAGGAAAAAAAAAAAATAAAAATGAAGCTCAAATTCAAAAAAACGATGCGTCCACACGTGATCGCTGGATCTTTGAGACCCGGGCGTTCCTCCGTCTCTCCCTCTTCCCTCCCTTCCCGATAGGGATGTCTGCGCTGGGTACTTAGCGCATGAAATCGGGCGTGAGCATCCCCTTGTCGCGGGGTGAGGGTGACGACAAAAGCTCTCCTAACTATGCCGGAGTCGTTACCATTTCTCCTTCCGCCCGCGCAGTGCAACGTCTAACGATGTATTTCCCGCTATTGGTTTCCCGAAGGAACAAAGGAAACGTGGGGACCAAAGGAGCCGGGTTCTTCGCGGGTCGGCGAGGAGGAGGATCTCCGACCGGGGAACGGATGAACTTATGTCTTTTCAATGAGCGCAGGGACCGCTTAATTCAGGAAGCTACTTACGCATCACCGAACCATTTTTATATGCGGTGAACCACCGTCCGCGTCATATGACGACTTATTGCCTTTTTGTGTGACACCGCAAGAAAGATGAAAGTTGACGTGGATAAAGAAAATCACCCGATTTAGCTTCCACTGACCTGAACAGAGAGCAGCATACAGTGTACGAATACTTTTGTTCTTGCCATAATGACGACTTATCTACGCAACATAAGATAACAGGCCTGATTCTATATGCACGCTTGAACGAATTAATTTATTTAAAACTTATTCCTCATTTTATTTCAATTTATTCACTCTACGAATACTCTAGTCCCTCACTGTATTGACATTCATTTGTAACAAATTAAATAAAAAGCCTGGTATTTCACTTGCTGTATCTGTTTTTGCAAATGCTTCTACGAAGTTTTTTTTGTTGATTGTCAGTAATTGAGTAGCGTTATGCAGTAATGAGGCAATTGATCTGCTCAAATAATACAACTCTTGGTACAAAATGAAAATAAGATTTGTAACTGTAACCAGAAAATCTAGTCTCTGTGACTATTTTTTTAATTCGATGTTAGTGCACCAATCAAATGATACTCAGACCTTATTTAACTAAAAAAAATTGAGCAAACCAAACAAATTGCTTACAAGTTGAAGTTAACAGAAACTATAGTATCGACAACTATAATCGCACAAAATGTGTAATTGTACCTAATTTTATGTAGTTTCAATAATATTCAAACACCCGTTGTAACGGTAAACATTTCACAAAAATGTTCTAGTGACTGTAAAGAATGAAATTTTTCTCAGTGGAAATGATTCTAGCAGGAATTTCAATCCATCCATCAATCAGTTAAATTGTGTGAGCTGTAACCCTGAGCTTTACAGAGTCAACAATTCCCTCTCCTTCGCAGTGATCTGATCGGTGAGAGACGATAATTCATCCTCCTGGCCGGCGGCGAATCATTTAATGTGGGTCGGATTCAATTTTTTCCTTTGGGTCGGGTCGTTAGTGATTTTATTACATCTCCCTCTCTCTCTCTCTCTTTCTCCTCGCCACACCGTTGCCTCGCGTGTTCGGCACCGTGATTCGCTCGTCCTCTCCATGGTTTCGATTAAGCTTGTTGGACGTGAAGGTGAGTGTACGATATATGGCTCTGTTTGCATAATTACGTCAATACGATAGATAGGATCACGTAGTCTCTACCTGTCCGTCTATCCGCACTCCGGACTTGTTTAAGCTCAAGCTGTGCACGAGTACGTGGGTAATAGTATTTAATCCAGTGGCGAATGCAGTTCGCTCGCACCTACACCACCGGACTCTGATGCCTTTCGCATAAAGCGTCGCTCCCCGTACGTGGACTGTGAAGAATACCTTTCAGTGGCGACAATTATAGCATTGCTTCACGCTTCGTTGAGCGCTTGGATCTGAATAAGCATCGCAATCGTTCAACACTTTATTCACGTTCAAGTTTAGGACTCTGTCAATTGCTCGTCGAAGCTCCAGTTTTGATTATCAGGATGGTTCCGACAACGTACGTTACTTACCATCGCTCCAAAGTCGACGCGGATAGTTCATAAAATAATTGTGGTAGTAAAAGCAGATCGCAATAACTGCAGGTTGTTGAAATTTGTTGAGTAGAAATTATTATAAATCAATTACCGTCTGGGATGATGGATTTTTGCATTTGCCAGTTGAGAATCGTCCACCTTGTTTTAAATATATCATGAGATTCTGAATAATTTGGAAGTCGTGGATGAAATCAACTTATTTGTCGAGCAGGATTGTGGATCGGAATTCTAAAAATTTTTAATAAAACAACAAAGTCTTCAGCATACTTTCAACGGCTGACGTAGAATTTTATTTCTCCGAAGTTACAAACATGTCAAGTGTAGGTATTAATTTCGACACGATGGAACGAGGATCAGTGTCACACCAACGATATCCATTAACAGAAAATTTTACCGTGTCATTTATAGCCTGGCCGCAGCACGATATATAGATTGTTAAACCAGAGAGCCGACTATCGGGTTCTGTCATCCGGTTTTACATCCGTCAATTCGGGTGTTTATATCCCTCACGGTTCGGAGTTGCATACACGTTCACAACGGATGCTCAGAGCACAGCAGCCGGTCTGGAACCTGCATCGGTGCATCGGCAAGGTAGCTGGTATAACCGTGTAAAATAAAATGCAAAAAGAGGATGGGAATGGAACGGGGGAAAACGAAAAGCGGGCATGGGAGGAGAAGGAAAAGGAGAAAGAGGAAGAGGAAGAGGAAGAGGGGCGAGAGCGGATCAATTGAAGATAATCCCTGGAGTGGCGTCTGCCGCTCCACAGAGCGTGAAATGCTTCCTGCCTCGTTCGGAGAGCGCGGGAGAGAGACGGAGGCATTCAGGGAACGGGAGAGACGCCAGGGAAGCGGGGAGGAGCGTACATATTCCTCTGTTCCCTTCCCTTCTCCCTTCCCTTCGCCGCCCGACCATCCTGGCATCCTAATCATTCCTTATCCCTCCAGCGAGTACGTGCCTTGATTTGAGCCAATTACAAGGATGGATCACAATTGAATTTTACTTCACTCAACCGATTTGCTTGTTAAGTTCGAACAAATTATTTCCTCGCAAGCTTCCGTCGCTCTTCGTTTCCCGAATTCTCATATTTTACTACGTTATAAGATTTTTTTAAAACCGGCACAACGAAAACGTAAAGCTCACGTTTGTGTAAGGACGAGCCCGAAACATTAAAGGTTCCTGAATTTTTATCATACTTTATTACGGACCCGTCATCTTTTGTCGTTTCGATTGAATTCTCCACAGCTAGGTGATGTAAGAATGAAAAACGAACGAACGAAATGGAATGTTTTCGAAATTTTTTGAATACATACGCAAGAAATTTGATAAAAGGTCTAGTAAAGATTTTCGTTTCGAATTTCGACAGTCATTGCGGACTTTTCAACTCCGCGAAAGTGGAAGTGCCTTTTTATTTCTCCAACTTGGCGTAACTTCTTCTTACTTTAGAGCCCGCAAGACAGAAAACTTACTCTCTTTTACAAGAATTCCCCGGTTATCGACACTTATTGGAGGGTATTACGCCAGTTGGGTCGATCGTTTTGTAATTTGGACGGATTGGATAAGTATGCAATAAATTTATATTCTCACGCCAACAGCTGTGAAGCTTTAAAAATAATGACAAACGGCTACAGCCGCATTTTTTTACACCAAAATTTTACTGCAACACTTTGGTTCGTTCAAGTATACCGTGTAATGGTCTGAAGATAGGCATAAATATCTATATGTCAAGGTGTCAGACGTGGCTTGGAATGTGAATCCACCATGGTAGCGATAAATTACAGCTGAAAATAGCCGAGAGAGTGGGAGTGCAGCAAAATTTGACTTTGGAATGCGTTTGGTCACCGTTAGTTTGGGCGATAGTTTTCGACGAGAAATTCAATCCTATTTCTACTTGCATTTCTCCGTTCAAATTCACGTGGAGGAGTTCATTTGATCGTAATATGCCGCAGTCTCTTGGACACGTGCTTCTATCGGCCGGTCGGAACCTCAGTTTTAATCATCACCCCAGTCACGGTCTCTGAATGTGACAATGGATTTTAATAAAGGAGAACCCGAACACTTCCTGCAGCTTTTACGAAAAATAAATCACAAGTACCTACACCACGCGATGACCCCCACGGAGCAGGCAACGAACGTCACGCCAACAACAATTTTCGGCCACACAGTCACTTACTCATTTCGTAGGATATCCACACTTCGTTGACTCGTTTCTCCTCTGCGTGCTGAACGAGCTCGTAATTATACATGCCGGGTTGATAGCTTCAACGACTCTGGCTCACGATGCGTATCTGCTGGAGGCGTTGAAGAAATATTAGATATAATACTAGATTATTTAACGTATTTGATGCTCGATTAAGCCACCTGAATTATTAGGGAGGTCAATTGACCGAGAATCGATACTTTTTGATAATTTCATTACGATATGGTTGTAAATTGAATATTCATTCAGCACATTTTATGGTGGTTTCAAGTAAATAAAATCGTTCTCGTTTCTTTGAAAGTGTCAATTAAATTCTCTAATAATTTGCTGTCTTCCACTAATTGACGGAAAGAAAACTTACGTCCTTGATTATACTCTACATCACTCTATTTCGCCTATTAAGCTTATTACGGTTAACTTGCACATGCCAAATTCTGGAAAGTCATGATTACCAGCACAATTAAAGATCTCTGACAGTGAGTTTTTTCTTTTCTCTCCAAACTTCAGAACACAACCTTGCATCCATTGACGTTACCAGAAACTACCTCGTTCACCATTATATTTTTCAGGAAGTAATTTCATCTGTGCTTCACGGAGTTAATTGCTTCTTCTCATTAAACCTTTGATCCAAATTCGGAGCGACGACGATAACGTGCAAGGCCACCACTCGACGCAAAGCTCGGTGTGTCTCTCTCTCTGTCTCTCTATCTTTCTCTGCGAGAGGGTCGTAGCGACGCTGAAAATTCTCGGTACACCGAGACCATCTAGACATTCCCTTGAAGAAAACGTGTGGTATCAGTTAGTTCGGAGTTCGACCCGTCAGCGTGGACTTCCGCCTGGGTCGGACCGCCACCGAGGATCCCGAGACCCTTGGAGGTTCCCTCTCGTTCCCTCCGATCCCCATCACTCTCCATTTCTCTCTTTCCTCTGGCTGGCGCCACGGTAGATACCATCGGAATACTGCCATGCGGCTGCAGTCACACACGTGTTTCCACTTTATGCACGATGCGCGTTCGCGGCGCAAAGCCAATGCGGTTTCACCGCAGTGCGCGCTAAGAATATAATTACAGGCGGACAGTGATGGGACCCCGGCTGTTCCAGCCGGCTGGAAGACTTGGCTAGCCAAGTTATTCCTGACAAGGAAAGTCTTCTGCCCGAGGTGTGCTTCATAGATTTTATTTATTCTGCGACGTGTTGTGGAACATCGAAAAACATTAGCCACGAGTCTTCTTCGCGTGCTGAATCGGCCGCGTGAGGGGCAAGAACTACCCCTGAGGTCCACCCCCCGGAAATAAGCAACGCAAACTCCGAAGGTACGAACACTAAGCGCATATCCCAGTAAATAACGTCCGTATGGTTTGATCAAAAAATTCGACGTCATTATCGAGAAATTCTCAGTGTTGAAGGTCAAAGGAATGGAACGTCAAGATTTGGCTTTTCGGCCCTTGGGGGGATCCTACTTAGAAAAATTTAATTACTTGTAAAACCTCGTATCAGAGGTGAAACTTTCAGAATGAAAGAAAAACACAAAAAAAAAGAAAAAAAAACACTCAGCAATGGTAGAAATTTACTTAATAATTCACAGCGAAGGGAATTATCCATTAAACACCGATCAATCCAAGCGATAGCCCAGTTATCATCAAGATGATTCTTAAGTAAACTTCTACGACGGTTGGGTGTGTGTGTTTTTTTTTCTTTTCTTTCATTATGAAAGTTTCACCTCTGTTATGAGATTTTCCAAGTATTTGAATTTTTAAAAGTGATTTTCACCCCAAACGGCCAAATTGGTACATAAGAAAATACCTGTCCAATGTTTTTTTATACATTGCAGTATATCGCGGAATGAAGAAAATCGGTGAGGTACTTTCCTTGTGAGTCCGCTGATTCTCGATGTGCCGATGAAACTGGTTAGTAAGTAATTTGCTTTGTTATCTATGCCTTAATGGCTCGACATTTTAGTTGTGTCAATGATTCCTGGCTCACTTTTTCAATCAGGACGGTGCCCATCTAATAAAGAGTTTTCGTTCCTGGACGAGAGTTTCTCGCTCGCAAAATCGCCGCGGCAGTGGAACGTTGTAGGAACCAATCGAAGTTAGCCAGGGGTATCGAGAAAATTACGCCCAGTTTCCAATTACCGAAGAAACCATCGTTATGATCGGAAAGTAGTGATATTGACCGTGCTTTTACGACGGCACTGACCTATAGCTCACGATTTCATCGGGAGTCCAATCAGCCTTGCTAGGGACCTTATTTCCCCCTGTTCAGCTCCCGGGAATGCCGCAGATATCCATTAAGTCAAGAGACTGTATTACACAGCGTCTCATGGTGAAATTCGAGCCGACGGCGTTATCTACGTGTCTGTTCGTCTTTCGAGGGCCCAATCACATTACCATACATAACTCTAATTTTTAACAAGACATGTACAGAGTGGAGAATTTGGAGCACGTTGAAAAACCGAAACCATTTACCCAACGGCATCCGTTAGTCATTTCCGTTACGAAATTCAAACCACTCATGTGCTACGATTCGTGGAAAAGGATGTAGGGTAATATCCATTGAGATCTGAAGCTACATTTCCAAGGGAAGAAGGAAAATTGGATTTCCTGTATTAAGAATAACAGCAGATCAAGCCAAATCAGATGGTGCAGTTTTAACCGTGCTTGCGTCTTTTGTGTCAAAACATTCATGCTTAGAGTGCCGGAACTACGATATAGTAATGGATAATGAATTCCAATGATGATATCAAGCGAATGCCATATTGCCATGTGTTCGGATATGTGGTTGAACGTGCCGGACGTTGAAATATTTTCTTGATTGCAAAGTCACTTGCTTCGAGTAAATCATGTAAAGTGGTTCGGATTCCAAATGCCCCCTTGAATGAATCATCCATTCGTTTAACTTGGATCCTTCGACGCCCTTGCGGCCTGTTAGGTAACCGTGTCCTGTTCAGTCAGGGTTTACATATGTACATACAAATGTATCTAGGCATGTTTTCCCCTTACGTCAAGGTTATCGAGTTTAACCTCTGCCCGGCAACATATACCTACATCCATCGATAAGCATCCGACCTCTTGAAGAGGTCGGTTGGTCGGCCACACGAACGCTTCGTCAGAGGTGCAAGTGCAGCTGGGTGTATTTTATTTGCAGGAATCTCGAGGGCGAAATTAAATTCGAAAGAAAGAGCCCGATGCCTCGATATTCAGATTCGGACGTCGACGTGGATCTTGAATATGGTGATCTTCGACTGCCGACTTCTCTTTGGACTAAACGACGCATTCAGTCTCTGTCACCGTTGTCATGGAGATAGGCGCGAGGCCTTCAATCGAACCCCATTCAATGACTTGATACATGGATGCAGGCACTTGTGATTCGCGCTTCACTTCTGATCCTCGATGCTCCTGCGAATCTCGAATCGTCGATACTCGATCCGGGAATCGAACTCGAGTTGAACGATTAATGAATGAGTTTCGTGTTTAAGCATGAATTGGTTTTACCGTAAAAAAGTAAAAACAGTCGAAAAATCCCGGAAAATGTTACTTGCGCCATGAATGATGTTATAGAAATGATTCTGAGCAAATTAGAATAACACGAGCTGATTAATATCGAGAATTTCGAAAAATGGCTTAATATTTAAGCGTTCAAAATGACGGGATTCTAGTCTTTTTATTCAATGACAATATTTTTGCGCTCATTCCGCGAGTTGATAAGACCCCTTGTTAAATTGACAAACATTCGAATTATCTTACAATTTACATTATAGTATATTTATACCACATGATAAATGTAACTTTCGATGAACATCTCTTGTACCGTGCTTATAAAAACCTTGTTTTACCCAAACTGGAGATAACTGTTTGTCGAATAACTTACAGTCAATCATTTGAGATCTCTATGACGAACAAAATAAGCGTGAAACTATTAAAATCGATTCAAAAAAATTAGAGTTTAGTGATTACGAACGCTTAAATTCTCAAATCGATGATATCTTAGTTTATATTGTTCAAGTTTGTTCAAAATCGTTTCTAAAAGATAGTAGATATGTCGCTTTATTTTTGTGCACTAACATTCTCGCAAGTAACACCACTGGGTATTTTTTAAACCGTTTCTTCTTCCTAATTTTTTATTCAGAGGGCACAGGCTATGCATCCGTATAAAAGTCGAGCCACGCGTTCGTTGCTGAGGAACCAACGGCCCTCAGAAATTATGGAGCACAAAGTGAAGCACATTTTGCGAAAATCCCGTTTGCAATCAAGTCCGGGAGAGTGTAAGGTGGGTGTATCAAAAAGGTTCACGCGTGAACGGCTCGGTGAGCAATTATATTTCTGTCCGTGCGGCCTGCAGGACCTTCTATTTTCTCTTACTCGACTCTCGCTTCTCGTTCCTACAGATGGTCTTCCAGACGTCTCCGCCAGTTTCGCGACTCAGCCAAAACGTATTTGAAATAGGATATTGCTGATTATTCGGCTGTATTTCTTCGGATTAAATTCTACGGTGGTGCCCCTATGGGGGTTCGATGATTAAATATTGACTCGACCCACCGCCCGGCTGATCGCTACGAGTCCAATGAAGCGAACAAAGGAAAGGACGACGCGTGTTCCTCACCGTCAGACGATTCGATCTCCGCAATTTTTTACGATTGAATTGACGCGCGCTAGGTTTCTCCCTTTTTCACGCTCTTCGGGATTTGCAAAATCTCGGGGTTTCTGACTTCCGGTGCAACTTGCTCGCTATGGTCAGTTGAAGTGAAATCCTCACTCGAACAGAAGTATGTTTGGTCAATTAAATGATCAGTTCACCCGATGGGTTCATAATAAAAGATTGGTTTCCAAAAAAACACCGACAAGATTCTCTAAAATCTCTCATCTCTCAGAGAAACTGAAATTTTGTGTCACACAACAAGTTATGGCATACAGTAATGATGGATCATTGGGTAGAAGTTTCCTTCGAATTTTGTCACGATATTTATGAAAAATGACGGAACTCTTGCCTGCGGGAGTAGTTTTACGTTAAAAACTTGACTTGGTCTTTAAATTCGTATTCAACCAGGAAAATTGTGACTTTCCGAGTCATCGCTGCCTTGCAAGGGAGACTCGTTACTACAAACGGGGAAAGTCAGGGCCGCTTGCATGGTTGTCGAGGGGTGCGGAGCTTAACGGGCTTGACAATAACCAATGACAGTTTACGAGTTTCGAAGACGAGTTTCGGAGAGCGTCTGCGGGGTTCTGACGTGTCCAGAAATTCGGTTGGTCCGTTGGCAGTTTGTCTGGAAAGGCGGGTGAGCATTGGTTTCATGGGTATATCGCCGAGTCATTGTTAGGGATAGTAATTTTCTTCGTTAATGGTATATTTTCATGTGTTTCAGCGATTTTCCGGGGCGAGAATACGGCGCAAAAAACGATATTTACTTCGCGGACGAAAAGGGATCCTGGAAATTGCGTCTTTCGCCGGCAGTCCCGAGGGAGACTTGTCTCTTTCGGAAACAAATCCCCGGGCGTAATAAACGCGTTAGCGTTTTTCTCAGTGAATCAATATAACCCTGGAAGCCACCCTCGGTCCTCGTTAACCAACCACTAACAAGTGTTCCTGCAATCCAGCATAATGGGTGAACTTGTTAATTGCGAATATAAACAGGATGGCTTCCGCCGTGGCGCCAGAAGTTCTATACGCAACCCTCTCTCTGCGCTTTTCCTGCAACTTTCATCCCCAATACCGCCTCACACTGATTCTCCCGACTCTCTCGATGGATTTTCCTTTTATAACGCCAATACGGTGATTTTACAACATTCTCGTCAAAAGCACACCGCCGGAAGTTACAACAACTGTATATACGTATATATACGTCATACGCTGTAACGCCATCAATGCCACCCTTAAATTTTTAACCTCTTCGATATTTGTTTGCACAGACTGCCCGATAGCTCGATACAATTTACCCACACATCGGATCAGCCTGGAACCAAATTCTCCTCTTTGGCGCCAATACGTTGCGCAGCTTTCAGTGTGTAACGAATTTCATAGAACTATATTCATTTTTATGAAAATAAAAATAATTGCATAAATATTAAACGGGATCATTGGCCAGCTATTTAAGTTTCTTCGGTTGAAACATTGAATTGGAGAGTTGGTCAGCTAAATTGAATTCGTTCTCGTCATGAGATTGGTTGAAGAAACTGTCAAAATGACGTAAAATAGTCGGATAAAAAGAAATGTTGTTGTTAATAAACAAATGTAATGCTTATCTTCAAAAGCGTTGTATGTTGAAGATATATTTTTATTACGTTAACGTTGAATCGTCATTATTTCTGATATATTGTCAGTCTTCAAAATTTATAATTGCGAGAAGCATATGTAAATAAATCTCCCAACAGGGTTAAAGAAACAAGAAGATCAAACGACGTGATGAAATAACATATCAAATAATACTATCTAATTTTTTAAAGAATTTGAACATCGTGCGTGTGCGTTCAAATTTTTGTGTTCAATGTTCAACTACGATGTTCAAATTCTTGCAAGTGCTACTATTTTCCAGTAACTAACTAACTAGTAGTTTTTAATTGAAGAAAACTGTTTCACTGTTAAGAAATGCGTGAATTAGTTACAATATCCATCCGCAAGATAATTATAGGCAGGGTAATTTCATCCGTTAAACTATATCCGCGTGATATACTTTCAACGGGGCAAAACTATTTAGCGAAACAGGTTACAGATTGTAGTGCGTACAAGGTGAGTGCGGTGTAATTCGAATTTCAAACAGTCTAGCGAATTTCCATTGTATCCACGACGATGCAGCTCTGAACAGTAGCCGGGCAGGCAGGTATATATATAATTGTACCGGGTGCATGCAGCGGAGCTGGATGTGGTGTCATGTCGCTGCAGGGTTCGGGGGTGTGAACACACAGCGAGGAGTGCGATGCAGCGGCGCATCTGCGGCCGAAATTCCTGCACGCAATGTACGATTACGCACCGACAACCGATTCTGCATGCCGTGAGTTCTGCAAGTGTTCGATGTATCCACTGATTGGCTTTTCCTCACATTTCCGAATCACTATGGTAAGGGGTGTTTCACTGAGAAGAAAAGTGACGATGTAATTACAATATTTCACGATTACTTACATTTGATAGAGTGATTACGAGGGATTATTCACTTTGATCAGGTGATTTTACTCGATTTCTAAAGTTTCATATGATTTCGGATGATTTATAACATTTCGTCGAATTCGCAAGATTACAAAGAGATTTCTGTAATCCTAAATGATTTCTTGTGGACAATAATGATTGCTAACGCAGAATTTTATTTGAATAGTGCGATTGCGGAGATTACGAAATCATTTCGGATGATATTGACACTGTGGTTCTTTGACTGAAACACCCTTTGCACTTTGGCCTCGACGAAGTCAAGCGGTGATATTGCGGGTGTATTTCAAAGGGTAAGAATTCTCGAAATCTTTGTCTCGTGTCGGTGCCGCGCTCCCTCGACGTCGATTGATGGAGCCCGTAGGACTCGGGTGGGTCCCACCCCTCCCCCCCCCCCCCCCCCAAATTTGTCAAAAGTTTCATTCCGCCGGGCTCGTGAAGGTCTCCTGAGGGAAACCGAGCGCAAAAATTTTTCCAGACTCTGCAGCGTAGGTGAAAAAGGTGGGATTTCTCTGGTTTTCAGCTGTATGCGCGTTTATATCCCAGACCTGGGACTGAAACTTTATAAAAGAAGTTTATAAAAGAAGATAGGTTGTATATATAAAACGTGGGCTCCACGGTTGCCTGGAATTGAAACGCTGAATAAGTGATTAGACGCCGAAGAAATATCCGCTGAAGGAATCGAGGAGGAGCTTCTCCGTTTGTCTTCCGAACTTCGTCCTACAGCCGAGTTATATTAAAAAAATTTCTAAGATTCCACCCCGCGGTTTTTGCTGCAGTTACGAACGGACAAAGAAATAATTTCGATACATCGACGAGTGCAAAATAAATATTTACAATCACAGATTATCGATGGTATATGAAACTAACCATTGCCGCGGGAAAACCGTACCGGAAACCGATAATAGATAAGATGAGAATATTTTTTGTGCTTTTCTCTGAGTTACGAGCTTTCATTTCACGCGTCTATAATGAGTATTCTGTGTAATTGACGAGCATTGGAGTTTTCCTAGCAGAATTTAAATTAAGGAATTATCCAAGTTATCGGATACTAGAGCTTGCCAACTTTGACGGAGAATTATTATCAGTCGCGAAGTAAGAACTTCTTTCGACGAATCGCAGCTGAAGAGAAACTATCGGCTCAGCCGGAATTGAAAATTATAATCGATAATCGGGGATGAATTCGTATCTCGTTCACACTTGGTCGATTATCCCGAAGCCGTACCGATCTACGGAGTAAAGTTTCCTCGACGGTTTCTACTCACGGAACTTTCAGACAACTGTGGCAGACCGTGAAATCCGTCATCGGGACTCACAATTTAACGGATATATTCCCATCCGGATCCTCGTCCGGTCGCTTCGGGTATACGTTCGATTATATTGTGCCGTTTCATCGAGGTCAGCGGCTCGGCAGGATCACCTGGGTAAAATCGCGTACATGTATTATACTCTGGGCAAAGCGGGCGGCGGAGTTATATCGACGTTGTATATCAAGTGTACCTACCTACCTTCTATTCTTGTATAGCCGAAAGGCGGCGCGGAGACTTGTTTGCGGCGGGAATAAAGAGCCATAATTCGTTTTCGTCGGACTACGCGCAGGCCAATATAACTTTATGCTACAAGCTAGCTGCAAGCTCGCCTTGCAAGTCCATACTTTTGTCCGTACGGATCGCCGGGCTGACAACCACGATGCTCTGCTGACCGTAGCACCGTTTATAACCCTTTTCGATGGTCCAGGACGCTATCTTAACGTCGATTTTATGGGCTCTGGAGGGTCAGCGTTCGCGCGTAGTAAAGATAAAAATCTTGCACGAGCTTGGAAATATGTTTCCCCGTGTTCTTTCGCCTCCGACGATCCATTCGGACTACTCTCACCGTGTTAGCGTGGGTTGCCAGGAGTCCGGGGAACCCGTACTTAAGCCTGGTAAATGTTCCCTGTAGCTTCGTATACCCATTGAACAGTCCACCGATCAAGCGATCGCACCCATCGCCGATGCTCATCAGAGGGATCTCGACACGTTTATTGGGATACGTCGATGACTACCGATAAATAAAATTATCATCCTTTTAGTTTCGCCTTTTGTTTCACCCTGCCTCACAGCTTCCGATTATAAGTATCTACCTAATCCGATGACTCCGTCACTCAAAGTATCCTTTGTAAATTTTTTAAAGTCATGTAACGGATTCCAAAGACCCTTAAAGCTATCGGTGGATAACATACATATGTCGTCACGAGCTTTCACCTCTTCGTTGTACGGTCTGTATTTGAGCCGCACGCTGTATACCGCATCTTCACTGCACGTTTCGCAAAGAATATTTAGTCTCGAATGTAAGTTTCTGAATCGTCTCTATTTTATGATTGCAATATTTTAATCTTTGCGTGAATTCGAATTGAAGCTTATAAAATTGTTGAAGGCTGTGAGCCACTATATTGCATAGTAATTTCGCCTATTTCTGTATCTGTAATTCCTGTTTCGTATTTATACAATTTTCTTTTTCTACACATTTCGGTTCGTATCTTTGTACAATTTTTTATCGTTATACACATTTGACTTTATACTATTTTCGTACTAATGCGTTGTAACGTGATTTCTCTTTTTTTGTACACATTTCCAATTATACAAACGCCTCGCTATTGTACTGTTGGTTGTGAAAAATACCTACCATTTCTTCATTTCTTATATGTACGCTAGAAATCTTATTCACTAAGTCGTTTCTCTTTTGGTTACCCCGCTTCTGACGAGTCGATTCTAATAAATGTAATCTCGTTCTATAATTATTACTTTACTCACCTTAATCACAAATCACCTTATCTTTCCAATTGATTAACTAAATAAAACATTAAAGTAATTTTTTCAAGCGAACCGCAATAGTTGTAACTTTTCACCACCTTTGGCAACGCTTGAAGTTCACCTGAAATTGTGACGAACGTTATATTAGACTGAAGATTAGTTCTCATCGTGAAATATTTTACAAAAATATTTCTCATACTTTTACAGATTTTTCTATGAACTCGGAGATACTCATTTGGAAATTGAATTTGGATCATTCCCTCGGAAGCCGCGGTATCGAAGGTATTTTTCAACTCTCTTTTTTCACGAGAAATTCAGCGGTAGGTTACACGCACTTTTGGACTGGTGGGTTTCGTATATATTTCGACCTGTTCCCGAAGGAGTCAGCTGTTGTATAAATACGGCGAGGCCTTGTGATGCCCTGTTTTCGTTCCTGTGGGAGCTTTGATTGAATGATCCTGCCGTTCTGCGGTTGTCGGATTCCCTCGGGACGATATAACTGAAAAAATACAGAAATAAGAAGAAGAAGAAGAAGAAGGGAGGGAAAGCGAGAGACGGAAAAAACTAGCGGAAAAACCGGGGGCTAAGAGGACTTGAATTTTATGCTAAGACGTAGCACCCGTATTATAGGTATATACCGTCTGCACCGGGGTTGAAAGATAGCGTGCTAAGAATTCAACAAAGAGGAAAACCGTGTTTCATTTCAAAGCGTGTACATCTATACACACACGTATAAATTCGCAGTTACCTTATCCTTCCCCCTTTCTTTTAACAGTAAAGAAAGAAATTTTCGTCATTCGTGTAGGAGAGCAGACGCTGAGGTAAGTAAATCAAAACCTTGCACCTATTATACACGAGAATTAAATGCGATCCCACCTTCTTTGTACACCCATAACTAGTAATAACTATGTCACTGTACAGTTCTTGTCTAAATTTTATTATTTACCGTTACCGGAAAATAAACTACACGGTACAAAATTGATTTTTGATCTCACTATCAGCTGCTTATATTCAAATACATGTTCCATGTGAAAAATCAAACGTTGCGCACGTCCAAAATCTCTGAATGGGAGTACGCCACGAGTCGGCCCATATAAGCATAGTTTTTCCCCCTTGAAACGCTAAAAGTTTTGTATGAGTCTTTTTCTTGTATCTCTTCTAGTTTTTGAAATGTTCACATAGGGCTGCTAAAACCGGCCACCTTGTCTGTTACAATTTTGTTTCTTCAGTTCTTTTTTTTATTATTTTTACTATGCTTTCCGATTATTTCATAACTATTGCAGAGATTTGGTAATAATAAAATAACACATTAATGTCATAGCCTCGTCGAACTGAAAAGATAGAGTAAATTAAAAAAGCAGTTTCAACGTTGCAGTGAAAAAAATTTCAAATAGTTACTTGTCCCAGACTTTTTTGCAATACGAACAATATGAACGTCCAAACTGTTATTCCAACAATTATCACCTGCTTTGCTAGAATTTTCTAGTAACCGTAATGAATGAAAATTTTCTTATCGTCAGTGTAACGTATTACGTGTATAACCCGAATGCGATTCCAACTTCCGACTCTCATCGTACATCGCAATAAGCCGCGACAAGTTACAGCAATTGAAAATCCGAAAGTCAAGTTTGCGACAATCCGTTCCGTTCGCCTCTGCGCGAAGCCCGGCCAAACGATTGAAACTCGTAGAGGCGAGGCGGATAATGAAATCGAACAGCGGCCGACCCGCGGTGACATTTGATTAGGCAATCGAGGACGGACCGGTGGTGAAGAGCGAAGAAGAGAGTGAATTTCGTCGACGCAACCGCGGCATCTGTCCAATATCGTGACGTTTAGGCGTGTATGGTCAGACGCAGAGGCCTGCAACACCCGTGAACCGGCGGAAATATTTGAATAATTAACATGCCACACCGGGACTCTTGTAACCGAGCCGAGTATCAGGCTTGTACAACACATGGGCCATTACAAATTAATGTAGCATTTCACGGTGAATTAATTACAGACCGAAGAGTCTTGAGGGCTCTCTGTAACAGCCTATTGCTGAGTCACCCAGAGGCGAGGACACACGCGAGCTGAGGGAACAGAGTGCTAAAGCGTTTAACGAAACAACTGTTACCTCTCAAGGCACCCTGCAGCACCCCGTTTCCAATCCTCATTCCGTTCGAACTCGTGCTCAGGTTTTTAAGCTGATCCGATTAATACTGTGTGGCACCTCATCTGGCGAGGCTTTTGCGATTTGTATATACGGTATCTTGACCCCGTGAATAAGCTTCGGATAAAAAAGATATTACTGGTGTACCTAGTTACTACTTTGGGGTTACTGGCGAGTGTTTGTTGTTAACCGTGCTGAAATTATTTTTGACTAAGTAGATTCAACTGTCGATATAGTGAGTTGCAGAATTGTTATAGTTACTTTAACAGAAAATTGTGCCTGAGTTGTAGTAAATACAACAACAATTTTTTTTTCGTCATGACTTGATGATTTCTGACTAATTAAAAATATAGTATAGGGGAACCTGGGGCACAATGGACCCCCTGATAGATTTGTTCAATAGTTCTATAATTAAGGGTTTACTAGCGATTTATAAACAAAATATAGTATTTCGGTTGAAATGGAATAGTACAGAAGTTTTTTTTTAATTATGGCAATATAATGATGAATTTGTTCGAGATACGTCAACACAACTTGTACCCAGTGCTCAAAAGTCACAACAAATCATTAGCGGCTCAGGGACTCCGTCCTGACCCACGTTCCCCTATATAATAAGATAAAACGAGTGCTGCTGGTATTGTTGAATTGGTACATTTTTACTACATTTATTCACTGATGCAGAAAAAATTCACTGTCGAGAGGCGAGTGGAGATTAGTAGTTTAAAATCGAATTAGGAATTTAAATAACTGAAGTATTCTTTAAAATGACGAGGAAGTAATCAAGATAACTGAAATCACTGCCATAGTCAATCACTTGATATCGCATGATAGCGTGAAAAAAATCGAGCGGCTTGCTTTGAAAATCATGAGAATCATTGTAAGTGAATTACGGTCATTGGTTCTAATTCAATAACATTATATTGAATTCTATTACAACTTGTCATTTACTTTCGTTGATTTCCAGCTCACCAAGTGATTTGCATTGATTTGCTGGCGTCCTGGGCGATTTTCGGTGACTTCTTTTTGATGATTGGTTTCGTGTGATTATATTCAATCCAGAAAGCATTGAAGATCGCCTAAAGCGCTTGGAAATGATTGGAAATCGGGAGTCACATTAGAAAAAAATTGGTACATTATAAATCAATGAAAATCACTCTGTACGGTAGAAATCGATAGAAATCACTCGAAATCAAGGCTAATGAATAAAAATAACTCATTTGATTTTCAAGTGAATGACTCTTCGATCACTTTTTCAAAACATCGGTTAAGAAGTAATTGAAACAATTGTGTAAAATCATAATTTATGTCGTTCGTATTTTATTTTTAACGCATTTTTGCATCCATCAGTTCACTTCGAAAATGTATTAAACAAGCTGTTCGGCTCATACCATTTTTACGACGAAAATTAGTTGTTAATTCTCAAACGAATTTGTCCGAATAGTTTCTCTTAAAACATTTGACGGAGCTAGATCCTTGTCTTTTTGATACGATTTCAATGTATCATTGAATAATAATACGTGTAATTTTTTGAAGTGAAAAAATGATTTAGAGTAAAGACCGTTCGTATTGATTACGTTGCGTTTTTCACATTTCAACTACAAGAATATCAGATTGGTATGAATATTCATACCATGTTATTAAACGAGTGATCCGATGTACAAATAAAATCAATTCAAACGCTTGATTAAAAATATTCAACGAACGAGTCATCGCTAGAATGTGAATTAAAACCTTTACAATGATACATCAAAGCTGTAATAGAAATTTCGATGAAAATTAAACGAAAACAAAATGCAATAACACTTTATTCTGTATTCAAAATTAATTTCAATCAAATGTGAGGTAAATGCAGCAGGATTCGCGTTCCGTGTCAGTTTTGAAAATCAAATTTAGACATCGTCCATTAGGTTTATACACGATTGTGCCAACTGCTTCTTACTCGATGTTTTGAAAAATTGAGCGAAGAGTCATTCGCGTCAAACTCAAATGAGTGATTCTTATTTTTTAACATCGATTCCGAGTGATTTCTATCGATTTCTACTATTAAGTGACAGAGCCGGATAGCGCGGTGTGAATAATTATGTCTAAAACGAGGATTACAGCGGGCTCTGCGCGTTGAAATCAGGCTCGTATAGTTTTCCCGCGCTCTAATAACCACGCTATGCCGCGGAAATTTCGGGTTGGAAAATTAATTCGTGGTCCATTGTGTCGAGTTCAGAATCGGGCGGGGCGCTCATCGAGGCCCAGAACGACCTGCAGAAGCCCCTACACGTTCAATTTATGACGCAATCAGATACCACAGCGTGCGAGTCCGCCCATAAAACATCGGAAACTATGTTGTCACCCTGTAGGGGTGTACAGTCTGAACCAAAACTGCATCCGACCGAATCCGCGCTTTGCTGTGCTCAGAGTGCGCATTGTTCGGCTAATTGGATAATTGCACTAATGAATCCTGGACCTATTTTAGTCCCGTTATCGCTGCTTGAATCCGTGCGCGTCACAGCTGTGCTGGCATATAAATTCACTTGAAAAGTACTGTAAAGCTGTTCTCTTTGTCAACTCTTCTTTTTTAGTTTGTCCCGTTCTTTGGGCTGCAAAATTTAGCTCTCGTGAAACAACGCGGATACCTTTTCCTCAATTATTTAACATGATCGTACAGTCGAACATTGAGAATCTATCGAATTTGTACGGGAATTGTTAAAAAGTTATTAACAGAAGCTTGGATATCGATTGACCGTTTCATATTGCTTTGAAATGGTTGAAAATCTAGTGGATTCGTTTGATTTCACCCTACGTTGAGGTGTTTTTTCGGAAAAAAACTGATTTTTTTGGCTGATAATGAATTTGATGTTGCTGATTTTATTCAGATCAATGTGAACATCTGCGATACCTTGAAAAATTTAATATTAACTGATACCAACGTGACAAAAAGTGCCTTTGTCGTGAAATTGTACTAAATAGTCTTATTAACGGAATAAAGCATTGTAGATAAAATCGAACGAATCTGTTAAATTTTAAATCATTAAAAAATAATTTCAATTGAAACGTGAATCTTTATAGGCTCCAGCTTATCAATTTTTATTCTTGTAAATTTATAGAAATCTTTGCGAATCACGACGTATATGTGAATATTATAAATTTGTTGATAAGTATCGATTCTTGACCTACCGATCTTTTTAAGGTTAGTTGTTTTTTCACTTTTGTCGTACAGTAGATTATGAATTGAGTGATACTAAATGATCGAAGCTATAAATAAAGCTCGGATTGGTTTATTCACAGTGGAGTTTTCGAAAATATGATGGAAATTATTTCTACTATAGTATGATGCAGAAAAGGTTTGGAAGGGAAAATTAAGGGAATAATTTCTTCCTGATTCAAAGATTTTGTTTCTAAAAAATTTCCTCCGTAATTTATTGGAAAAGTTCTGTACGCCGTTGTGGACTCTCGCACTACGTAACTTTGCAGCTGCAGGAAAAAATTGTAAGAACGTTTTAAAAAAGACATTGGTAAAAGCAGCTCGAAGAGATTTCATTTTTGAAACGTTTTTTTCTTCCGGTTTAATTTGTTAGCTTTGGCTAAATTTATCGGAAAAGTTACCCTCGCCTATCAAATAAGAATAGACTCGGTTACAACTTTAAACGCGCATAACTTCTTCGATAAATTATTTTTAAGCATTGAAGAAGAATTATTCGTAAGAGGGGCATTTTTGTTGTACTTTTATAAGAAGTTTCAGGACTTTACCTTCCTCTTATGTTAAAGAACTGTGCGGGTTCGAAAAAAAATAAACGATCACAGACAATTAACAAGTACGTACGCAATTGAGAGTAGCTTATGAAAAATCGGGGCTGGGTTGAAATTCCAAATTTGAAAAGTTCCGAAAGCGCCAAATTCCGAATTTTTTGTTGGTGAAATTTAAACTACAGAAGTCAAACTTTGTATGGAATCCTGGTTATTGTGATTTTCGGTTTTTCTCATTTTTTACACCCACTAGATGCGTATATTTGCTGTGTCAATACATTTTAACTTTCGGAATTTGACTCCAACGAAACTCTATTTTTCGAACTTTACTTTTCGAAACTTTGATTTGTCGTAACTTGAATTTTCAGAATCTTGCATTTCGGTACTTTGAGGCGTCGGGTTTCCAACCATTCGAAGCTTTGTTGTTTCGTAAAAGTTTGATTTCTTAACTTCAAGTTTCACCACCAAATAATTTGGAATCAAGCGCTTCCGGAACTTGAACCCCGCCCCTACTTCAGAACAAAGGATATTATTTTCAGGACGCGTATTAGCCAACTCGAGTCCCCCCTTCTTTAGGGTTAGGTAGGCGGTTACACAACAGCGAGTATCAACATCTCGAGACCAAACAGATTAAGGAATAACTCGTCCTCGCCCATTGTTGGATCCCTTTTGCATTTACCAGGGAGTGGAGTATGAGGAGTCCTCAGCCCGAGGCTGCAGTCTCGTTTCCATCATCGCGCGAGGAATCCACATGGCGTTTTTACCTGACCGCCATCGGGCAATTTGTTCTTAAGCGTAATAATGACCGTATGCACATCGACGCGCCAATAAAGGTTTCAAAATCATTGAGAGAAAAAATCTCTCTCACGTTTTTCAAAAGATCAATTAATGCAGGAGGTAAAAAGTTTCACAAAGGTTGTACGTACCTGGCATCGAAATATTGAAGCACCAGAGTTGGTTGTAAAACATTTGGAAAACAATTGCAATGTTTTTTTATCGAATTGAAATTTCCAGTAACGAGTAATCTTATTCATTTGATTCGATAAACTGTAAGCGATATTAGGTTTAAATAAAGTTTACGTGAATCAAGAAAATTGCTTGAAACTTGCACGATTTGACTCAAAAAATGATTATCGTCGATTATTTAAATGGCTAGTTGAAGTGAAATCGTCTCATAATTAAAGTTTTTCCTTGCAAGTCAGATGTAATGTTATTTCCAGGCTAATTAATATTGTTCGATTTAATTCCATTAATTATTCGATCGACTGCAACAACAGCTCATCTCGTTAAAGATAATTCAATTATTTGATATAAAAAGGCATCGAATTTTTTACACAAAATGTTAAAATGTCCACAACTGAATTGCATAAATCAGTTATATTAACGTATTGACGTAATATTGACGACCTAAGCCACAAAAATGTGTCTCAATCATTATTCGTAACTCCATACGAGCTGCGATTTTTTATAACGAGTGCACCTGCCCGACGATTTCGAAAGTATGATGAAATTTGAGATGAGGACAGACAGACATATAGAGGATAATAATTATTTCATTAAATCCTTGCGCAACGCGCGGATGCTGCATCCGTCAGCATCGGAACATTGTCAGCACTATTACGGTGACATGAAAATCCGCGAAACAGGGGAAAACGTTTCAATTAAATAGCCTGGCTTGTTAACGAGTGACGCCAACAGAAGTAAATATATATCTACAAAATACATACAAACCTACATATGCTCGAGGGGGTGCATTTACGGCACGTTGATGACGCGTGACGGGCAGACAGGCAGGTAGACGATGCCTGAACGGACAGACAGATATAGACAGACATTCATCCCGAACGGATGTATGAAACGCGACAATGGCCATCGGCTGAAGATAAAACCGAAATGAAATTATTATTCCTCGATAAACGATCGCGAGGGAAATTCGTTTCGATTTCGGTTAATCGAACTCGAAATTTCCTCGTCGTGCGCTCGGCACGAGTATCTCTATTCTCCCTCAACCCTTGCAGCCAGCCGCCTTCCCTCGACGTGTTTGCACTCTTGTGTGCATCCAACGATACACAGCCAGACACCCTGGCTCCTATTTGTTTAAATTGCGCAGCGATATAAACCGGAATGGACTGCGGCCCTAACCAAATTACACTGTTTTATGGCTTTTCAATACTCGACTGGGGTGCAGGACACGTTTGTGACGACACGATACGAGACCATAACTATTTGCGACGATGGTACGACGCTCCGCATAACGCGTCCAGTTCATGGATATCCGCAGGAGTGCAGTGCAGAGTCGCTTTGTTTCCACGGAAATTGATTCGCATGATGATTTTTTTCCTGTGTTTCAAATCGATATTTGAAACGATTGGTAGTTTTTTTGCAGTTAACGATGTAAGTACAACTCGCTTGTTACGCTTTGATCGAAGCTGTTCACATTTGTCGATATTAATGATCGGTTGAGTTACCTCAGCCTTTGATGAATAAACACTGTCATTGTTCCAATATGAAAAGCCGAACAAATGGTTTTTTCGTGATAGTTTTTATCATCATGAAAAAGGAAGAGTCTGTCCGTCTGTCCGACAAACTTCCGCGATGATTTAAAAAACGGTCGAATGAAAAATCTGAAACTGATTGAACTTGGCGACTAAATGAAAAAGTTTTGAATATAAAAATAGGGAAATATATTTCTGAAAAACAAGAAATTGATGCATTTTTTGAAAAATAAATATTCAAACTAGGATGATATAATCGTTTATTTAGAATAAGTACATGTTTGTCGGTAAAATATTAAGAATCGATTTCTTTCCGGTAGAACCGAAAGTTCAAATTAAACGGGGCATGGTAATTTTTCATGTCCATCATCTCGTTGTAAGATCCTGTAAATCTTGTATTTTTCTAAGGAGCCGACCGACAGACTGACATTTTTCTAATAATGAAATTTAGGTGTTAAGAAATCGATTTCCTGTGAAAACTTTTGTTTAACTCAATATTATTCCGAGTTTTACTTCCGATCAATTAATTGAGGCAAACTACAAATATCAAACATTAAAATCAAACGCGTTTTTGTTATCTCAAGTATAAAGTGATCGATCAATTTTGTGCTCTTTGATAATAAAAAATCTAGTTTTTCTTGGATTTTTGAAAATATCTTCATTCGAATTTACTGTAACAAGTAAATTTTTCAGATTTATACTAAATCTACATACATACGACGAATGTTACTATTTCGTATGATTGTTAAAGTGTTTGTTCATAATTTCAAATAAAAATTTTGCAATCTTGTGTCCATTTCTCTCTCTTTAGTGTTTAATCATGGGTCAAATATGTGCAGCGATAACTTTTCCGAAAAAAGTCGAAAAAATGTTATCGCAATATTCATGATATTTCTGAATTTTGTGTGCTTCAATTTGTTGTTAGTACATAAACCCGGCTACAATGAAATCTAGAATTTCTGCAGATGCGATTTTTACATAGTGTCAGCATAAGCTTGGCTCGAGTTTTTAACCGATGACACACTGGCGTTGATAATCATCGAAATCAAACACCGAAGGTACAGCTTCCCGGCTAATTGAGTACACGAAGTCGCATAAGCCGAATGAAATTTCACGATGGAATGTCGTTAATTTAGATTCCAGAGAGAGGTCGTCTTGAAAAATATCCGAACGAGAGAACATGCTAATCAGCGTTGGTTGGGACACAGCGTGCCGGAATGGTCAGGAATAATTTTAGACCATCCTATTATTCATACGATTTGTTACGGACCTCGCGTTTCAAAGTAGCGCACCGCCAAGGCAACATTTCCGTAAGCGTAAGAAATTGTAAGAAGCCGTAAGCGAGCAAAGAAGTCGCGCAAGAAGGCGTCGCTCGTTCTTTCCTGCACACGTGGAAGGCTCGCGTCCTCGATTATTTATCGACCGAAGCCAATCGCCCACGCGCGTTTAATCCTTCATCATTTTCTAATCCAACGACTCGCGCAGCACGCGTTGTATACGCTGCCTGTAATTTTTCTCGGAATTGAAGTTATCACACGTAATAGATCCGAAAAATTATGAAACTAATCAAAACATCGCTGAAAGTATGTCGAAGCAAAAACGTGACAAAACGAAGCTTATCAAGTTGATTATAATTAAAACAGACCCTAAGATCCGTAAAGAATTATTTAAACACTGAATTTTTAATGGAAAGAAAAATCCTTTTCTCAGAGTTAAAGAAATCACATTACTTTGATAGTTTTCCTTTTTTACCGAATAGCTCATGTATCTTATCAACAAATAAATTGCTTACAAATCGTGCGACACAATTTTTTTTAAAAGTTTGTCAGTTAATTAAAAAAAAAAAAAAACCAGACATGCACAATCGTTGCAATTCACAGACGATGAACCTGTGATTTAGCAAAAATTATACTTAAATTATTGTTCACCAAAAACTAACTCAGAAGGTCAATGGGGAATTTTTAGAACATGCATTATTATGGATTATTTGGGGAATAATGATGAAGCAATGTTATTTCTCTCAATCTGATAACATATAATGAGGTGTTCGAACGTAAGATTTAACATTTTTGAATGCCTTCTTGCATCACGGGGACTTTTTTCATTTACATGTAAATAGAATAGCTTCAGCGACACGTTGTAAATCTTTGTTGCGTTCCGTTTTTATTTCAAGCACTTTTTCGAACCGACTGTACATTCCATAGATCCTGAAAATAATAACGAGTGGCTGCTTCCTTTGATCCAGTCTTCCCTGCAGCCCATGCATCTTTATACATGAGCAACGCTTCATACATTTGCGAGACTTGAAACGAATCGCAGACCCCCTCAAGGCGCGATGCCGAAATTCGTGTGAAATTTTACAGCGGCGAAATGTAAATCGTCGAGACTTCGAGCCGAGGTGAAAATTGTCCGATGTTTTCCGATATCTTTCTTGGTAGCTGCCCAATGTGCCCCTCGGCTATCGCGTGCCGCGAAGTAGTTCGTGCAGCGGTGCAGCTATGGGTTGCATTCTGGAACACTTCAATTGGCGTAATTTGACAGCTAACATGTGGTTAACCGAGGGAAACGCGGCGTACATGAATACCATCGACATTCATCCCAAGGCGGTGGAGAAAAATTTTCCAACAAAAGTGAAGCAGTGTGCATTTCGCTGCACTCTGTAAGCGTAGGTGCGTTTGAATAGCGCAATAACGAGAGGGGCTGAATAAGAATTTTTCCAGCAATATTGGAGAGGGATGGTCACCCTTTTGCCCTTGATTTTGAACCCGATTGTGAATAGCTGCTATTAATATCGATCAAAGACACCAGTTTTGTATTTACTTTACGCTTATTGTTGATAACTTTAAAACTGGTCTACAATTGTTCATTATCTGAGACAGAAAACCGTTTATTTTCAAATTAGACACACTTGTAATTGTTGTATATGGTAAAAAGTTTCGAATCTCACCACGATATTTTGTTTTTTTAATACGTTCTTCGAAAATATTATTTGGTAGAAGTTGAATGTCACTTTAAGCAAAATGTGTAGAAAGTCGAGCAGCTATCGAACATTTATCTAATATGAAAGTCGTATAATCGTCGGTTATTATCGAACCTTTCCGTGTCGATTGAATCGGCTATTCAAAGTAAACTCAAAAACCAACCCGTAACAGGGTTTTACAAACAAGGAAGACAAGTCGATTTCAAACTGTCGATGGTTGCTCTTTCCTTAGATCCTTCAAGATATTGCTTTCAATCAGTGCCAATTGGCACTTGAACCCCGTCACCACCTGTCGCTATCAATTTTTCGGCGTCGTCGACCGGAAGGACGGGGCGAAAGTGTAATAATGGGAGAGACAAAAAGAGAGAGAGAGAGAGGCGGAAGAATTGAGAGAAGGAGAAGATGAGATCTGAGGTGCTTTAGCAATCTCGAGATTCAAACGCGGAAGAGTAGTTTCCAGCCTCACGTATTCGCGATGTTTTCACGCTCTAAACTCGACTCGAGTCTCGAGGCCAGCAGCCCTCCTTTAGGGTGTCTCATTTTTATTCATTCCGTTCTCCTTTTATTACCATTTTACTACCTAATCTTGAAGCGCCGAGGAAACGCTCGAAATTAGGTGCTGACTACACGATCGCCCGTGTCGAAGAAGCTCCTGCCAAGCTCTCGGCATTGCCACTTCGTAAAACAGACGCCAGGTTCTGTAGAATGGAACTCGAGTCCAAGATCATGATTCTTTTACAACCCAGTCAATTATTCAGAAGCCGATTAGAGTCGCTTGCGAGTCGTTTCGACGCTGCGAAATTAATGAAATTAGAACAACCGTTACAGGAGTTTCGAGTCCTCCCGAGGACATTTTAGAACGCAAAAGCGATAGTCGCGATAAGCTCTGCACGTGTCGCGGAAACAGGCGAGGAGTACAATTACGATCAATTTTCGAGATTGGTCATGGACCGTTGTCCTCGTAGTCAATAGTAATTGATTAGTAGTGGCCTACTGGTTTGTTAACGGTCCGACTGTAATTTCCTTCCGACCGCTGACAAAGAGCTCTTGATTAGCTTTACAGGAGCAGCGTGAATAAAATGGGTTCTAATGAGTATGATTAGCACGCATAACTGGGTGTATCGATGATACACGCACGTGTATAATCGCCGCGCTACCACGAATGTCCGACTAATGTAAGGGTGGCCCCGTTATATGGGGACGAAATACGGGAATAGGGATTATTAAATTCAAATTCAATCGTAATTGCAACTGCAGGTTCCACTTACTCACTCTGCTTCTCACTCGCTCGTTCATCAACGGAGATCACAGGCCAGTAGAAATGAATTTGGAAATCTCTGTCAGCTCTCTGAGTGGATATGATGATAACGTCGGTACAAACGAAAATGATCCACTGGCTGATTGATTTTACATTTTGGCATCACGATCGTGAATTGAGTCACCATCGATTCCGCAAAATCATTCGGTATTGCATCAGAGAAACGTTAATGACTCCATTGCAGTATCGAAATTTGTCCGCGGGGCGGAACGCGCGCCGAAATTGTGATTTAGGTATCCTCTACAAGTCCGGTTCCGCTTGTAAGAGGGGATTTTCGGAGGACAAGGGCGATGACTTATCCACTAATCCAGTTCCGCTTCCTCACCTGGGTCCCTCGTGTTTGCGTAGGATTCCTGACCCCGAATTGCTCTAGGACCTGACCATACCCCCATACCCGAACTCTTAATGTGGCATGAAGTGTGTGCCTAAACCATTTGGCTGAACATCGGTCACTGTTGCAGGGGATGTCGGGATGTTAGTGCGAGATGAATTGTAGATGATTATCATGATTGTTATTGTCGTTACGACCTTATAACCGTTAACCGGATGAAGGAACGCATTGCAGAAACGAAGGAACCGTCAATTTCGCGAGGGTTTTCAGTGGATCTGAAAAAAGCCAGATTTGTATCTTCAGATATCGTAAGGAAAACATCGAATGCAGAATAACCTCGAGAATATCGTTAACCGATTGGAGTAAGATTTTTTGCGATCTTCTTGACGTATTTGGTATTTGTGTTCGTGCCGGGTTCTTTATCAATGGTTCGAATATAAAAGCAATCCATGCAGCAGCAACTGGTTTAATAGCCCGTATCGATAAGACGTTTACGTTCTGAATCGGGGCTCTCTATAAATCTTACGATTTGTAGTGGCTACAGCACTAAAGCGCAGTTAATAACGCGGAAATCCTCATATAATCCTCGCTTACCTCAGTTGCGATTTATCGTTTCACTCCTTCTCGAGACGTGTTATTTAAAAAACAAGCCTCGCGCCTCACTCACCGAATGGCAAATCAATATGTCGGCTTTAAAATCGAAGGGTTCTTTTACCGGGTTGACCGAGACCCTACCACTTATACATAATTCTGAAAAGTTGTGTACCAAAAAAAATTGTCCATACTAGTGGTTACTAAACAGTCCCCGATGTTCATTTTTATCGTAACCGAAAATTGTAGTTCCCAGCACGAAATGAAAGTAAATTTGTATTGCTATTCTTTATTACTATTGTTATCTCTGATACATTTTCTTGAAACAATTGCGATGATTTGATGTTGGTACAATAATAAATTGATTTCAGGGCCTTATTTGACTCAACGAACATATTTAAGGTTAAAATAACCAGACAGTGAACCGATGACAACTGTAGTCAAACTATACCCCTACTTACTTGTGTCACATTTTCCTTGATTTCGAGTAAAACTTAAACCATTGTAGAAACGACGTCCATTTCACTAGCACATTTTTGTAGATTTCATCCTTTTCACTCAATTTTTGAACATCATTTTCGGGTATACCGCGTACAAACATTAAACCGCTTTGTTTTTTTTTCACCTACTGGAATAGAGAAACCGCGCGCAATTTCACACGTGGTTGCGTCCGCGAACCGGTGTATGCAGCTCTTTTGCTCGTTTGACAAAGGTAAAATTGTCCCGTTTCACAATGGGTAGTATAACAAATCGCGTACAAAGTTCGACGGGTGGTTTTGTACCGGTGGGACATGGGGCATCCACCCCGCGGAGCATAGTTATAATTAAATTTAACACCGAGGCGTCGCGTCGGGACGCCCGACCGACACGCGAGACAGGCCCACAACGAACGCAGGTGGGCGTCGCGACGCCGAACCGCTCCCCTCCACACAACGATTCCTGCGATCCTCATATTAATTGTTGTTTCAAACAATTCTCATCGTTATTTCGCACTCTGTTATTTCTAGTAGTTGCCGGTTTTGTTCTACACCGATAAAACACTGCACCTCAAATTTGATATTTCTTTGAATTTTCCGTGCGTTTATAATGTGTCGATTTCGCACATCGACATGTATAAATTTCCAAAAACTCCGATTTATTGAAATTTTTTTTCGCGATACAATAATTTTGTGTGTCGAGTAGTAAAAGATTGTTCACGTTACAATTTTCACCCTCAAATTATAATCTCTTGGTTCGGATGACTGGAAGTGCGATAAGAATTCTAAAAAACGAAGAACGTTAACGTTCGTTTGAATTATTTCCAACGACGCGTGGAAGGGAAATACAGAGTAAATTCCTGTCAATTACACAGTCCACCGTGGTAATCGAGATCACGATTAGAGCAACCCGAGCATAGTGTGGAAAGAAATGCACCCATTGACATGCATATAAAAACTATGTTTACGAGAGATTAAATCTTGTTAGAATTTCCTTACAGCTATAGTGAGAAACCATACTTTCAGATTCGTAAGCCCAGTATATCTTTGTACCTTTGAACCTGCACGGGACGGAGAATTCGAAAGAGGAAAACCGTCGGCGAGAAATAAGATTTGTGAATCTGATCGGATGATCAAACTCGTATTTAGACTTCGTTAACGAGGTCTTGTCGCGGTCAAGATAACCAGAGGATTAATTAAAATCGCTCTGACGAAATAGCCTGGAATTTTTTAAAACCGAGATCAGGATGGTATTTAAATATTTCTAAAGAATTCCGTACACTTTTTATACACACGTGTAAATATATGTGTAGCGTTGCACACACACACACACACACACACGCACACACAAATTACGAAAAGGCGCGTCGTAATCTGGACGATGAAAATGAAAGAATGAAAAAACGACTAGAGAGAAAGAGAGAGGGAGATAAAAATGGTCACCCAATGGTCAGTTTATCGCTGGACATAATATTTTATTCAGGGCGGAGTCCGATTTGCATACGAAGTGGAACCGGGGCTGGAGGAGGATGGCTTGCATCTGTCGGAGATATAAACCCAGCGATACCGACACAAAGAGCAGTCCGTTCTGTTACCGTTGCAATCTTAATTCGGACTACCTTAACGTCAGATTTGAACATATGGTACTACGCATAAAATTGCGCTTACGCATGCGTACTACGTCCATGCTTGTTACTTACAGAGGATATTGCATGACACACACACACACGCACACGCAGATTCCGGCTAACGTAGTTATTACAAGGCTGCTGGCCGAAATTCTGCACTGCGGCTTAAATCACGGGGATTTGTGGGTATTATATCGATCCTAGACGCAGCCAACTGTATACTTAGTTCTAGCATAATAAGAAAGTAAGGTTAATGAAAAAAGAACGAATAGCTAGAACACGGCTCGGTAGAATCGCGATACAAATTGACTCTTCGATCGATATGAGCTTTTACACCCGAGTTAACAGGTCTTACACACGCCAAGCTGGCTCCGGACTATTTTTTAAAACCACCATCAAACACAAGTTCGCCCAGTTCTGGTTATCGCAATTTTTGACACATAGCCGATAAGAATTCTTTTGAAATACTGCTTGGCACTTGACCACTTTTTATTTTATTTAAAGGTGTGCAGTGAAGGAATACAAAGACAACTGTGTTATTCATTTGAAAATGTTTTCAGATTCTCGCTAGAGTACTGATAAATTTTCGTCGGAATCAAATGAATTCATTAGCCACTGTTAAACGGCTTTAATTACACTCTTTTATTACTCTGCGATAAGCGCGTAGCTATAATAAATGGGTATAAATGGGCAATAAATCACTTATCATATTAACGAGTGTTAATTCGAGATCTTTGATTAATTTTTTATACCGTCGCAGCGAAGAGACGCAATCCAGCCGTTTGTTTTGCAGTTCAGGCGAATCAAAGAGGCTGGAAGGTATTACTCGAGTGTTCGATGAAAAAGGAATAAAAGTGAACGTAAAAAAAAAAAAAACAATCAGTAATCTCTTATCAATTCCATTCCCTTTCTTTTATTCTCGAAACAATCCTCTTACGAGTTAACGCCTGTATCAAATCAATGAAACGGTTTGAAAGAAAATCTCCGAGGAATTATCAGCCGAGCTGATGTATACGTATAGAGGTACATAGCCGGGCAGAAAGTAGAAGAAGGGAAAGGACGAGCACGAGTAAAAGAAGTAGAGAAGCAGGGAAAGAACTTGGCGCAAAGGTAAGCCGAGAGAATCGTTAACTTATTATTGGAAATAGCTCGTGCTTTCTTCGTATACAGGATGGATATAGAAAATTGCTAGAAAATGAATAGTCGGACCAATATAGCGTCTGCCAATGATTGGCCCCCGTCTCTTAACCCCTCCAAGGATCTCTCCAAGGATCGCGGCCACCTGATTTCCCACGGTAGATTTTCTCGATTATTTCAATCTGCGGGAAGAGACGAAGATGAAACCCCGGCTACACCCAACGCCTCGAGGTAATTCATTTGAATCGAATGAGATGGTAAAAGAAGTAAGAAATTCATCCGTCCCAATTCACTGTTCGATCTATTATTCGTTTGATAAATTGTTCGTTGTACAGTTATTTCATTCTCCCCGTGTCATCGGCAATGAGAAAACACCCCCTTACGCTTAAGAATTGCAATAAAGTTCATAAACTTCTACGCTTCGCGGTGAAGCATCGGGTCGTAAATCATGGTCGGAACGAGGGTACGAAAATGTTCGAGAGACTGGCGGACAGAGTAACGTCGTCAGCGACATTATGCAAAGCCAACAGTGGTATCAATTTTTATTTAACATCATTTTATTATACATCAATACGGGGTGAGGGGTGTTTTTTCGTTTCAAAAGAGACACTATTCCTCTCCAGTCGGCCCGGAGGTTATACCTGCGTATAAAATAAAGTTCATAATGTTTTCAGAAAGCGTTTAGACGTCGTAAATTATACTTTATGACCGGACGTCTCTTGGAATTTTCTGTCGCCCGATGAGCACTGACATTTATCGCGTACGTAGCCTGTTTTCTTTCCGAGTTGAAAACCTATAGGCGTCCACTGTGTTATACCTACTCTTCACAGCCGAGGATATAGTGGGTATTATATCTACGTTCTTTATAATATTGCCTCCAAGTGAGGAACGGATAATAAATATTTTATTATTCATGGAATTCACTTGGAATACTTTATTGCATCCTAAGACAGTTCGCTCAGCGTTACCCCCTGCCCTCTCTCTCTCTCTCCCTCTCTCTCTCTCTCTCTCTCTATTTCTCTTTCTCTCTCGTTTCTCGATAGTCCAGCTATATCGATTACTTCTGGTATATACTTACCGTAGACTCACTGCAGCATCTCTATGAATGCCTCTGGTGTTATCGACTCACCAGTCAACGAATCGCCATGGCTTATGGGTAATTATAGCGTGATTAACTTCTCCTGCAGCTGCATTAGTACAATGTAAAGAAAATTTTGTCTTTTTACTTTCCTCCCACCAGGCGTCAAGCCGCGGTATTACACAACCTTCTGTAATCGAAGTGCTCATAACTTTGTGCTAAATACGTACAATAATCCATAAAATTGTTCGCTACCCTTGACAATATGTACATTTGATGCCCGGGAAAAACATCGATTATCCACAAAATTGACTCTGTAGCTAATTAACTTTTCTGGCTGTTTTTGGTAAATACAACAAAACAGAATTGATAGAATTATTGTCCAATTTGACAGATCGATCGATCTCTCATTTCACCATGACTTTGTTCATGGCTAAATCATTATCAGCGTCCGTATACCTATAAATCAGCAGAGATTGATACGTCTTGGCAATACCTGCCGGTAAAAAAAGGATATAAAAAAAAACGAAAGAAAAATTACGCCTC
Source organism: Neodiprion fabricii (assembly GCF_021155785.1). Taxonomy (NCBI): domain Eukaryota; kingdom Metazoa; phylum Arthropoda; class Insecta; order Hymenoptera; family Diprionidae; genus Neodiprion; species Neodiprion fabricii. Next base: position 22,332,086 of record NC_060239.1, read on the forward strand.
TTAAATCATACAACCACGTTATAGTTCGTGGAGAATGTTGATTAAAGGTCCAATCGATAATAGTATCGCATAATGACTCTCGCTATGGATCGGATATCGGTTCGGCGATGTAACGATGCCGCTACGGTGCTTACTGGTCATATCGTTCAACGAGCAGTTCCTATTAATCTGAAGCTTCCGTACGGCATTAATGACCGGCGGAGTAATCCTGTTTCGTTATCGGATCGAGTGAATTCGCTATCAAGTGTCAAGTTACGGCGAGATATTCGTCAATGCCATTCCACGAATTGAAGATGAAACCTGACAAACCGCACGTGTCCGTAACGAGATAAATTGACGGTACTTGGCAACGACATCAAAAGCACTAAGAGTATACAAAACACTGCCGTCTTTGTGTTGCAGGCAAACGAAAGGAATTGTCACGGTTTTTTATTTCTTATTTCTAAAAATGACGGCCCATTTTTTCGTTTTTCCTTATTTTTTGCAGGCTTCATCTAGATAGAAAAGTGGAAACAAAATAAAGCCGGGAAATCAAGGGCAGAACGTGTGACGCTTTCAGTACACAAAGCGCGGTTATTGGACCTGATTCGATTCTTCTCAAAATTATTGGCGAAACTCTGAATGGTTCCAAAATTTTAGCCTATTCGCTGAATTCCCTGAATTTGACAGACTCGTCTAGTCTAGCACGTTCGCCTCTGTTTAAGCCTCTATACGTGCCACGCATTGTTTGCTGGTGAGTTATTCTTGTGCGTGATGAGATTACCGCCTCGCCTGCAATGCAAAGTTTGCTCTTGTTGCTTTTCAGGCAAATAAGATATAGTTATAATAGTACACAGTGAGCTTGCTACAGATGTTGTATTATGGATAGACATAGACATTGCGCAATCTGATTCCGCGGTATATTTGATGTAGTAGATTATTGCTCGTTATTCTAACAGTTATCACACAGAAGTCTGGAATGGACTCTATGTGGGGTCAACTCTCTCCAGAACTCCTGTTATCAGCGAAATAAGAGCTTATTGACGAGCACAAATTGCACTTATTTTATTTGGGTGTACGTAAAACAGAAAAATCTTCTTCCCTATTAAGGATACTGTAAAAATACTTATTGCTAAGACTGCCTTTGAGATTCCGCCAATTTATAGCGCAAAATCGGTTATTGAAAGCGTGTGCTTGTAGGATTATTGTTGATGATCATATTTTCAAAACTGAGAACAACTTGTACTGTTACAAATGTAGTAAATCCGATGAGTTTGTGCACATGTTGATACAGTGTAAAACTTTCAAAGAAAAAAGAGATAACTTAAAATAATTATCTATAGAAGGCGAAATGGATCTGTTTAAAATTCTAGAAAACCTTGATCGAAGTACCGTCAATAAACTCATAGCGTTTATAAAACATCTTGTATATATATACCAAACTAAATTAGGATATATTACGAATTAAAGAATATGATTGAATCAGGTTCATTTGCATATAATAGGATTGTATTATCTACATCCCAACATCCTAGAGACCGTACAGAAAATCAAAGAATGCAGGAATCTATGTTATTTTGTCTACAAAGTAGATCTTTATCCAAGCAACGTTTGTGTGCAATCAAAGAGCAACTGTTAAAATTATACAAATGAGACCGACAGTTCATTAGTATTACGTCAGAAAATAGAACTCAGCGTAACTCCCCATTGTATATTATCTATAAACGAAAAACAATAAAGATCTATTCTATAGTATACGCAAGAGTCTATAGAGACGCTGAAGCCGAGCCCTACATGCTTAATCAATGGACAGTATGCATAAAGTTGATTAATTCTTCATTCGAATTTGTATTCGAATATCGAGAGGAGGAAAATTATGTTTGGAACCGATCACTTCAACTTATTACGAAGAAAGGACTGTTTGATTTCCTTTGTTAAGAAATTTTGGTTGTTAAAAATGAGGCACCTTTCTTCCTTGCGGAAGAAAAACTTTCAACAGACTATTTCAAGCCTACACTACTTGAAACGCCTGTGGCGGATCGCCATGCATTACAATCATCAAGCGTGGAACAGAGAACAGAGAGTGGTTTAGCAGAATACATTAGCACGGTTGCGGATATGCGAGCGGAAAGTGCGGGTAATTTTTCAGGCGAGAAAATACTTATGTACAGTCTGATATCTGGCTATAACAAGTGTTGTGACCGGGACACACTTGTTAGGTACCGTTTATCGCGTTGGATGATCTCACTGACAGCCGCCAATTAAAACATGCTAACGAGCTGCTGATCCCGCGATATCTCCGAGCAAGCCTAATTAAACCCCGGGGGGAAAGATCCTCGATCTACATGATCTCCTTGCGTTCTGTATCAACGATCAAGTTAAGAATTATTTTCCCCGCGTTTCGTTCGGATTATATTAAACTTGCACGTGGCCGCTAATCAGTCGCGACTCAACTCGAGCCAACACTCAATGTATGCATTATGGAATCAATAATAACTTGATATATTTTTAAAGGATCATTATGAACGATCCACGTTAACACCGGTCAATAATTTTAATGAAAACGTTTCGCTTCATAAATATTATTTGAAGATTTTCTTTGAACCAATTCGGAACGTAACTTGAGAAGTTTTTCTAATCCAAACGAGCAGAATTTTCTTTAAAGAAAAACCTCGCGTTTGACGGTAATTTTTTTGATTTTACTCAAACAAGTTAAGAAAGCCGCAATGTTGCTGAGTATAATTAGTAATTAGTGAGAAAAAAAATTATGGACGATTTTTATTTCTATGAATTTTCAGAATCGCGTAGAATTTACGATATTGAAGGTTATGACTCAATCTTATTCGTAGATTGATTCCAATTTTGGCTCACACCTTATACTGAGCAAATTTTATCCCCACAAACAAGAATCGTACAATTTATCTTCTCGTAAACAGAGTACATCTCGATAAGATTTGAAGTAAAATTTATCTACCAGTTGTAATTTCAGGTGATTTTATTTCTCCATCGGTTCGTAATTCTACGAATATTTTTCCAACGTTGCACTACGTCAAAGAGAGAAGTTCACTTCCGTCTCCCGTTGAATTGACGAACAGCTGTGGATTTTTCGGTCTACTTTTTATCTTCGTTTTCTTTTTCGTTTTATTTTCCCAGGCAGAACAGTTGGTTTGCCGAGCGATTGAAGCTTAAGAATGTAGCATTAGACGTCCAATAATCAAGCACCCTGTCCCGCGAGTTCTTGAATTAGGCGTTTCCCTCGGGTTGTATGATGCGAGGATCGATAGGGCGATAACCACGCATCCGCTAGCCGCAAGGAAGGCGGGGTAATTTGCCTCGGAACCGAAGAGATTATGCCAAGCCAGCGTAGATACTCCATGAGGTCGGATAGGCGAGCCGCATGGGCAGAGAAAAAACGGATGGAACAAGGAGAGGGGGTGAAAGTAGCAAATTGCTAACTGGCGTACTCCCGTCGACAATTGGCGATGTTTCCGTTCCGCTGGATCCTTCAAGACCGGTGTTACACCGGCTGGAAAATGTCCACCAATCGTCATCGCGTGGAGAGTGCTTTGAAATATTGAAACGGTTGACCCGTTGTCACCCTTTCATTTATTATTACGCAAAGATATCGCGCGTAGAATGATGGAGAAGCCAAGATGGAGGATGGCCACTTTGAAACGATAATGAACCGCTATCTATGGTAGATCGATGCTGGACTTTCAACGAAAATTCTTACGGATATGCAGGAATCTTGGAGCTTCGCTTTTATACGAGACTCGGTCCGATTCAAACGAGCGATTAAATTCGTCTGTATCCGTCTTTCTTTGCCTCTTTCTCTTCGTCTCTCTCTCTACGTATATATTTATCCCTCTTTGGACGAATGTTTCAGTTCACCCCGACTCTCGTAAATGACCAGTGAATCACTTTACCGTTCTTAAAAATGGACCTTCATATATATTTGGTCCGGTAATCATCTCCGAGGACTGGGTAAATAAAATCAGTCACCCCAACGTGCACCGGGGCTTACGCTCAAATGGACTTTCATTTGTTTTGGCTCAAGTGGCACGATGATCCTCGCAATGGTCCACTCAGCACACGCCTCCCATTCATGCTTATTACGTATTCATTTGTGCTTGATCGACATCTGTATCACGCCTGCACAAATGCAAGTGGAAAAAAGGCGACAGAATCGCAGCCTGAAAGCGAGAGAGAAGGCTGCAAGACGGCAAGTGCATCGTGGGCGAGGATTCGATCTCATTTTGGCTAGAGCCAGGCTTCGGTTGCTTAGCTTTGGTAACTAAAACCTCTGTTTGCGTTGAGGCTTGGAACTAAGCCCAGGTTTGCCCAGACAGATGCATCCATACCTCAACTCCTACAGTTAATGGCGTAGCTTACCCACCGCCGGAGCGGATGATTGAAAAGCTTTTCAGTCGGAAGAAAAGGCCCTCAATATCTTTGCCGATAATAAATTTTAAGTGCCGACTCCACTTGCAGGCACTTGAACACCTGTATTCTTCACTTTACGATACCAATAAATACCTGATGCTTGTGGTAACAGACTAACCAAGGCCCATTATAACCATGCACGTGTTTCTAATTGCGAAGGAGCCTCACCGCACCAAATATTCGAGCGCAGTGTACTAGTAGCGTAATTAACGGTGTGTTTCACATATTTAATTGACTTACGGGAGCAAAGTGCCCCCTTTGCGTTATTCTGCATGTTGGCTCTCCTGTAATTTAGCATTCGACAATATCCCAGCTGATTAAGGCTCTACCTACAGTTCTCCACCTTCCATTTAATCATTGGTCTATGCTCCATAGGGTAGGCTGCCCTCACGGTCTCCCTTCGGTTCTCCATCTCCATAGTCATTCCCGTGCTTACAATATCCGCATAACGAGATGATCACAGGCAAGGAACAACGTCGCGACGAACTGGAATCCAGACGCTATACTCATGCTTTCATTAAAGATCGCTCCAACAATCATTCAAACAATTGAATGATGAGTTAAAATTAGGCGACTGGGTATGGACTGAATTTCTTTACGAGATTCGCTTCTTATATCCACTGCAATGTCTGTCTATTATGTCTGTAAAATCTGTGATGTACTGCGCTGATTGTGAGACGTTTTTGGCAAATTGTGTTTAGTTTTTACTTTCAACGGAATGATTCTGTTAACGTACTGAGATTTTTTTTTTGAATTTCATCGTTGTTATACCGTGAAGTGTCTATTGCAGTGATTATCTGGAAATTTATATTACAAGATTGTTCAGGTTCCTATGAAAGGATCTCAAGGAGTCCACCACTTACTTTCATTCTGAATTTTATGTCGTTGAAAATGTTCACATTGATTGTTTAGACGGAAATTAAGGTGATTCGATTTGAGTACCCTTGTTTCTTCTTTTCCTGCACTTCCTTTTTCAACCACCCCTATTCCGTTTTTCCATAGAAGCAGGATAAAGAATATGAATGACAAAGATCCGTGGCGACGATAGTAGTTCCGATCACTGCCTACGCACCAAGGACAGTATCGGCATGACATATATGAAGTACGCTCGCTGATATACGAGTAGAACGAGGATGAAAGAGGAGGGTGGAGGAAGATGGTAAAAAATCGTATAAAGCGTTGCGCCCACGGAGGAGGATATTGGTTTCAGTTTAGCGATTTGTTTGCTGGTTTGGGGAAGGACGCAGAGGCGGCTTACAAAGTGGTCGAGCAAACTTCTGTCGGTGCTTGCGGGGTTTGGTCGGGAATCGGTACGGATAGCATTTGTATGCAGCTAGGAACGTGAGAACTCCAAACCCTGCGCCGCTATCTCTTCTCGTGCTCACGGGACGCGATCCTTTTCGTCGTTCCCTTCCTTCCCTCTCCGCCGGCTTCTTCTCCTTATCTTATGTTTTCTTCTCGCTGAACGGCTCCTCTTCTCTCCCAGAACAGAACACTCGTTCACATTGTTATAGTATTTGAGAAACTGGCCTCGTTGCGCAGTTTTCCAGCTGGTTCTTATGGTTACAGCTTGAACGTTTAAGCAGACTTTGAAATCCATTGGAAACAAAGCTTTCGGATTGCGGCTAATCATTTTGGAAAGTGAGGTCTAGTTCATCAAACTGCTGTAGTTTATTCTGATCCACAATTAAATTATCAAAGTCACCCGGCCAGCGTTTGTAAAGTAAGTTGGAAAGCCGAGACGGCGGGGAAACGAGGTCCGGGAACTTAGGAGCGAAACAAAGTCCCACGTTTTGAGAACAAAGTGTAACAGCTGGCGCGGACGAGAAATCCTTCGAATCCCTTCGTTCTTGAAGTTTAGGTGGAATCGTCACCCACCTCCGAACGCAACTCACTCACCAGAGCCAGCTGACGTCCCGGCGTTATTTCCTATCCCATACATATACTCGGGACCCTCCTGATTCCCGTTAAATCCCGGTCCCTCGCCGCCTGCATCGACACTTTCCTTTGGGATGGAATAATTGTAAGACTGGAATCTTTTAGAGAATTTCAGCGATAGCCAGTAGTCGTGATAATCGTGATCAAATTACGAGGAGAAATTCATAAAACTCATTCACTTCTGAAAGTGCATGTGTAAAGAACTGGAAGAAATAAGAACGAAAATGTTATGGAACGTGAAACCAGGATTGTGTCATACTCGGTACAAACAGCTGACAATTCAGTTGATCAGTTTATGCGGAGCAGAGTAAATTTCAGCTCGAGCCAGTATCGGTTCCACGGTGATGTGGATAGTGATTGACAGTATTCGGATACATTGGATCGATGGTAAATATTAAACGTTGGGGGTTTGTAAAACTCGTTAAAATCGACGTTAAGCGATTAGACAGGGTATATACGATTGGCGTGTCGCTGCTAGTGTGCCATTTAATAGGGTGTGATAGATCGGGGAAATTGCATCGGCTGCTAATGGGATTGCACGCGATGTTACTATAACCATTACCCTGACCGTAGACTAGTCCAAACCCCTTTCCATCCATGCACAGCGCAGCGTTAGTCGTTCAAGTCTAGCGGTTGCCTCTGTCTCCCGTCCCTCCAGTGCTACTCCGACTGGCACCAACCCCTGATGGTGCGTTTCGTCGATAACGCCCCGTTAAATTTAATAATTGCGCCCCGCAAACGCCCTCGATGAATTAGTACTACCGAGGAAAACTGCGGTGGGACCAATCGGAGGCTGGACCTGTAATACATTTTTACGTCCGACTATCTCACGATTCATTAAGCACGTATATATCCAAGGATTCAGTACCTCAGTTAAATAGGGAAAGAGATATTTGACAAGATCTAACAGTTCCTTGTAATCGATTCGAGTCGAAGACAAACTCTGAAGACAAAACAGATTGGTATAATTGCTTATTGTACTAGTCGTATCTATGGCTCCAAGAACTTTTTACACTGTTAGCAGAAGCATGTAATTTAATGGAACACACATTGTTTTTCCAATTTCAAGCTCAATCCTGAATTTGAATTTATTCAGGCTGTTCAGTAGCATCGACTATAATTGTCTACGTGGGTGTTGAAACGCTGTAAGTAAGAGCTATGCCGCTGGTTGCGACCATCGATTGACACGGTGTAAAGCTTGGAAAAAGGAAAAGGTTTTGCCGCTGCAGGGACTGATGATGCTTACCCTTGGCGAGCGTATGACTCGAACCTCAATAACGACGCGTGCGACTGTCACATGGTGGGAGAATTTGAATAACGGGACGAATCGGGGTACCGTTCTGCACAAAGGACGAGCTCGTTCGTTTCTCTCAATTTGGAAGGATATCGGGGCAAATGCCTTCCCTCGATCCACAACTTTCCAGTCCCCCTTATTCTCGCTTTCTCTCTCTGTCTCTTTGCAGAGGAGATCGAGAGGTTTTCGAGAGGTGCGGTGGAAAATAAACGGAAACGTGGGTACCAAACGCGTCCGTCACAGAAGGGTTTTTCCCGCGGAATTCCCAATTGATCCCTAGTCTCGTCGGCCGGCTCTGTCTTGAACATGCGTGCGACAATCATTGACATTTTAGCCAGGGAACAAAACCCCCCAGAGACGAGGGGACAATGCCTGTCGAATTCTTTGTCTGTCTGGGCGCGGGATTTTTAATAACGGCGAAAAATAATGGAGATACGCACCAACAATGGGCTGTGTTCTTCATTAGACTCTCGCGGCATGATCAAATACTTGCTTAGCCACCGCCGGAGAGGGCGTAGGGCCGCCGGGATTTGTCCGGTTGTTCGTCTGTCCACCCCTGTTTTAAATACCGGAAATAACAAACCGCGTGACTAGAAACACGGACGTAATACCTCCCTAGGTGTTCACCGCTCCGAGGGCCGTCCTTTTCTCTGTATCGTGCTCGTTGTTTTTCACCAATTTCTCTTCTCCCTTATATCCTCTTTCATTTTTAGGATCCGCTGCAGGCGATGGAGCCAATTTTGCGCCAATTTTTAGCTGGAAAAAAGCAGGGGGAAAAAAATGGAGAGACAAACGAAAATTAAACCAGACTTCTCACGGGTTCGCCTATATCTACACGAGCTACACCTTCTTTCTCGGCACGCATCTCGCGTACGCACGTTTGATTCCGGGGACCTACTGCCTGCGCACCCCGGGCGCTTTGGGCGACACTATTTGCATACCAATAACAACGACTACCTCGCAAATCTTCTCGACTTCTGGGGCTCCCGGCCACGGGGTTCCAGATCCAAACTTGAAGCGAGTTGTTGGTATTGTTCTTGTTGTTGTAACCTTAACCAAAACACTCCTCATACAGATTTACCGCTAATTCCGACACCCTTCACCTTCTCCTGCAAGGTAAATATTTTGTACGGAGTAAACAAATGTTTACGCTATGCCCGGTCCACTTGTCCCTCGTGTTTTTATTCGACAAAACGATTCGTTTCTACAGCTAACAACATCCATTATTATCGATCAGTCCCGCATGACCTCTGTGACTTTTCCTGGATTTTATTTATGCTAGGTTTCCTAAAATTCTGATGGATTGACTGTGAACCTTAGGCAGTGTTCAAAATCCCCTGCCGAAATAGATAGATCATAAGTTTCCATTCCACCTTAACGCGGATTTCTTTTTCATGGTCCATGTAGCAGGACCAGTCTATAACTTCGTGTCTATATTTGTTTATGAAAAATATCCACTGACCTTCATTCGGTGGAAGTAAGAAAGAAGAAATATGTCAGATTAGCGAAGCTCCGCCGTGTTTTTCCGAAACTAATAAGAACGAGAATAGAGCACAGATTTGGCGGAATACGTCCAATGAAGTTGAGCATCTGTAACATAAACAGAAGTCTCATGATACAGTTTGTTTACACATCAACCCTCCAGTGTTTATATCGTGACAAGTTTATACAATAAAGACGAGCACCAAACAAACTTGGAACGTAAATATCCTTATCGGTATAGCCGATATAAATTGGAAGGTCAAACTGTAAACATGTCCTTCGGAAATGCGCTGCTGTTTCAACAGGATATTACAAGAAGAAAATGTATTTACGAGAGGTGATAAGCGGTCACATAATTTCCGATCGATGAAAACGTCCCAACAGCTGCCTAAACGTCTTCAACAAACCTACTGGTCGGTATTTTCAAAGGAAATGGTATTTTTGTGTAACAGATCATGAGATTGAAAATGAACAGGAAAATGTTTTACCGTGACACGGAAAGCCTGCGGATGCATACGTTTCAACCAGATTTATGGCAGCTACGATATTCCAGGTAGTAGGATGCTGCTACCACCGTCGGTGTAACCAATGAATCTCTAAGGTACCTGAGCTACCACGAATGTCGGAGATGCTGAGGATGCTGCACGGGTATGTAGGCACAACTCGTAAACCCAGTGCATCGATCGATATTACATCATGTCTAAAAGCCTTTGTAACGTATCCTGAAAGACTTTGAGCAACAGAGTAAAACGGTTCATCAGGTGAGTCCAAGAAATGGATTACGAATCTGAACCATATACTTTCAAAAATCAAGTATTGGACTATTAAGCCTAGTGTTCAGTATTTCCAACATGCTACTGTAATCGCTTATGATGATTTGAAGCAATTTATAACGCAGGAGTTGAGGAATACACTGCATCGGATTAAAAGGAATGAAAAGCAGGTTCATCTTGCATGTTAATTATAACCGATTTTGTTTATATCAATTAGTTTACAAGGAAGATACGGCCTTCCGATCCGTCGGTGTAATATCTCGACAAAGTGTACCCTAAGCCGAAATCCCCCCTTTTATTACGCTGCAGCTTAAACGTACCCTAAGAGCATCATGAAGGCGGTTTGATCCGTAGTGTCAATTTAATATCTAAAACTACGTGGTAGTGGATCTCCGGCCGAGGAAAGGCTCTTGGAATTTGAATGGGCCCGGCTACGTAGACGCGCCCGAAGTTAGATTCCTTGGTGGTGACCCTTGGGGTCTTGACATTATTCTTCGCATCGTTCCAGGGCTTCTTCGCCGGAGTCGTATCGTGAGATATTGCGACACGACACTCCATTATACTAGCGCGTTACTTCATATTTCGTGTTTACGTGCTACACGCCAGCCTGGCATGCCGTCGTGCATTTGCTGGAAGTAGAGGTTACACTAGCGGCTCCTCCTATAACATGCCTAGGGTAGTAGTGGCCCGTGGAAAGACGCTAGAGCGTGGGTGTAAGCTCGTGCTGAGAGCGAATGACCCCTCTTTAATTTACAGGCACATTTTGGTACCATCGAACCGTGCAGGCTATCAGGGTTCGCTGCTCTTCGGTTTCTACCTCTCGATTGGTAATTGGAGCAACGCTTTTGACCGATGGGAATTACATCCGACGACCGTTCCTTCGTTGATCCGTGGTCATAGGGTCACCAGTTGTCCGTTACCTTTGATCAAACTTTCTCACGAGCTGACGAAGCGGATACTGCAAATCTGTACCTGTGAGCGGGAGTTTATGTAGTGGATGTTTTTCAAGTGCCACTTTTCTGGCAAATTGACTGACTAATATTTGAAATAAAAAGCATTCCATTTTCATAGTCTTCTCCTCGAATAACGTAAAACCGTAACAGAACAGTCATCCCCAACAGTTCCTTAGTTGCATACCGTAGTTTCACACTGGTTCCATTAATTTGTGGTTTATCGCAAACTTTAATTTCTTGTATTAGTTTAGACTATATCGCGTTGGGGACTTTCATTGTGATATCACTTGGCCACAAGCATTTTTAACTTCCAGTGAAGATTTGTAAAGGTATTCATAGAAGTCTGGGTAAGAGAAAACAAACATGGGTACAGGCTTACGCAGCAAAACATTTACGATGAATTATTTCGACTAGAGAAAATGCTCTGTACTGGCTTGCTTTCGCTAATCGGCTTGTTCCGTAGTCACCTTGAGTCTGATCTAACGATTTTATAAGTATCGTATATTTTATACGACCTGGTGTGTTCGCAATAGTGAAAATTGCTGTAAAGATTTTTTATGCACCTTTGTTTTTCAATAAAAAATCAAAATATAACAAACTGAAATTTCTAAAAAACTTGACCGAAGTTCCCCCTTCAAATTTCAAATGTTGGAAATTGTTTATACTTTCTAATAATTACATTATTGGAAACAAATTGAAATAACGAATATCGAAATACCAAAGTACTAGACTGAGAACTTTCAACAGGATTTCAAATTTTTTATTTTACTTATTTTTAGAGGGCACTGAGACAGCCTCGCAGAAGGCCGTGTTTGTTCATTTGGATTTATTATTTCTCCCAAATCTAATCTCTGAAGGACTGTAACGTCGCATTTTTGATGCCCGTAACAAACGACTTCTTGAACCCTGGGAGGAACCAATATTAAGGAGTTCCCGATATCGAGTAGCAAAGTATTTGCGAAAAAGCGCCAGAACGCATCCGAGATGGAACACTGTAGCGAGTGGCGAATAAGATATTTCAGACCCTCTGTTTCTTTTGTTTATCGAGTTTTAACGGCATCAAGCCGGAAATCGGTAACGAATTCGAAGAAATTGCGGAGTGGTGGAATAGCGACGATCTCGAAGGAAGGATGGCGTACCAACGAAGATCCTTGCGCCGCGGGAATCCAAGGCGGACAGATTCCCCCGCTTACCCCGCCAACAGCTGACTGCCGAATTTGCCGGACCGATTTGCGACGAGGGAGCACCATCCCCCCTCCCCCCCCCCCCCGGAACATCGCAGAGCTGCGCGGAGGACGAAATTGCGATCTAGCGTCAAGTTCTGCGCAATCTTCGAGATCGACGACGGATCAATTGGTGTGTATTCTTGCGGGAATGACGTCACGTAGGGAGTAGCGTACCGAGATCGGTGTTGCGGCAGGTCGTCGATTTTGAAATCAGTCTAGTTCTGGCGATCGTGCGAGATAGTCGCTGACTCATAAAGTTTTTGATAGTCAGTTTGCGGTTTCTTTTTATTGTTGTGCCGATGTTGCCGAAAGATGCACGAGGGAGTTGAAAAATTCGTGGCGTGGATGTGGAAAACGGTAAGCGCTGCTAATATTCTCGCGATCGAATTTCAAGAGAAATTGAGTAAAGGCTTGCCGAATAACGGATAGACATTTTTGATTTGTGTTATCGACATGTGCTCGAAATTCGTTTGCCGATTCTTTTGCTTGGTGACCGTAGTCGGAGTTTCACATTATGGAGTTGAGTGAATTTTGCTGTGTTAAGAATGTTGAGTAGAGTTACGGTTTTGAGATGAGTCTTTTTCGTTTTTTAATTTACGTACAGTGCGAATTCCACCCTACAGGGTCGAGTCGCGATATCGTGTTTTTCAGTGCTGCCACTCGTGTAGGTCACGAATTGCCGAAATAGAGTGTTCCATTTAGCGAATAGCAATTTTGACGACTTTGAGAAACTTTCAGTTCGGATGCGTGCGATTGCGGGTTGAGTACCATTGAGATTGTGTTCAATCTCATCATGGTTTGGTGATGTCGAGTCGAGTAGAGGATAATATTTAGGACAGTTTAGAGTTAATTGCGGTTCGGTTGAGTAAGGAATAAGTTTTACCTTAATTTAAGTTGGCCAGCTTAGATTTAAGTCAACTCGAGGTTGCGTCGAAACTCCGAGTCGGGTGATATTGCGAACGCCGTCTGTTCGGTAGCCTGGCGGCGCACCGTCGAGATGTTACTTATAGTTTCAGTTTCGAGAAATTGTTGCTGTTGCGTGAATATGTCTAAATTTCAAATTAAGAGTTGCGCGTTTGAGATTTGTAACTCTTGAGTTAAATTTTAGTTACTGAACTGCAAGCTCGATAGATTAAGAAATAGCGTAGATTACGAATAATTGACTGTTGTTTAATTTTGGATCGCGAAGAACGAATTTCGAATGAATATTTTTTTTTGTATCGCCACAACTGCAAATATGTTATTTTATTTTATTTTCGTTAAGTAGCGTGTTGTTTTCGAGCGTCTCTCTCTCTCTCTCCAAAATTACCCCTCCCGTCTCCGCAATACTGAGCTTCCGAGCATATTAGCCGAGGTTTAGCGAAGGTAAAGATTTCGAGGCGTGTTGACGACGGCAAGCGCCCAACAGAATCTCCCGATCTCTTTTATGAGATCTAATATTTTCCAGCTTACATCGCGGCCCGCCAAATTATTGTACGTGCGGTAAATTCTCGGTCACTTCTCCGGGTGGCCGAGGTGCAGTAAAAATCAGCGTCACAGGACATAATCCCATGACATAACATTTTTGGTAGAACGCTAAATCATTCAATACACTTTACTCTCAATACCTACCGGACAGGTTGTAATCTTGATATTAAAGTTGACTTGTTACAATCGACGATATTTGCGACTTGCTGCACGTTGAAACTGTAAGTCGCTCTAACGACTTTTACCTCGACCTCAGGTTCGAAGTCACCGACCAGATTTTTGAACATTCTCTCCATACATAAAAATTATTAAAAGCCAATACTACCAGTAATATTCGATATAACAATTTACAGAATTTGTTTTAGATTTTAAAAAGCCGGTATTTGATGTGACCTTTCTAACCTCTAACAACTACACGTGTTACAGTAGAGGTATATGATTGAAATTTATTTTCGTAATCCGTTATTACTAACACTGCTTTCTTCAGAATAATTGTGACAAAATCCAGTTAGCCAACCACCACAAATATCTTGAAAAAATAATTAGCACTTTTCGCATACGTTTGGAAGATAGGATGCACACAGTTAGTACTAACAATAAGTACACACAACCACAATAACACAAGAGAACGCGGTCTTCGATGTAAGGGCGATCTGGTCTTTGGGCTCAATTCGAAAAAGCTCGGAAATATTCGACCGTTTTGCATATAAAGCTTTAAAATTTCTTTTGAACCACAGTAGCTGAGAATACAAGAGTTACTCATTTCGTTACGCCTTCTTATAGAAATTACTAAAGTTTAATATATTGCTTATGACTTCTGCTACTTCGAGTTAATTTTTTTTAACAATTTTTACAAAACCTTTTCTTTATTGTTATCACTTTTTAACACTTTTAAATTTCTAACAGTAGATAGTACTGTTTCTAAACGTACTACACTAATTCTTGCTCATAAATATTGGCATAATGCACAGAAAAATATGATTTCAAGTTATTATAGGAAGCATTATAACAGTTCCTCGATTATCCCTAAATTCTTGTATTTTATGTCAACTTTGAATACAAAATGAAACAAATATTCATACTAAAAGTCTCTCCATGCCAGTACTAATTCGGAGCCTTTCCATACATTCCATTTGTAACAGTCGCTCAAAATCTGCAAAGATCATCAAGAAGGCCAATAGAATATGAAACCGGAGCTTTATTATGTCTGTACTACGTAAAGGTTGAAAGAATATTCGAAGTCACTGACTGTATTTAAGGTGACCCGCTTAGTAGGAATACGTGCACATTCTTGCCCGTAAGACACGCGAATTAATTTCATCAAGATTAGACGATGGGCGGAGTATGAGCTATGAAAATTAAAAGCGCCGCCTGGCTACGTATCGACGAAACGCATGACTGGACCTGGGCAGATTCTATCTGTATACACTTATCTGGAATAAATATCAGCTTGATACAGGCATTGGTAGCCTCATGTCAGCTAGAATTGTTGCATTGGATAATCTGCATAAAATGGCGTTAGATGAAATGCCACGTAACGATTTCTCGCCAGATAAATCCCTCTCATATTTCAAATCCATAACACTCGTCAAGGCAAGTAGTTGCTGGGTTGGGAAAACCAAAAATAAAAAAGTAAATGAAAAATGGGAGACGAATGAGGGAAGAAGTGAAGCTCGTACCTTCGCGTACATAAAACATCGACCAAGTTCCGGTACGCATGAGGAAGGAAGCATGGTAGCGTGTGGCGGTCGGATATGTTTTCGATATTATTTTTCTGGAATGTAAGTGCCAAGGCTGGAAGTGTCTTCTACCGTTCTCGGGTATTTTCGTTGGCCCCTTGCTATTGAGGCGTCACTCCGATACCAGCCGCACAATGAGATCAGCCAGGCGTGTCATCCTGATATCTTGGGGTGTCACTTCTGCTTCAGGTTTTTGTTATCCAACCATGGTACATGTGACTGATGATTTGCGTACCTGAAGGTATAGTCAGGTGAAAATAATCTCTGCTCCTATTCATTCGAGCAGAAACCGAGGGTAATCGATTCGATAATCAGACGCTGAGTAGTAAAGAGTGCTTTGATTCAGTGATGCGAAATCACTATCTTAGATTTTGATTGACGAAGTATTTATCTTGACCTCGTTGATGTATGGAGTCATAGTTTTTGGATATAATAACCATTACTTACTATCTTAAAACCGAACAATGGTGTTGAGGAAACCAAAATAGTGAAACTTCCATTGCATCTCAATGTTGCGGTTCAAGCCGTCTGTTTGTTTGTTTTGTACCACTGAATCAACGTATAACACGAAGTGACTTTCATAGTACATACAAACAACTGCTGCGTATCATAGGAGGAAAAGGAACCACGCTTAGACCAAATCCATGACTGCAGAGGTTCGTGGAAGGTTGTGTTTCAGGTTTGTTCACCTTGCGTTAGTTCCACGTGGTGATTGATCGGCTACTCTTGCTTTGGCAAAACGCCACGTCAGTCGTGGTTACGATTCGTTGCGTCGCGAGCCACGTAGTACGGCCATAATTAAGACCCTCGAAGAACTTGGTGGCGCAGGAAGAGAGTTACCCTCGGAACAGAAACTTCACCATAGTCCCTCGAACCGCACAGGTATGTATGTACCTATAACCCATGGTTATTCCAGCCGGGCGTTGAAGGACAGAGCTGGGCACGTTTTGAGCGTAAACTCTTGTTTGGAATGAATTTTCCCGATCACACTCTTTGCTTTTCTTTTCTCATTTCTTCCGTCTAGTTTTTTTCTTTCTTTTTCTCACGTTGCGTGAAGAGATTACACGATCGGAGCGACTGCTTGAGTCAGAAACTGCATGTTATCGGATGCAATGAATGCAACATACTGTACGGATAAATGTTGACTTCAATCCGGTGAGTAGATTACTTGTTTATTTTTACTTTTGGCGGTTTTTTTTATTCCTTCTCTCACTTTCTTCTTTTATCGATTCGGGAAGCGAACTTCTGGGTGGTCCCTCGATGTGTACTCCATGTTTTATTAACCCTCGGTCTTCCGATCTTCTCTTTCTCTCGCTTTCTTCCTCGCTCACTCTCTCTTTGGTCGAAAATACACGAGCCGGTTCGCTCCTGATGCCGCGTGGGTGGTGCGCGCGTGTTTCACCGTAATACATTCGTAATTGAAATGTTTATTAAAGCATCACGCGCGGTCAAAGTCGAGTGCATATTAACAAAAGATACTCGAACGTACGTCGTAGGTACTACTCCATCCCTATTAAATCCGGTCGCCGACCACCACCGTTTCCAATTCCATATTCGAATATGTTTTTTGATTATTTCTCTCGTCTGAATTAATTGATGTCCACATGGTACAAAAATGAGGGTAAATGATATAATGACGGGCCATGCATAAAAAATAATCATTGTTCCTTACAGCTCTTTGTACGTGATATTTAAATTTGGTTGTGAAAAGTGTTTAGCAGATCTGTTCATTTGTTCAAATGATCATTTTAAGATTTCAGTTTCATGTCGTAAACAGTGTCTCCAACAGTTTTTGGTAGTTCGTAGTTCTGGTCTGCAGTGTCCACGAAATTTTGCCAAATCTGAAAGTGTAACTAAATGTTTAGCTTGTTAAGTCTTGAACTTCGATTAAACTCTCTGAGATATTCCTTTTCCGAGTAACAGACGATCGAAAAAATACTAGAAACAGTATTTTAGATATTTTTCGGTTTGGATTTAACAAAAACATAGAAAAAAAAAAATATTGGCAAGAATTTCGCAGAATTGAGTAGTTTGTAATTACTCGTATCTGTTGCGTTTGCACAGGCCAAAAGTCGAGAGGTGAAGTAAGCGGGATTAAAAGCCGACTGCTTTTTTGTAGGGGTAAGTTTCGTCGGAGAGAAAGATGTCCGCAGGCGGGTCAATCACATGAGCCGTGAAACGTTGAAAAACAACTAGAAAAAACAAGAAAAGAAACTGGTATTGTAGACTGGTACCATTAGAATTACTCTCGTTCGCGCGAGGTTGGAGCGAGACCGCTTAGATCTCGAGAGACAAATTCTAGCAGCGCCCCGTAATTGCGATTTATGGCTCGCGGTGTCTCTTCTCCGTTTCTCTTCGCCTTCTCTCGTCGCTCCTCTTCTTCGGGCGCACTTAATGGTGTGTTGAATAACGAATTTATATACGAGCCAGGCTAAAATACGCGCTAATGCTATGATTCAGAGGATGTGTTTATGGCGCTCGAAATATAAATTGCAAGAAATTCATCTGCGCGTGTATGTCCCCCCTAGATATCGCTCCGCAGCCCTCCGTATGCGGTATGTATAGAACACATACGTTCGCCAACCGCGATATAACCACCATACTCATATGTATTCCGCAACTCCGCTCCGAAACCGAGTATTTCGCTACGTAGCGATGAAGAAGAGGAACCAAATAGAAAGACAAGGCGGTGGAAAGTATAATAATTCTTTCGTGACAGCTTCACCACACACCGTGAATCAATCCACAGAACAATGTGTCATGTGTCCGCATATAAGTTTCATACCACTGTTGACCGAAAGTATTATTACAGGCGTACATACTGATTTACCAAATTTTGTGGTTTTATCATTCTCCTTATAGAATTCTTTGGATTTGATTAAAAGACATTTCTCTGTTTCGAGAGACGACGTTGTCAGTATCATTGAATGTCCAGATCCAATACTGAATATACGGTATCGTCTTTATTTCAAAAGTCTCGTACAAAGATTTGCATCTACCTTATTTCCACACAACCATAAACTGCTTACTGCAAAATGTCAATAGCTTACTGCATTCGTGTGGTAAGTTCAGGTAACAGACTGGCAGTTTCGAAGGGAAAGTAATGATTCTATATCAGTCTATAAAATATCCTACAGGATCTTTTGTGCAGAAATTTTATCCTACCCTCACGAAAAATATCCTCAACTTGGCTATCAATTTTCATCCCCAACTCATAAATAATGTTAATTCCAATAGCACAAAAGTTTAGGGTACGAATTTACACCCACGTAGAGAGTTTTGTTTCCGTGAGGGTACATACGGCGTTCCTACAGAGTGCGTTTGTACAGAAAAATTATCTGAATAACTTGAGTGGTTACCTTCACAAGTTGCACCGATTTACGCTTATTTTTTGTCAACACGCTGTCCTAAACTTTGGCGAATGCTTTTCGAGGTGTGAACTTGCGCCAATGCTCGCCTGCGTGTGGCAGACACAACATATCAGACTGTGATCGTAAAATATTCCCCCGCAATTCAGGAAGCTTGAAGTATATGACCCAATCAAAGTTTGTCGATTATAAAAGCTCGCGATATTTTGGAGGGCGTCACGTGTTCGTGACGGCGCTATAGTCGGAGTCGTGAAATGATTTTATTTGCCGAGTATTCGACAATGGGCACGTATCGAGTTCCTAACGACCATCTCCTTCGGGATCATCGCCTGGTCCGGCGACAAAGAGCGTGTTGTCCCCTCGCGGTGACCCGGCCGAGTATTCCCTCCCCGGCAAGTTCCCTCGGCGTTTTTCGTCGACGACGCGACGTCCAGTTGCCGTGTACTTGGCAATCGAAGGAAGCAATAAACTAAGAAGACAATGCGCGCCTCTCCGCATTGTTGTGTTCCATTGTCGGGTAAGCCGCGGCCGCTTGTAGCCGATGAAACGCAGGGCCAACAGAAGCTCCCTCGAGGAACCAACCGCGAGGAAGACGCGGTGCGGCAAAAACGATCTATGGTGGCCGGATGCTGACTTTGGGCATCCTCATCGGCCTCACCGATGACGTCCATTTTTCTCCTGCGTACTTCTGTAATTGTCCAGAAAACAAACAAAATCTTCAATCGATCCCAATATCCTGCGATCCTGGCATGAAGAATTCTGTCCTAAACGATCCTGCAAAATCAGTTAATTGAACGGAGAAAATTTCATCAGGGGTTCGATTAAGTACTTCAACGAAGTTGGGATAAACGAATTGGTCAAATTCTGTGATGAAGGATTTTTTCAATCAACAGAGTTCAATCGCAGAAAAGTATGGTCGTAATTATTCCTCGCACTGATGTATGATGAAAAAAATTATGTGCCTGTGAAAAAATGGTGTAACTCGCTGAATACAGATAAGCGTCATTAGTAGCTCGCTATTGTATATTAGAGTGATGTTCGAGTAAAACAGATACCTACACAGCTTTGATCGGACCGAAAACTAAATACTGTTGTTATTGGTACAGTTAATAATTAAATACGTTGCAGTGATATTCATCGTTCATCGTTCATGTTATATTTTACAATAGAATAGTTTTTGAATTTCTATTTTAACTACGGAAATACCAATCAAATTTGAATAGTCTAGATATTATTGTAAACTATTGAAAACTGTCGGAATTCTAGTAATTTTGACTATCATTGGGAACCATTGAAAAACTATTTCTGTTCAAATACAACTTGGAAAGTTATTAGTATTCTCATACTTTCGAATACGCTTATAGTGACCATTAAGAAGTTATTCAAATTCTGACAATTTTGAAACCTGCTGCTGGCATTCTTCGAAAACTGTTGACAATGTAATTGTGCTTGATATTTTGCCATATCATTCTCGTGTTACCCGTGGTTTTAAGTTTTATTTTTGGTTATCGATTGATTAACTGTTCATAGAAATCGTTCCTCCCAATGAGTTGATGAGTATCAAAAATGACACGGTCAAACAATTTTGAGAAGCGTATTTGTGCAGTTATATTCAATTCTTAGTATGTAATAGCATTCGGTGGCTACAGAGATATAATGCCATGCCTAGTACAGCAGTACTTGGAATAATAGAGTCTTTAACGATCTCTGTACAAGCATTTACGGTAGTCATACGTCCACTATATTCCAGATTTGGGGATTCATACGACCGAGTGATTACTAAAAATTGATGAATTTGGTGAAATACAAATCATTCTTGAATTCCGCTAAAAGCTTTCAGCGCCACCATCGCACCGAGTTGCACGTTACCGAAATAAGACGAATGCCAATGCATGTAAAACAATTTTTCAATTCTTTTCCACGATCATTGCTGAATCAGTGTTTCCCAGCAAAAACAACTGAACGATTTTGTCTATTCCCGTGATGAGCATTCACAGCTGTGGTGGTAATATGTAGATTGTAGAGGATTAAGCGAGAGGCTGGATGGTGTCGAGTGGAGGATCAAGGTGGTGAATTATAGGCGAAATGGCACGAGTCCTTCCAGCGCTATCAATCTTGGACAATGCGGTGAGAACCTGTAGAAAAGAAGACATTCATACGAAGCACGAGCTTCGGTATTCCTCGGTTATAGTCAGACGCTTGTGGTATAGCTATACCTGGCGCTTTCCGCCGGTGAAAATAAGAAATGGCATTCCTACCCTCCGGGAAAAAGTGCAGCATTTTCCTTGCGGAAAATATGATTCTGTTCCGGAATAGGACATTGATCGAACGTCTCTTTATTACCAGTCCTTACCACAAAAACATTCGGTTTGATCTATGGCGGTGAAGCTGCAGGTCAGACCGCGTGCCAAGAAATCTGAAGCTAAAAATTACTGATATCGTCAGCGAACGATGGCGTTTATTTTTTACTTCGCTCTCTCTTATTTCGTCTCACATGTTTTCACCGATCGAGTCCAGCTTACGTTGCACCGAGTTGCAGAAATTCCGTCACGACAGAGACGAAGCTCAATGGGAACAAACGTATTCGGTGTATATAAAAACTGTAACACAAAGCAGGAGAATCAACGGAGTACCCATAAATCTACTTACTGTGGTCGCTGAGCTATAGACATTTCGCCTCTTACAAACTTACCTACCTTCGAGTTATAGATCGGGCAAAGTCTATAGACGAGGCTGCCAGGCGCACGAACTTTAGAGAGAATAAAAAATCCTGGACATCCTGGACTCGGGCGAGCGAGTCGGGGCATGTAAAGACTTAAAGAGTCTTACGTTTGCATACATTAGTCTGACCCACGGGTCAGCCCAGCAATTTCGCGGTGCTGGGAACTCGACGGAAGTAGCTGTACGGACGCTGGACGTTGTTTGTTTCGTTTTTCTTTTTTTCTTCATTCTTCTTTCTCTTTTCTCTCATTTTTTTCAATTTAATTTAGCTTCGGTCGTCTCATTTTTCTTTACTTCGCCCTCATTCGGCCAACAGACATTTCCGCTAAATAAATAATTCTTCATTCGTACGAAACATGAAAATAATATCAGGAAAAGAGAATATGTATTTCATATTCGGACAACAAAATGCGCACGCGCCAAAACCCTAGTCCGTTCGGACAGGCTGGCCAATATCATCTGCTTGAGCTCTGGTGAGAACTGTCAATGCACGCGCTTGCGTGATTTAAGGTTATATTGACCTAAATTCAGACGCGTCAAACTTTGGCTATCTTGAATCTTCACGAGAACATAACCTCGAAATGTCTGTGAATTTTTATTGCTAGGGTCTGGCCGCAACTTTGTGAGTTGGTAAGCCTGAGAAGCAGTTGACAAATTCGACGTGAATTAGTTGAATCTACCAATGGATCAAAAAATTTGGCACATGCGTATTTAGGTGTTCCGTTTCTTGAAACCATCTCGTTGTATTATAACCGACGACTATATCTTTTCATATGCAGAACTTTAGACCAATTCACTGACCAAATATTGCAAAAAAAAAAAAAAAAATTAATAGAATTATAGTTTAACCCAGGAACTGATGCAAGAAATTTTATATTCTCAGTAGAATTATAAGGTAAAATAATGAATACATCGTTGGGAAGAAGGAATCTGTCAATAAGGCTTACATCGTTTATTTCACACGAATTTTGAATTTCACAAAAACACACGCGGACCCCGAATTAAACAAAGTAATATTCACTTTCAAAGATGAAAAGTGAGCTCAATATTGCGTGATTTTTGCTTATAATTATCACGAAAATTGAGAAAGTGGCAAAGTTCGAGACAATCAGAAAAATGAACTAACTTAAACAATATCATCGCCTTGACTTCGGCTCCAGATTCCAGTCGGTGACCCTACTTATGAAACTAATAGCAGTTCAGCAATCCATATTTTTTAAGTTCTTCCGAAAGATGCCTCCTTACACGACGTTGAAGGACTCGTGATGTCGAAAAACGCAATTTATCCAGGCGTCTGTGAGGCTGGAGACGCGTTGCGGTTGATCAAGGGAATATTTGCAGCCCGCAAGCAATTTGTCCCTTGTCCACTTATAAACACGTCACCGCAAAATATTCTTCGTTAAAAAATGAAACGCGCGTCTGCGCCTCGCCCCGTTTCGTGTCTTGCTTGCGGAGAACAGCGAGCATATTGTCCTGGCTTCGGGCCAAGCCAGACGAGCGGAGGAAACGCCGGTTCCTTCACGCATAATACAGAAATACCTGCATCAGTCAGCCTCGTGGATCCTGCGATGATCATCGGCGGCTAGCGGGCAACCATAAGGATAAATTTTGACCTCCGCGTCTTCACATGGCTTTCAAAAATTTGCCGCAAGCTCTCCGAACCGGCCAAGATGGACGGGCGTGATTAACCGATAGATAGATATCTCACGCATCTCGTGCGACACAATTTGTAACGGGCTGTTGCAGGTTTCTGTGATTTATGATGCGATGGCTTGGTTGACGCGGTACACAATAGAGTGGCGGCCACGTGACTTGAACATTAATTACCCGTCGTCAAAGGGTTCATAAATTACAACGTGAATATAAAACGGGCTTATTCTGAATTTTGATTTCTTCCAATTTCGAGTCAATTATCGACATCGATGGTGTGTAGGTTTCCATATACGGTGAATAGCAAGCTGTGCCGAATATCCGCAGTTGAATTCCTTGAGACTAGAAGCTATTGTACTTTCGAGTTACGTCTATGGGGAAGAAATGCTTCTTTCATGGGGTGAGAGGCGCATTGATGTGTTGGATATTATATATTGGCTTTGCGTAGCCCGGAATTCCCACTGAGAATGTAACACCGATCCGCGAGGGCACCGAAGATATAAATATAGCAATTCAATCTCGCGTGAAATTTAATAAACGTGAACGGATGGGAAGTTGTTTTACGTTTGATTCATGGAAAACTCGTATAACAATTCGACGCAGACGCCCGGCGAACGAGAATGCAAATAAAGTTGGGTGGCTCGAAGCCCCCGGCAGCTATTGTACAGAAATAAAGTTATCTCCGAGCCACATTTGCGGAATTGTTTTTCAACTGATTGTGAATGTGCTTCATCCATTATCCCGATAGCGTCGTGCGGCGCCGGGTCGACGCTCGATTAAGTAAATGCACTTAAAAATTACCGACGCGTACACGATTTGCGTACCTACCCTAATTTGTGTTCATATTTTTCACCTGTCTGGATGTAGGTATGCGAATTGCTAATTTGTTTTACGCAGATTACGGTTTAGCCGTGAAAATTTAATACACACATACGACAATAACTTGACTTTTTTTCTTAGCTGCAATTTCGCACGTGCAGAGAATTAAGTTTCACTTTATCATAGCGAGAACGTTTTAACGAAATGCAGTATACGCTTGGGGCGAGGATTTAATGTGAACCTGTTAACATCAGTAGTTTTTTATACTTTAAATGTATCCAAGAATTCAGTCCACGAGCCTTGATTTGCTTGAAGGTGACATTTTTTTATGACCAAGCGACAATCGTAACAGCTACACTATTTTGCTAGTTTCATTTTTAGACACACGATCGCCAAGCGGAAGGCATCACGGATTCGTGATCGCAGAAAATATAATTACGTTACTAATACAATCTCAACTTTTTAATTCTCTTGTGAACGTAAGACTGGTGCATTGTGTATAACGTGAGGATAATTTGGTGTCCCAGATTTTGAAAAAGTCACGTTGTCGAGGTAAAAACTCTCCTATTTACGAGTGGACGGCTAATTGCCACGAAGTTTGTCAAACTTTGATCATAGTTCTGGTCTTCAAGGTTTTACTTCTTCGACTTACGATAAATCTTGCATTTTTGCCCTGATCTTTCACATGAATGAATTTCGGTTGAATTAAATCGAGTCATTAATTCTCTAGTAATATGGTACAATTAAATTTAACAGAGTACACATCAAGTCACAAGAAGGATTTTCCTTGATTGTTTTTCAATTGATATTTAATGGGCGAATGGTGTTTCACTGACTAACCGACGTCGTTATTATCGAGATTAATAGTGTTTGCAATACTTTTCCGCCCAATGTTCGGTTGGGCTAAATAAATAATAACTGCCGCAATTAAAAAATTGCTTGCTTGTACTAGACATTGAATTTGTTATCCAGCTACATTTTTTTTAGGGTAGTAGTAATTACTGTTCCCGTAGTCGATCTTCCTAACTTCATATGAGAAACTAGTATTTTACATCTAGTCTCACTATTTAGATAATGCAAGCTGGTAATTCAAAATTTAAGCATAAAATACAAAGCCTACTTATCGTAACCAATCCCATTCTTTCGTCCGAATGTAGATATAATACATCGTTCGATCCGTCATAGAAGTGAATTATGGGTCTGCTCTTCAGATAAAATATGATAACGTTGAATGGGGAAAAGAGAACCAAGAAGCAATAAGGTCGCTATTTTTACAGTTCTGTATAAGTTTTTCATAACAGCAATGCTTTTTTACAATGTGACGCCATGTTTCTAGTCTACGTCAGGTTTGCCGTTCTCGTGAATTTATGCTTCCCCTTGTTCCTCTCTTTCTCTACGGCCACGTTTGTTTGCCGGTAACGGTTCCAGAGATATAGAAACGAACATGATAACACGTTACCGAAAGACCTTGATAAGTGAATAGTCGAGACTTTTACCCCAGTAAAGACGTTTGGAAAAAAAATTGGAGTTGTTCTTTAGTAGTTGGATGTATATTGATAGGAATGGTAAACGCAACCTGATTCTTTCATAATTGTAGTCGAGCTGGCTCCTTACTCTCCCGGACATGATTGATTTTTGACAACTGTGTTATGACTCGTATATTGTTACTCGTTTCAGTTTTTTTTTCTCTGGACGGTTATATTATAATTGCCGATTCAAGTTCTGTGATTGCAAATAAACGAATTACAGTTCGCAAAGCGCCGAAACGTGTAACGAGACTCTAGTTTTTGATTCACCTACGACACCGAAAAAACATCACTATGCGCTAAGAAGGTCGAAAACCCTTTCGTACAGCAATGCATTTTCCTGTTACTGGTGCGGTTCGAATTTGCCGAGTGTTAAGTGTTTGACACAGAGATAGAAAATCTGAGTGCCGAGTTAATATTTCATAATGACACATTCAACGCGTCCACACCGAGACCCGGTTCGCCACCCGGACGGTGTAAAGCGAATGGTTTATGCCTCCCGACGGGCTCGCTTCGTGTTTTAGCTGCTATTTGCAATTGTTTATACACCTTCCCACTCGCGGGGAGTAAAGGAGAAAGAACGAAGGTGGAAAAGCAACTGGAGCTGGAGCAGTAGGAGGGTTTCGTATTTCGTATAACACTATAATGCCACATTATGCCTTCGACGGGAGAGGACAGTTTCTACAAGTTCGTTTGTACAATTCGCGATCCTACAAATTCGTTTCTACAAGTGGTGGTCAAATAATTTAAATCAAATTAAATTTGATTGAATGAAATTAAATAAAAATAATCGAAATTGATAATTAAGTGTATGAGAAAGGAACTTGTAGGAACGCCACTTGTAGAAACGAATTTGTACACTGAGAAAAATAAATTATCGAACCAAACAACCAATATTTTTGAATTCCAGTTTTTTTGGTTCAAACAATTTCTCACTCAGAACAGACACTTTTTAGTTGAAACAAAAATATTGATGCATTGATTTGAATCTTACATGCTTCCAAGTTTAATATATTTCAAACAAGTAAATATTTTTTTCGTAGGAATGAACTGGAAATTTCGGAACGAAAACTTTGTTTGAATTAACAAACCTTACTCTCACTCAACAATGCTCTCACAGCAAGTAAAGAATCCTCGCAGAAGGATATCTACTATATCTAGTTTTGAAACGTTGATTTTGCAACTAGGAGATTTCCCTTTTCACTTACATGAGGAAGATGTTATGTTTTTTTTTTTTTTTTTTAAACAGTTACCACCCAGCTACATTTAATGATACGTATTTTATCCTGAAAGCGTTTTGTCGAGAGGTAAAATTCTATAAGAATGTGTGAGGTTTATTGTTCTTTGCGACCGGTTAGTGTTTATAATAAAAATTAAATGCTCACGAGTTGGAGAACACGATGGAATTTATTTGAGCGAAGAGCTCTCAGAAGTGGAGTAATTAATCGAAAACAAGATTACGTATGAGATTTATAATTATCGTTATGGATAATATATAAATATCATCATTTATACAGATCAGGGATATCGTAATGTGCGAATAGATCACTGTATAATGTTGTGACAAAAATTGTGTGATTTAAAAGTGTGTAAATACAAGACAAATAAGTAAGAAACAATTCACAAAGAATTAGGCGATGTAATAAGCGTATAGATAAATGTGCAACTGAATAAAATTTGGCTTATATCCTTGGAGAGAATTCCTTTCTAATGAATTCTGTAAAATTCTAATTCACACAGAACAAGGATTTCACTATTTCGTAATAAATAATAATTGGTTCGTCGACTCACTTTAGACATTGAATATTTAAATCGTTTGACAATATTGTTATAACAAGGAGTATACGACGCTGGTGGTGATGAGCGGCTGCTTCATGGTACGATGTAAAAAAGTGGAGGGTGGTATAGAAATTCTCACCCACGTAAAAAATGTACAATCGAAAGGAACCGATGTGAGCGAGACGCTAATTACAACGATACAAAAGAGACGTGTGTAAAAAAAATTCCAATTCCAACCCGTAACCGCATATCGACGTGTTAGCCGCTACAAATGTGAATTGAATGTTTGTCCTAAAATCAATCGTTTGACCAATAAAAATGTTCAAAGACGGTTCTTACATCAAAAGAAGCTATACCGACTTTCCTCTCACCACATTTCTGCAGGAGATTTAATTATGATCCATTTAATTCAATGCGATTAATTAGTAACAACCTGGAAAAATTACGTGTTCCAATCAATAAATATCGGCGTACCCATTTTTCTCACACATTATTTCTTCACGAAAACTCATCAGTAAATTTATTTCAACAATGTTTTGATTTTTCGCGCCTACGTAGCTTAAAACCTGAATGACATGTGAAAAAAGTTCCGTTACAAAAATTTTAGGTTCTCTTGTGAACTTCTCGAAAGTATTTTTTTTTAAATTTTCATACCTCATTTCAGTGTAGTTTTGATACAAAGTGCCCGAAAATTATTTGCAACTAAAAAGTGCCCCAATCGAATGTGTTACAATTTATACACCACGTGCCTTCTTCAATGCGAAAGGTTGCCTGTAAATTTCATAGTGGGTGGTGTAGTGGTTCAGAAGATATATCAACAAATATTCACGCAGTGGCGAAAATTCGGTTCAAACTTCGCGGTGCGGCAAGATATTTGCTTACCCTGCGCGTGGCACTTTTGCGCACTCGAGCGCGATCTTCAATTGTTACGCGTGTTGCTTGTAACCTCAGTTGACGACTTTTTCTCGAGGAGTATACTTCAGTCAATCATTTATCACGATTCCTGACATGATATGAGAGTTCCGTACTGCTGGGAAACATTTTTTAAGCATATTTAACCATGGTAAGAATTCAACGATGTGTTTCGTATCGTAATACCGACTGTATAACTTTCACCGTTCATTCACCACTACATTGTGGTACGTGTGGATGTGAAATTTCACAGTTCCATGTAAACTATTACTTGTAACTTTTGAACTACTTTTCCGCCCACTGAGAAACTTATAGACAATCTTTGGTATTGAAAAAGACATGCTGTGTAAAAATTTCAGCCAGTTCGATTAGGGCTTTGTTTTGTTACAGAAGATTTTCGAAGATTTGTCATCAAAACTATACTTTAACGGGTTATGAAAAATTGCACAAAATTGTTGCTAGAAATTTCGTAAAACGTTGCGAAATTTTTGTACCGGGATTTTTTCCATATGTCATTTGAATTTCAAGCTATGTTCACTTGAAAAAATCAGAAATCGTCAAAAGCCGATTTTTCGAACAGCTGTGGTAAGAAAATGCTTGGTCAGGAAAAAATTCAGATTTGATACTTTCAATACGAACTTCAAGTGAGTAAAAGGGCGATAACATTAAAAGTGGTCAGGGAAAAAACCTCGTTTTTTCGTTCGATTTGACGTAGAATCCCGCATATGTCCATTTGCAGTCACATTCCACAAATTAAATTATCTCACCGGCACATATGTAATTGTGAAAACCCTAGCGATGAAACTTGCACGCCAAGGTATGTAAGTATGTACGTCGTAATGTTATATATTTCTTTCACTCAATACAAGTAAATACAACTAATATCACATTGAACTTTTAATAAGTTCAATACAAATTATATCATCTTTCAAACACAAAACCCTCAAGATAAAAATAATCGGGTTAATTTGTTACAACAATTAACATAAGCATAATGAGTTTAATTTCATACTTGTAAAAAATCAAGTGAAACAGAAACTAAGTGTCATCTCAAACCCAACACAGACACGAGTGCCCTATTCAGAGGTTTTACTGTCTAAGTCTTGTTACGAAAACCGCTTGATTATTGATGGAGTTGCAGGAAAATGTGGCAAAAGTAACTGCTTAGTGCAATTATAATTTTCAAAACTATATTCTCTCGTTATTGCAACACCAAATCTGCTTGTCTAGCATACTAAATTTTTCAGTCAAGTACAGCCCTAATATGAACTGATTGCTGTATCAAAATCAAATTACCGCAATAGTTAAAAGATAATATAGTACCACGAGTGACCATGGTGGAATAGAAAAAAAACACTACATTTTCTGCTTTAAGCTATACAGAACTCACATTCATTTCACACGGGTAACTATATTTTTCGGTTTCGGTGAAAAATCGAAGCAGTCACGGTATGTGAAGTAATCGCCACAATAAGACATTTCGTTCAATATGCCTGCGATTATGCTCTGCAAACCGTTTCATCTCGACTCCGACACTTTTTCGACTGCAAAAATACGGAGGGTGGAAGAAAGGGAATATTGGAATGAAGAAGGAGATGAAGACGATGGCCCGCTGATCACTGATCCTGAGCGGCGTTCGCTCAAAGTGGTCCGTCGAAAGGATTGCGGCGGTTGGCTATATAAGTATACACCATCGTCTGTCGTCTGAGGGCCATGGCCATAGCCAGGGCTTTCTGCGGGCGTGCAGCCGTTCGAGTGGCTCCTTAATGGCATGAGACGTACCAATTAAGATTTTATGGCTTGTACGCAAGAAACAACATAAACTGCCCCACTTTCCGCCTACCACCGGTACCTACTCGTTTCGGTTCTCGCTCCTATGTCGTCGTTAAACTCGATTCTTCGCGACTGCAAGCTCATATTATCCATTATGACTTCAAGCCAGTTATACTTAATTTCCGGACGTCGGAGAAAACGAGGAACACAAGCCTTATGTTCTACTACTTTGCATCTGCTACGACAGTGGGTGGAGGGAATTAAAAGCAGATGGAAGAAGGCACGCTGCGTGTGTTCTTTCGATTAGAAATTTGGCAATGTTTCTTTGACTTGCAGTGAGTAAATTATATATGTATAGTAATCCGCACATCTCGAACCTCGATAATTACGAAGCACCATTGCGAGCCCAACATTGTCACTAAAATGAGCAAACGCGGTTCTACATTGATCGACATATGTCTCTGTTCGCAAAATAAATTTCTTCTCGCGATATTCCAGACTGTGCTTAATGCTCAGAGTCAAAATAGAATTTTGGGAAGTTTAAAAAGTACGATTTCTAAGAAATGACTAATGAAATTTAAATCTCATCATTATTTCAACTTTGCTTATTTATTTATTCTGAGTTCGCCTGCTCTATATTTCATTCTTGTTTTACTACGAATCTTCTAAGTGTATTGCGATTGGAATTTCCGGAAATCAGATAGGCTAAATAAAACGTTGCGACATATGAGAACAGCTGCTTTTTTTGTTGCGAGCTAGCGCGGCTCGAGATGTGCCACGTGGCTGATTATGTGAAAGATTTATTGAATTAACAATCAAGTTAAACAACGTACAGGGAAAAACATCTAGGGAAAGTTTAAGATGGTGGTAGTCACAGTCAAGTCGAATTCGAGTAAAATAATATACTTTCAAAATTGACAAAAATTATAAAATAAGAAGAATTTAACAAAATATGCATTACTGCTCGTATAATTTTTCTACTACCAACTGTGCACAGTTCATCTAATATTGTTAAATTGTGGATAATCTGTTCCATAAATCAATTTTCTTTAAATTTACAAAACCTTTGCTTTTTTTCAAGGCGAAATCGCTTCTCACAATCAGTCAATGAAAACTGAAATTAAAATTAACTCACTTTTAATAATACAAATTGGATTTCATCGCCAAATACATTGCCGTTCACTGTTAATATTTTACGATCAACTCCATCTAAGAAAATTCAATTCATCAACAAATCGAAAAACTTACTAATTATAATTCGAATTGAGAGAATTTTTAGGATGAGGTAAATGCTCTAATTATACGAAGAATCTATCACTCCCTGCTTGTTCCGGCAATAAATCCAATATTCTTCAGCAACAGATTTAGTGTGGCATGAATGGGACGGGGTTTAAATTTTGAATTTAAAAAGATCCGAAAGTGGCAAATTTTGAATTTTTTGGCTGCGAAACTTGAAGTAAAGAAATCATACCTTGACGAAACGTCAAAATTTCGAAGGGGCGTAACTCCGACAAAGCACAGTTCCGAAAGTGGGGAAAAGAAAAAATAGAAAACTATGAAATATCGAAAATGTAAATGACCGAAGATTTTCAGTACTGTGAATTTCTGGCTTGGGGAAAATCCACCCTTTAGATCTTTCTTTGTTTCGGATTATTGATATTTTCGCGTTCGGAATCGTGGACACTTTGATTGTCGGTTTTTATGATTTTTTGCACCCACTTGTTGAGTAAACTATACTGTGTGAGTATATTTTAATTTTCGGAATTTTACTCTATCGAAACTTTATTTTTCTGAACTTTGCTCTAGCGTGACTTGAGTTTTGATAATTTTGCATTTCGAAATTTTGAGCGATCGGGCTTCCAATCATTCAAAATTTTATTGTTTCGTAAAAGTTTGATTTCCGTACTTCAAGTTTCGCCACCAAATAATTCGTACTTAGGCGTTTTCGGAACTTTTCAAATTCGGAACTTCAACCCTGCCCCACATGAATCTGACAACCACTATCGAGGTCGTGAGCTCACGATGACCGGCTAGACGAGGTGCCAGCAGGTCATTGCGGGGGTTCCGTAAGAGGGGTGCAATCTTAGCGACCCACTAAGTTGAAGCTTTTAGGTAGGGTACAAGTGGGGCTTGCATAAGTAATGACTTAACGGTCGCAGAGGGACGCGTACTGGGCGAATGAAGAGCGACAACGGGAGGGAAGAGTCGTCGAGAACTGCAGGGAGGACTTCGACAGCTGCGCCGATGCTCACGGTGGCTCAACCTAAGCCGATCGGCAAAATCCGAACGAGATTCCGTGTTTCGCGCGCCACCGAGCGATGCGGGACTCCGACGACGGCAATGCCGATCCGACGCTGCAACGGGGCGCAGGGTGCGGGAAAAACGCAGTGGCAGTCGATTGCGAGCACCCCGAACACAAATACTAGGGGAGGCTCAACGCCGACGACAAATCTCTTCCCCCTGCCACTGAGATTTTCGCCAAAGCTGCAGGTCTGCAATACGCGCAAAATGCGAACGGATAATTTGGATGTGGGTTGAAATTAGTTAGAATCAATTTCAGGTGGACCATTTCGTCTTATCGCATCAGTCTGAATAGTTCAGGCTTCGAATGGTCAAAATTTCGAATGACTTTCTGGGTTTATTACGGCTGATTTTTTCACGGGGCATGATTGAAATTTAAATTCGTGAAACTTTTGAGAATTAATAATGGAACGATTTGGTGTTGATTGGGTGTGAAAATGTAGAAAGATCAGATGGTGGAAGGGTCAGAATATCTAATTCCGAATAACTGTTCCGTAGAGTTTTGAAACGTGGCTATTCGAATAATGGAAAGGTCAAAGTGTAGAGATGAAAGCGAAAATCTAGGAACGTGAGGATGAATAAGGATATAACGTGCAGTCTGAATTCCGTACTATTTCCGTACATTCACTTTCCTACTTTTCGAATTTTTTTTACCTCGATCTCCTACACTTTGGAATTCAAAAGAATTGATCTTAGCGTTTTTGAAAATTCGATCCTTTTTTCGATCCTTCTACATTTTCATCCCTTTTCATCGGAATTCCGACTATTCGAATTGTAACGATATTTTAAATTCAAAGTGCCCGCGAGGTTTTGCTTGACACAGCCATCTCGATCCAGGCGTCAGGCGGGAAACACGGCTGAACATTTTGAACATTCTACGCGAAGACGCCAAGCCGACCAATCTTAAATTCCCCGCAGAAATTTTATGCTCATTTTTAATACCAGTTTTTAATCCATTTCAACACATCGTCATTACCAGTCAGTCTCCGTAATTACAAGAACGTGTAATTCATCATTAAACAATAAAACGAAGACACGAAATCGAAACAATGATCAATTTCAAAACTTTCGTGCATTGCTGAGTCAGCACGAGGAGGCTTCCAAAAATCCGTAGTCTTCAACTCCATCGGAAAATACTATCATCGAGACGATTATACGATCGAACTGCGGCCAAATAATAAACAGCGTGATGAGTGATTTTAAATTTATTTATGAAATTTAAACTTTTTTATTATCATCCCAGACAATTTTATAAGCTGACGTGTGTTCATTTCGGCGTATTTTATTTTAATTTATTTGTGAATGTTTGAATGAATGTGTAATTTTAATTATTTTGACTATGGACAGGTTTTAAAGAGGTATTACATGTTATTTATATATTTAGTTATATTTCATCTCCATTTTATTTATATCTTATTCATATCCCTTTTATATTTTATTGATTTTTATTTATTTTTCACTCACGTTTTATTTACATCTTATTTATATTTCATTTATATTTTATCTATATTTAATTTATTCAACCGAGAGTCAATGTCATATTTATCATCGTTCTCGTCATATTGTTTTGTAAGCCTGTCCATCGATTTCACGTTTTTTCTTTTATTTTTTTCAATAGGCTCAAATTCTTCATCGTCCCCTTATTTATATTATTTATATCCTATTTATACATGTTTTTGATCTCCCACATCAATCATAATAGGCAAAAACAAAAATGAAACAAAAAAGTATTTACAGAATACATGATATCCGACGTCAAAGTCAGATACTGTGAACTTGCAACAGACCTAATGTCCAAGAACACTTTGCTGTGCCATATCGTCATATTTATTTGAATTCTACGGATATTTTCTTAATCTGCGATACACTGGACTGAAGAGCAATCGCAAGTTGAGAGAATCCTCGATGCGAAATAAGTGGAAGCGGTGCGACTTGAGGGTGGCGCCTCCGATAGTTGAATAATGAAGGGGTATCGCCGACTGGCGACGGAATATCGACCGGAAGTAGCCTATAATTAATTCACGAGACATGGAAATGGAAATAGCTCAGTGAAAGGGAGCTCAGCCGGTCGAAGCAAACGCACGGCGACAGCATTTTTCTTTACTCAATACCTGCGTGTCTGTGTTAATATTCCATAAGCCAATAATGTTATACCCGTAACTTATCGCTCGAGGACTCTGAACCCGTAACTTACAGTTGAAGATATTCGAGTGCAGACCTTTCGTCTATGCGACGTGTGCTCTTTGTCCAGTAGCTCATACAGGTATATCGATCTTGTTCACAATTTACCAGATTTTGATAATAGTCGAGATGATCAAATTACGAAATTTCGATAGAATTTCATTCACTGCGTTTCGACTGTTTGTTTTAGCGAACGTTTCTTAGTCATATTCGACGCGTTCAGTTGTCATTCTACGACTGCATTTTCGAAATAGCTTGCAGAATCTACAGAACTAGATGGGGGAAAAGTTGTCAAACCGTAAAAACAAATATGCAAAGTCAGCTTTGGAGAACGGATATACACTTTTTGTAAAAACTCAGAGGAAATATTAAAAATTGACAGCGACAGCAATTTCGGGATGAAAATTTTGTTTAAAGAATAAGAAACGAAAAAACGTAAATCACTCGGAGATGAAATAATTTTCAGTTAATTCTATATTTTGAACCCTTGTGTTCATTTCCATGTCATGCCATTGTGAAATTATTTCATGAGCTATGCACACTTTGGTGAGATTTCAGTGAATCGTACCAATGTGAGATAAAAAATGAAATAAAAAACAGTATTGTTTTAAACAGTCCAAGCATCGTTAGCGAAGGACAATTTGTTCACCCCGTGATTACCTGACTGTCCATTAGTTGTTGCTGCCTGTCTGCACCGCAGCGAACAACTTTTCTCGTCCTTTTTATAACGGTTTCCATCACCAACGGAATACAGCTGTAAACAAGATAAAAACAGACTCGAAAGAGTTGCGAATATAATGCTACGCCTTCTGCAGTCCTTTCCACGAACAGTGTAAATAACTTAAACTCGCAGCCCTTACGTTCTGACGACTTAGTTGCCCCAACTCCATATACCGGATGGCACGTCGTTTGAGTAAACGTTTTTTTTTTCTCATCCGTACGTTTCGGCGTCGAGAAAATTCATACATGGTCCCGGTTACTTGACGGGGGACTTATTTCTTTGCGGAACGTTTACACGGAGCCAACGTCGAGTCAAATGTGTAACGCAAGTCGACGACTTACTACTCATTGCAAACAGAGCGAAAACCGTTCCCTTAAAAAAAGCAAGCGTTTCACTTGAATTCTCTTTCTCAGTATTAATAATGATCTTCAAAGTGTATCATGCTTATATACCGCTACCCCTGAACGAGAAGTGAAAAGTTTCTTCATTCCAAAGCGAAACAATCAAGCCGATGAGAAATACCATCTGCAATAATCTTGAAGCACGAGACGGGACGGCGACACACAGCAGCGACAAAAGTTCTGCGGCATTGTTTAACTTGGACAAAGCCAGAACTTAAGTCTGTCAGAGCGCGAAGACGTGGTCCAGGAGGAAAACGAGGAGTAGAACCTCCGAGAGCGTGGAGACCACGAGTCGATTCTTTTGTCCCGTCATTCGCAGGGACCTAGACGAGATACATGACCGTGTGACCTCTGGTCGGGGGTGAAAAGCTGGAAGGAAAGGAAAGCTCCTTCCGAACGGAAGCCAAATGACGCGCGACTAATACCTGATCAAGGTCACAGTCTTTCGAGAAAAGTTCACCGCCTCTTGAAAGACCCTCCGCAGCAATATCGGTCCTACCGAGGCTTTACTCGTCAAATCTTTCCGCTAACGATGTGAGATATCGGATCACCATAACCCAATTAGTGGAAGCGAAGATTAGGGGCACACGCCCGAGGAAGAGATATCCACTTATCTGATGCGCGCTTAATGCTCTCTAAGGTCTCGTCTTCTAAGGTCTCAAGAACAGTGATGATCCTCGCTACTGCATGGCTGAGTACGGCGAATCGTCGCCAGGGAGGCCATAGAAAATGGGATTCGTTACGCTGATACTGTGGGGAATTTTCTTAAAGACTATCATATTCGCCATTGGCTTACGGCTACAGGGTGGAGAACATTGAAATTAGAAAATAGCGGACCCTGTACGTCCGTAATTAGTACGAATTTGTCATTACTTTTTTCGAAAAACTTAATTTAATAATTTACAGTGATGCAGATAATATGGAGGATAAGGAACCGATTTCAAATATAATACAACAATGGCTCTAGTATGGTGAGATTTTTCAAATAGAATTTTATGCTAATACGTTCCTTTGGCGTGTCAAATTCGAAAACGCAAATATATATCATCGTCAAGATTTGCCATTAAGCTTTGTTTTCCATTTAGATTTTAAACAATTAATCCTATGCTAAAAAGTA
The DNA here is from genome assembly GCF_021155785.1 of Neodiprion fabricii. Taxonomy (NCBI): domain Eukaryota; kingdom Metazoa; phylum Arthropoda; class Insecta; order Hymenoptera; family Diprionidae; genus Neodiprion; species Neodiprion fabricii. The sequence continues at coordinate 22,368,649 of NC_060239.1, forward strand.
TCAAAAATGGACTTGCTAAGCGTAGAAAAAATTCATCGCTGTAATTTTCTACAATTATATGCTATTCAGATGAAGTAAAGAAAATAAGTTATACTTGACCTGTTGTTTTTTTACAGTAAACTATAGATTATGAGAAGCCTTTGAGTAGTAAAAGACGAATTTTCTCTTATTCCTTTACATGCAGTAAAATGAATCTTTAAACATAGGGTTACCGTATCTTTTTTGTTTTTTACATCACCGACTTTATTTCGTAGCCACTGAATCATCTGCGTGGGAATGGGCATAAATTTGAAATCGAAGTCGGCACGTATGGTTACCGAGACTAAAATATTATCTCTTATATATATATATATATATAATATATATATATATACAACGTACATAATTACGATGCAACGGTCTCGGGTTTCCCCGTCTCGTCAGAGAGTTTCGAAAGTTCCACCGAGCGAGGGTAGAATAATTCGTAGCAGAAGTATAAAGCGGAGGTGAGTGCGGAGCTCATCGCGAGTGAGCGGGCGACGTTGGAAAGACGATTTTCCGGGGATTTTTCTTGAGAAAAGAACTTTTGCGCAATATTTGAGGGGACATTCTCAAGCTCGGAAAGCTATGTATGCGCGCATCGTGACGTAATCCGAGGGTGTTTCGAAGAGAAATGAATCCTCGCGTCGTCCTCGCGTCCCATTAAGCTTATTTCCTTGAAAATTATATTCCGCGCCACTCGAGTTCTCGCACGAAAAGCACCGACCGAACCCCGGGGCGTCTTGTCTTCGAATTCATCGCCATGACGCCCGAACGTCACACACACGTGATTTGACGCCCCGCGCGATCGGCTGCGTGCGAATCCCAAATTGTCCCAATTTATGACGTCGTCGTCGTCGTCTTACTGCCGGCGGGCTGCGTGTGTAACGCCTAGTTCGACAATGCGGCACGTTTTGCTGGAAAATACGTCCGTTTTAATTGACAATGGATTTCGTTTGGATGTTCGACGCCCGTGGGCTTGTTGAACGTTCGGAAAATTAATCGTTGAAGAAAATCAAATGTCCGTTTTTGAGCTGACAGTTTTATGGCCAGTGGGTATTGTCGTATTTCGCAACCCCACCGCACCGCAGAATGGGGAATATTTGACTGGGATAAAGGATGATTTGTATTTTCGAATCAATTATTTGTACTTCCACGTGAAACAATGAAAACTCCGGAACTCGACTGCAACCCTCGAAGTTTTCAACTGCTCCCCATTCCCTCTGCAACCGTTTTTCACGTCTGAGTGGGGAGGAATTATTTTGCCGGAATTAAAAAGTCTCACAAAGTGTAAGCGCGTTACACAACGAGAATAACTTGTCAATTGTTTGGTAAGTCCGGCGCGGAATTACCACGGCAAAGTTATATTACAATCTGCGATGAGTCACTCTCACGAACATTTCACGAATGCTGTAATTCAAGCAAAAAAAAAAAAAAAACAGAATCTGGAGGACTACGGGCACTCCAACCATTTCCGCTCAATATGTTAATAATTATCATATCGTTTTCGTATTTTCCGATCAACATTCTTCTGTCATTTTTCACGAAAGAAATTGTCAACCCAGCAAGAAAATTTTGGATACACGAAGAACTAAGAATTTTCGCAGTGGTTCGCGAGCTCAATAATTACAGCCAAGTTTTTGGTCTGCTAATTGTTGAAATACGTCTTATTGGTGAATTAATCGATAAAGCAGTACAGTTTAAGTCTTTTTTTCACCTCTGTAATTCTTGTACGTCGAATTTTGTCGACTTCAGATACGATATTTCATAAAATTATTATTCACGTTTCATTAAACTTCACAGTTACGAGAAAATGAATTAATTTACTGTTCCATTGACTTTTCGCAATCTAGGGGGGACGTGAAATAGCGACGGGGTATAATAATTTGTTGAATCGTTAACCAACAATGAAAACTGCTAAAATTACCGCGAGAGTAGTTCGAGAGGGGATTAAATGTCCGTAGTTTCGTTGTGAAAGAAAAAAGGAAGGGGTGGTGGCGTTTTATGAAAACAGCTCCCAGTAACGAATAGCTTAATGACCGCGATATTTCATCCGGCGGTTCGTCCCACGTGCAGAATTCGCGGAAAATATCCGGAGACCATTGCGGCCACACCAAAAACGCGCAAAGTTTTGATTAACGATTATGCTCCGGAACTCGCTGTAATTACCGAATGTAATTTTTCCATGGAATTCTTGTTTTTCTATATATCCACCTGCCTGTATATGCGTTCGAATATTTATCGCCGGAATCGGATGGGATAATATGAAAAACATTCCGTGAAGAAGGAATATTACACTGACAAAAAATTCAACTGATTAAAATCCAAAAAATAAACATTACGCGTGATACTGTTTTCTGCTGATATAATTAAGCCATGCAGAGTTATTCTGAAAAACCAATGTTTAATTCGTTGTGTTCGGGAACTCGGTCCGAAGAATGGAATATCTGGCTGAAAACTGTTCAGATACTACCTGGTTATCATTCGCAATGAATTTTCGTGTCCACCAATATATAATAAACAAAACAAGCGTAACCGTTGATCAATTTTGGGTGAAATTTGCATTTGCAAGCATAGGTAAAGGGATGGAACGAATGGACGAAATGCCCACCTAGAGAGAGTTCAAAAACGAATGTTGTATATCGACGAGGGTTAGCTAATTCCCAATAAATCGCGAACGCACGTGACAACCAACCGATGCAGCACAGCGGGTGAAACGAAAATGCGGCCCAGATTGCGCCTCGCCTTTCAACGATACCGGCGGGGTGCAAAGATTTAGCGTCTATGGTGAAAAAATTTCACCCCAGAGTGTTGCTCCTTCGATATGTATTTCTGAATTTGAGAAAGGTTTATCTTGCGATGAATTTCACGTCATGCTGTGATTTTAGAAGTTCAATCTCGGTCGTCAAGCAGTTAGCGTGAGAAGACCTTTGCGTATTGTTTATCCTTTGAGAAGCGATACGATTCTGACCTTAAACCTTTGGCCTGAACTCCGCGTTACGTGCATTCGCGTGTTACGGGTTAAAAATAGTGGCAGTATCACATTGGCGTACGGAGCAAGCGCCTCTTGTAACCACGATAAAGCGGCAGGAGTGTGCAAACGATATAACGACCCCCGAGCCGCCGCAGTTGTTGCGCTCGGCACGAGCGAGTATATAGGAACTGTACCAATTACGCGATTTTCTAAGTAATTGCCTCGCTAACCGAGCACCCAACCATATACCTATATATATATACACGCCGTTTTATCACCACTCGACCGAGTTCCCCAGGCAACTGTTACGCCATTGGTGGACAATGAGATTTGACCGTTTTTAACGATATATTGTTATTCCGCATACCTACAAGAATCCCCGTATCGTCCGCTCCGTGCATTCCGCCAGCCATAGACTCGGATTCAATCACCTCATGTAGCAACGTAATTCTTCAACGTTTCCGCGAAGATATATCTATTCGATCAGAAATGGTATATAAATATTATGCCCGTCAGCACCGGGGGTGCGGATGCCTGCAGTGTATATTTCACGGATGTTTTACGAACACGGAGGGTGAGGATCGCCCGGGCTCGACGAAGTGATTGATATTCGCGTTCGAAGTCTGAGACCACCGAAGCATTTTATGTTCCGTGAATTTGCTTCTTTCGCTGCTACTATCTCAGGCGTTGTTGCGCGTCTATGACACGAGATGGTAATATATATTGATAAGACTTTCTCAGATTTTCAAGTACGTAGCTATAATCGTTGACGGACATCAGCTGCTTACGTTGTCCTCACATTTAAACGAATCTTGATATTTTATGAAAACGTGACTGCGGAGAAAAGCGGTTTGTAACTTCGGATCTGACCTTGACACGAGGTCGTACGAGGGTTGAATTAAACCACGTGAACCATTCGTCGAAAGGACTCATACCGCATGGTCAATCCAAACTGCAGTGATTGAAAACCCGGGCCAATTTAGAAGTCCCGCTGTTGCAGGTGCCGTCTGGAGGTGACAGCTTTAATACTGCAGGAAATGGTTTCGCTTGAAGTTGTTATAACAAAATTGTCTGACACCCCCGTCTTGTAGAACACCTTTTTCGCGGTCGTCCGGAAATGGAAAAGCTCCGACCAATACCTACATAGGAAATAATGACAGGCGAAATCGCGAACAAGACTCTCGTTGTTGGACGTGCACACCCAGGCATTTCCTGGTAAAGAATCAGCTTCCTTGGATAGGGGGAACGTAATTTTCGCGGTAATACTGCGCCAGAGTTAGGATGAGTTAAGATAGTTAGAAAATGCGAAAGGAGCCACGATAACTTCTACTCGTCTAGCGTGGCGTATCCCCGGCGTCTTTGAGACGGTCGGGTTAACTTACCCGTTAAACTGACTTCCTAACTACACGTTAGCGTCGTTGCCTCTAGACGTTTCTGGTTCCCGAAGGGAAGTCGAACCGGCAAGCACTTCTGTGAGCAAGCAATTTTCGAGCAAAATATAGTGCCAGTAACGACTGCCGGGAAACATTCGGGGACGCAATCAGAGTTGGCAGGGTTTTGATCGAAGTCTGTGTTTGTTGTGCGAGGTACCAAACGTATTTCGATAAGAAAAATACGTGGTTCGCTTTTCGTCGGCTTTTGGGGAGTTGGACCTCTGGCTGAAATCGATCGGCGATGAAAAGCCGCGGGAGCCAGTTTCGGAGAAAAGTCTAATCTAAACTTTTTTCTTCTCTTTCTACAGTCCCTTTTTTCTTCTCCTCTTGCGGCACACGGAAGAGAAATTTAAAGGTTCAGTTCCTGCCCAAATAGGCAGGGCCCTTCGCCACTTTCAACGTTACCTTTCAGTCGACCGTTCCGAAGATCCGGCCTCCACACGGGATAAGAAATCTTCCTGACTAGTGCACCATTCTCGACCCAGCACTAAAATACAACAAAAATACTAAATAAAACACTCGAAACGATCACCCATTCGGCGAGTTCAAGGGTTTGCAGTCGATATAAGGCTCTCTTTCGGGTTGATGGCGAATAAAAAAAGAGGCCATCGGAAAAGTAAACAGAAAACTCGCTCAAGGCACGAGGCAAACTTCGAGTCTGCTTGTAAAATCAATTTCACGCACTGTACCGTATACTCCCAAACTTCCCCGTTATATTTGCATAGACTTTCCGATACTTTACCGAATGCGACCTTTTTCCTCTAAATAATTTTCCCTCGTTCTTGCTCATTGGTCTTAAGCTCCACTTGATTTATTTCAAAGAATGTCAAGTCAGCTGAAGTGGTAAGCAATAATTTGGATGTACATATCAACCGAGATAGTCTGTTTGAACTCATTGCCATCTTGAAGAGACGCGAAGCGTTAGGCAATGGAGATTTATTCGTGAAAATTTTCAGCGAAAACCTACTAAGAGCAGAACATTTATCATGAAAAACGTTCTGGTAATTCACATTGCGAGGCGAGAGCACGTAGCTACGCGTCATGTGTCAGGAGGGCGAAGCCACTTCCGCGCAGGGCACCAAACATCAAATACCCTTCGCACGTCACTCATAATTATGCCCATAACCACTCTGCCTCAGTTTAAGTATCGTCACTCGAGGAGTAAACGAACGAGGTTCCAAAGACGGACAATAGATGTACAGCAAACACTGATGCAACAATATCTCTATAGATCCACACACTCATAGTGTATACACATATATGTATGTACAATGTACATGCGTAGAGCGTATCTAGTGAATAATTTCGAGACAATGTGCAGAAGCTTTTACTGCGAGCCGTATCATTCTCACTCCAGTTTGCAGGCATTATTCTTTCAAGGGGCTGAAACTGGATGCCAGCATCTATGCTGCTTTCATGCAGTAATGTAGGCGTGCATCCCTCGTCCTCGAGTATGACGGATAACGTTAAAAATGCATATGTGTTCGGTTACATAGCAAACGTTAAGGAGATCTGAACTTGAGAGAGCGAGGTTCAGTCGTAAAATCTTTTGCTGAACTATGAGGAGTTTATTTGCGTTTGAAACGTCGCCCTTCGTCACGTGGATAACAAAAGTAGGTGGTTCCTGCCCCCGCTGTTCGAGTTGTCAAGCGCAAGCATTCCTTAGATTCAAAATAAATTGTAGCCGATCCGAGAAATCGCCGGGGTTGAGTAATGGCGCGCTCGCGAGACGCCTCCAATTAATCAAAAGCAACGCTCCACAAACTTTGATTCCATCCGGCAAGTGGTAATGACTGGGAGCGCCGTTTCCTGATGCGCAAAGTGGGGAACTTATCTTTTGCCTTGATGATCGCGTTGGGGTTACAGATTAATCAATACCACACTGTAGCCCTGGTCACAAGAGTGGCGCGTGCTATTTTATCCCAACACACACACACATACGCATGCACACACGCACAGAGCCTGATTCACGCCAAACAAAAAGCTCCTCAACTTTGATCAACGTCCGTCAAGTGTCGATGAGCAAAACTCTCTCATTCACGAATCGCATTGAATACTGGAAGGTTCTCTTCCGCCTTATTGGCACCAATCGCACAGATTAGGATGGATATTGTCTGAGCGTAAAACTGGAGTAAATATTCTGGAGTAACATTCGCAGCACTTTATCTGCTGGCTAACTGTCGGGGCGTGGTAAGACACGGGCAAGACTAGGCATTCCTCATACATGAGGCCCCTGGTCTTCTCGTGTGGAGGGTGCGAGATACGCAGCGACTTGCCAAGGACGCGCGAGGCGATCCCTTACCTGGTACAACCTATCTCCCCCACGTCCGAGGGGAGTTATGATCCTTACGGAATTCCGCGGGAACGTGACGGAAGCCAGAAATTGTCATCTCAACATCTCCTCGAGGGCTCAGACAGTCTGTATCGATCGACTGGTTCTTGCACACGAAGCTGAGGTGTTGGCGTGTGAGGATGGGTTTTGCGTAATCATCTTAAGCCTCCTTTTCCAAATTCATGCCCAAGTCTTTTCGCTTTGCGATGTTTTGACGAATGTCACGACCGTCCTCATGAATCGTTCATCATGCAACCTCGTCTGCTTTATTCTCGTAACGAGATCATCCTGCAGCCTGGCCGCTATCAGGCGAACGAAGTGGGGAACTTTTCACCCCATGAAAACGAGTAGTCCCCTCATGAACGGAAGCCAAACCATTTATTTTAAAAGAAACGTATTAATAATGCACAGTGTATTCGAAGCGTTCACGGCTGAAGTCAGCATAATGCTAACTCGAGTGCATTTATCACCTTTCGAATTATGCAATCTTGCATAAACTAAATATAAATTCTCACTCGTCATTCAAAAATAATGGAACACGGCTCACTAAACCATTATCACTTCAGAGACGCGTATATTAATGTTTGTGGAAGTTTGGGTGCAATGGAAATGTTAAGATTTTGTGTTTCAAATGTTTTCACACGAAATACTAGACAATATCCCGCTTCGTCTTGGGTAACATCAATTTCTTGCACTTTGGTCACAGTTAAATTTCATTTTAGTATCTCTATAGAATAAGTTAAAAAAGATGGTTTGATCTTCAGCATCTTCTGTGGTCACATGGGGTGTTTTTGGGGCATACTTGATAAATTGATTGAATTGTACTGGTGTAAAAAGTCGAAGATCATTATCAAAGCAGTTTGCTGTATTGATATGTGTCATACTGCTGTAGTAGCAATTATGGATCTTCAAGGAACAGCAATTACTGTCTCATTTTTTGGTTGGTTTTACATCTGTGAAGTATAAAGTTGGGATTATTCGATCAAATACAACCACCATCCAACTTATATTACTGTAAACATAAGATCCCTAAAATTGTCGCACTCCCATTCAGCTGCGGACCTGCATTCGAGGGCTGAAAAAGAGTTTTCACCAAATGGAGTTGTCTCGTTCCCAGCTTCCACCGGAATAAAAACAAAATAGCAGTATATTGTGGGTTACTTTCGTTTTTTGTATAGAACTAGAGAGATATTCACGTGGCTCGGCAGAATGCGACGAGATTAACACAATTCGTTTATCCGACATTCCTTGGAGACTATGGTAGACTTCCGGATATTACACAACCCTAAATAACTAGGCGGTTCTCATGCATTCGCTCGACTAGTTGGCAAGTGTTTACGCAGTGTTCATGGTACAACAGCGTTACAATGTGGGTCTAGAGAAAGTGGTAATTAATCCAGACGAATCACGGAATGATATTGAAACAAACTGAATCGTATTCCACGGGAAGGAATTCAACGTTATAAGAAGAAAGTTTGTACAGTTATGCTTTTGAGTAGATACCAAAAGTTCTTCAAAGCGAAATTTACTTTTATTTTCTGCTTCTTCTCGTAGCTTTATTTGTTCCGTTTTATTTTACTTTCCTTTCTTCCCTTTTTCATCCCCACCCGCATAAGCGACGATTTTATTGAATCAAAAAGAAGTTCTTTCTGGTTTTAAATCACACCGCGGGGGTCCAGCCGTTCCGGCGGAAGGTGCCTCATAACTTTACGGACCCTCTTTCCATTTTCTCAACGCTGGAACACCCATGCACGTGAAATATTAACCCCGAGCAAACCGGATACCGTCCGAAAAAAATAACGCTACACTTTCGGGGTCTAGGTTCACTCTCGTAACTTTCGGGCACCTCGCCCGTTTTTCCTTTCCTTTCCTGCCCTTCCCTTCTGGCCCGTCTGTCTATTTTTCTCTTTATCTCACTTCCATTTCCTCTGAAGAGAGCGTAAACGCGGCGAAATTCACGCGACGAAGTCGAAGCAAGCTCTGATCACACTCAAAGAGCGCAGACGCAACTTTGAACCTCATTGGCAGATCCCTGCTTCACTCAAGAACCCACCGATCGATCGATGAAACACTCAACACGGTCAACTTAACGGTTTGAGCTAAAACACCGGACAATCTTGCGCGTGGTCAAGTCGTAATTAAATCAGACACCTACCAACCGAGGCGTAAACAAGGTTAGTTAGTGCAACAACTATAATTAGGACGCCTCGTCAACGACGCGGCATCGCTCAACCAAGTTATAATGAACACCGTACGGTAGGTTGGGCTGCGTTTTGTCATCTACCGTCGCCTTGGTGCACTGCATTCTGGTTAATCGTACAACTTTCGCGCTGTTTATGAAACTTCCCGGGTGGCTGGCTGCGCTTCCGACTCCCTAACTCTTCCAACACTTGATAATTATTGGATAATGCACTACCTCCAGACGCGTGATAAACTCAAGACGTCGTTCTTATTATATGTATGTATAATAACAGTAGGTGGAAATTAAACTGTACATTTGAGTGCATATTTGAAATCGAAGACAAGAGCAAGTAAGTATAATATACACAAATATAGTGCATTGTAAGCATTTTATAATCCACTTGGTTTCGTCGAGACGACACTACGGAGGCGCGATGAATGTTTTTCACCCCAGCAAGGCTAGATTGACACTTTAATGAACAAGCCCTGCGCATCGATCGTCGAACGAAAGTGAAAGTACGGGAGGTGAAAAAGGGGTGAGAGAATCAAGGGCTCGATCTCGATAACGTCAAGTGTCAACCGTTCTAATTGTTTTTATTTTAGATCAGCGAACCGATATCCAGGTACGGTATTGGTTTTTTTCCAATTCCTTTTCCCTCTGTCTTGCGAACGAAGAGACCTTCTCCAGTTTCATCTCACCAGTCTGGAATTGCATTGTTTAACATTGCCGCGGGGGAAATACAAGAGAAGGATATTTTCGGGATGAAATTCATCCTCGTAGAGTGTATAAACCAGCGGCGTACATTGATGTCTGTATAGAGATACGGAAGTGAGGAAAGTCTTTCGGCAATCACCACGGCCATTGTCACGGCCATTGTTAAGGCCGCTGCTAGGCTGGGGAACCTTCAAACATCCACTAGCTGGCTCTTGCGGTCGAGTCGAACGATTAGAGCTGGAGATTTGAAACATCGAGGAACATTTCACCGTCGAAGTCAGTCACACACTCGAGTCTGAAGTGACTGGGGCGTGTGACTCAGCAGCAAGGCTAGTCGCTCTTTGCGGGTATACACTTCGAGTGGAGATCGGCTAGAGGGTGGATGCAGAGTAGAGAAGGCGGGGAGGCATGCCATGAGGAAGGGAAAATGGGCGGAAGGAAGAGAAGAGAAGCGAAGAGAAGCGAAGAGAAGCGAAGGGAAGAGGAGAGAGAAGTTGCTCTTGACAGTCCCTCCGTCGAGTGACGCTTAAGCCTGGGGTTTCGTGAGAGGACGCCTCAATGCGGCAGTCGAAAGGATTGCAAATAAATGCCGTATTTAATATTTATCGAGGTATTACCACGCGGCAACCACGGAGAATCGTGATGGGCTTGAATCTGTGGGTTCTTCTGATTTTTGATCTTTTCAAATGACAGCATTCCACTGCATCCTCACCCAATCCTCGCGGTACGGATCGAAAAGAGCCACAGAGCGAACAAAGCCTCATCGTAGTGTAGGATAAATCGTATTACGTGCACGCACTGTTGAAAATTTCATATAGCAGACATTCAAGACTAGGCGATGTCACTTTCATAACAAAATTGCCCCGGGATGAACTTTTGTCAGTTGTGCACTGCAAAGAGTATCATGACTAGCGATATAAACTCTATCGTGCAGTTGTAAGATAATGAGACTCCGAGGATGACATAAAACCATTACATTCCGTACAATAAAAATCTACTCGACTGTACTCCACCTATTCAACGTGAACGATAAGTTTTCACTGAAAATGATATCGAATTTTATTGCGAAGAAGCTTGAGTTGTAGATGAAAAACAGTTTTAGTGTGCTAAAAAATTACGTTGATCCGGAAATAAAAAGTAATGCATGTATTTAGTGGAGTTTCGCGAGCAGGTCAAATGTATGTATGGTGAATAGACATGATGGGCGGACAGGAGGCTGTGGGCGAAACTGACGTTACTTCGAGCATGACATGCGTAGACAAAGAGACGACGTGGGTGTCATGAGTGGTTGACCGGGAATGACTGTAGCTTCGTACGCCGCGGGCATGAGAGCTGTAATGGTATCAATCGCAAGCATAAACTTACCAGAGTAAGTCCTCACTAATCCGTATACGGCAATCTTGTATATAATTTTGGGGAATACGAAGAAAGACGCAGACCGACTGACGCGTTTCATTGTCACATTGTTATAAGAATTTTCGAAACGATTTAACTTGCATTGTGCAGAAGTCAAGTGTTCAAATGTAGAAGTTTATGTAATCTCGGCCTCCATGATGGGACAAGTAAATCACGCATCTCTTAATAATTACTATTTTCCAGATGCGGAGGCATGTCTGAAGTACTGAGATCTCCCAATAGAATTTACTGATAACACAGTTCATTCTAGGCCTCCAAATATTGCAATTGAAGTACGATATTAGGAAACCCGTACTCTGACACTTCTATAGATATAATATTCAAAACTCCAATCTTTTTCGAACTAACATTTCATTCCCTTGATATTGATTTCATTTCATTGTCTTGTAAATTGCGTACGTGAATCCACTGATTAAGAAATGCTCCGTTGAAAAGAATCTATTTACGAATGCAGAAAGGATCATAATATCCAACGAATTACGAGGTACGTTCAATGTGGGTACTTGGGATCACGAGTGTTTGATGGAATTTTTCTCTCGTCGCGTCGGTCTGTTGGAATGAGAGACAAATTGAATCGGTTTGAATCCACGAGTAATGCCTCGACAAAGACTGATAGAAAAAAGTAAAAAGTGAAAAGTTAAAGTCTCGTAAGTCGATTTGTAAGTAGAAATTGCACTGTTTGCAGAAATGCTTTGGAGACGATTGTGGGTCTCAACGTGAAAGATCTCTTCCCCTGACAAATACGTATAACAATAGAATATAATGAGAGCTGCTCAGACCGCATTCAATTGAAATTCAAGGGAAATTATTGTAAAGCGATTTGTAAGCTGATTTTAATATCTCGTTTACAGTCAATCTTGAATTTTATATTACGCAAGGAGGCTAGCAGGCGGGCTTTTGCCAGAAACTTCGCAGCCTGGCTCAGCACATTTTGTGAGAGCTCCTCTATAGTCAAGAGGTACAGTAGCCTTCAGGGTTATCGTACTATATTGGCTCCTAGCTAACAGCCAAACTATGCAACAAATTTGCACATATACATTTTTAAAGTTACATTACATCATCCGCGCAGTTGACTTGCATGAATTTTGAAGCTTAACGGCCGGTCGGATCTCAGACGGTCATTAGTTAATACTAATGAATCACGAGGGGGATTGATTTCTCCTTTCCAGGGGATAACGATTTCAGGGTTTCCCAGCAGTGCTTCTTCTCTTGCTATTTTCTTTTCACTTCGCTGGCGAATTATTTCGCGGTAATGAAGTCACCAAATTAACGAAAAAGCTTCAACCCTCCGAATTGTCTTAAACTAAAACGGCTCGTTGTTAGCATGTCATCGCAGCTGTGTTGAAATCATACAACTGTTGTCTTCTCAGAGTCAGCACCTCTTTCTCTCACAGGTGTGCCCCCATCATTTGAATAGATGTCAAAAGCAGGTGGTCTTAGATTTTTCAGACTTCAGGCACGACTTTTCAAGGTATTGAGCATAATATTGAAATACGACGGTACTGGAAACTGGCGAGTGTCATCCCAATACTTCACATAATCCGTCTTGGCGACAGACCTTCTTAAAGATAAAACCTTTGATGTCGAACTGTCGCCAAGTCAAACTCACAAGACCTTTACGTCCACCGGTGTAAAAGATTCCGAGATGGTATTTCACCGGTCGGTTGGTCTCAAGGCGTACCCTTTACGATAAGTTTGGCGACGGAATAAAGGGCAATAAGTGATAAACGTATCGCCATCGGATCGGTCGTGCGTGGAATGTCAACCACGGAAAGTGGTCTCGTTCCACCTCTACTTCGGTCCGCTCTTCTTCGTTCGATGATCTCCCTGCAGACCAATAACCAGCCTTCTGAACCGACCAAAGCCTCCATAACAGGGGCTGAGTAGAGCTAGCCGTTTTCAACCTAGTCCCCATCTCTCCGAGGATAACAAGCCTAGGTCTTTAAAGGTTAGACTTGTCGTAAAGTCTTATTGCTTCTTAGCCTAATGAAAGGCAGGGGTTAATAGGCGGGACACTGCAGCAGTACAAACCGGAATCGTAAAATTGCGCTGTTCTTCTATACAGCCGTTACACACGTCGAGCACCTTTATACGAATGGAAATCGGTCAATTGAGCCGGGTAGCCAACTCGGCTTCGAATGTCTGCAGGAGCCGCGGATACGTCACTGAAGACGTCTGATAAAATGGAAGACCGCAACGCGATCAAGCTTCGAGGGAAGATGAGTCGACCCGTTTACGTCACAGAACCTTGGCCAAGATAGATGCGTGGGTCTCTCAGGAACCCGTTCGGTTAACTACGTCGTCAGTGATTCTGATTACGAGCGTCGCTTCAGAAATTCAGTTTATGCCCTAAACTCGGGGAAGAAGAGATGATTGATCGACGGAAGCCTCCTGTGGAACTCAAACTTTTCTAAACTTTCTTCTTGCGGATATAGAAAGAATATAGGTTGGTGTGTGGGTAGAACGGTAGGTGTAAGGTACTTTTCCAAGTTTTCCCCAACTCTCACAGATTATCTGAAAATTTTCTCACCCGTCGTTGAGGTACCACGTGTCTACCACAGATTAACACTCGAATAACCGGCCGTCGCGTCAATTTCTTGCAGGAACTTGATTCAGCACTTTAATCCAATTGGCTTATAAAATTGAGGATGAAAATGGAGACAGAACATAATAGGATATATTCTAAAGCTGCTTTTAGTAAAACATTTATTACCGAATAAAGTTGCATATTCTGAGATTGCAATAGAACATTTCAGAAACCATATGATTACGGAGTGTTGAGAATCAAGCGAACGATATTGGGAATCACGAAATAGTTCATGTTCTACATGCCGAATGAATAGTCCTTAAAGATGTTCAGCTTCCGACTCACTACTATTTGGTAGACGGAGTGTAGGGAGCGCTTCACTTCAAGATCCATTGCTGAAAATATTTGTGGTCACATCGAAGTTCATCCTACGAGGTCGGCATGCACCAGTAACCATCCACCGGTGAATAACCTGGTCAAAAGGAGAAAAAACTAGTACAACTAAACATCGGGAGTGAGTAGAATGTTCTCCGTCGAGGAGAAAATTGCTGGTATTACGTGCTGCGGACGCGTCTTCGACTTGCTGTACATGGCGCTCAACGTCCGATAGTATCATTGATCATTGCCTATACGCGGGTGGTTCCTGTAGCGCGGATGTGCTGGTAGGAGTTAAACGTAAAATGATACACCCATATACATAAGTGAATTCATCCATTATTGAAGCTTCTATGTGGTGCCGGGTGTATATAATGCACAATAACACGGTCCGCGCGAGGGTGTGCGTACGCCTGGAAAACGTGGCCATCATCCCGCGGAGGGTGTGTAGGTACACATTGTACGTGTCATGATCATGAGAAGACGCGTTTGGGCACATAGACATGTTCGAACCGGAGTCCCGTAACTCGAAGGCGGCTTCATCACATTTTGTGTGCGCCTACCGAGGCGCACTTCCTGACTGAGTCATAGATCAGCCCTCCCGCTGACTCCTGACTCGGGGATGCCTCGGCTACTGTATACTGTTTCACATTTCACGTCGCATCATCCGACGAACCCGTGGTGGAATATTGATTTCTCGGAAGGTCAATTCAAGATGTTAATGCGAGGGGTGGTGTAGCCTGCGGGACTGATACCGCAGTACCTGTATACACTACCATATACGGTACCTTGTATCCGTGTCTGAAAGAACCACGATGAATACTTTTGAAATGAGCTCGATATTCGATTTCCTCCCAACCAAAAGACATGAAAGGAACGTCAATTCGCCCGTTAGCTACTAAAGCTCCTCATCAGGAATCTCTGAGATCTTCACGTTACCGCCGTACCTTCAAGCACTTTCTTTACCCCGCTTAATTATGTGCGTGGCAAAACAACTCGGCGATGGAAATAAACCAAGAAAGGTGACATCTTGCTCTACAATTGTTAACCGCGCTTGAATCGGGTATTCAAAGCGGCGTCGTGTCTCGTGTCCACCGATAATTTACATCTGTCAGTCCGTCCGGTGGTTCCGGCTCCATTACAGAAACCCACGTCGGGTCTGAGCTGGGTCTCTTGGTCGGTACCAGCGGCCGCCATTGTTTGAATCACGTAACGCGAAATTAGAATCAGTGAGAGCGGCGGACAGAAAACTAGACTGAAACAGGGATTAATTGAATTCTTTAATCACTAGAAGGCAATTGCCGGCGAACTAGAGAGCCCACGAGGCGTCGTAGACACGGGGCGGTCCCGATGCCACGCCTGGGTCCCTCGCCTCAACATTTTCTGATTCTACGAATATTCAAAACGCCGTGCGGCGAGGCGGAAGTGGCATCCTGAATCGATTAAAGTCGACGGTGGAAAGTCGATTCCATGTAAGAAGTGGAAAGGCCTCCCTAGACGATTCCGAACGACGACTCGTTTCAACTCTTGCGAGGTATAAGATAGCGAACGCTTGACTTACGGTTCAAAAAATTCATCGGTTCCCAGCTCGCTGTGCCAAGATTAAAGAGGCCGACGGGCCTCTCCGCTGTTAAACGCCGTTCGCCATGTGTTTGACAACGTAACGTTCCGGCTCAAGATCTAAGACTCAGTGCCGACTTACTTCCAATATGGAACAGATGTTTTGGTTTGCAAGCAGAGTATTAGCACGAGCTATATTTACAATCATCGTCTCCTCCCAAACTACCATGGGCCAGTTCACTTTCTGTAATGAGTCGTCTTTCGTCGGGCGTTCCCCGTTCGCTGCTCAACTCTGCGCTTCTTCCGTAGAACGATTTCGAAAACCTAATGCTATTTAAAAATCCCCCACTCGAGTTCGGACCGAAGTGTCACGGGCTAGGACGCCCACTAGCGTGGCAGGCGTCCGTTGACCGTGGATGCCGCCTAATTGGATCCACTCTTTGGAAATCAGTAAAGCGTTATGCATTTCTAAATTTGTTGTGTACTTATTTTAGTTTGTGGTTCTGATTCAATATATTTTGAATTGAAAGTGTGATTTTGAAGGATAGTTTCCTCTTGGATGTTCGAACTAATTAACAGTCAAAGAATGCATTCCACTAACTTCACGTCTCTTGTAAGAATTATCGGAAATTCGAAAATTTTCATTCGTTCATGGACTAGATTTTCAAAATATGTAATAAAACATTCGTCTTTTTGCTAAGATTGTAAAATTTCATACAGTAGATATAACTTTAATGTAAATATTTGATACACTGAGTTTCGAATATAATTATTCGGTTTTCCAAATTTGCATGACGGATTGACAACACGAGATCTATTATTGAACCGGATTCGTGCACTCTTCCGCATATATACATATGTGAATGATTATCCAAATAATTTGAAAATTGAGCGTGAGCTCAGACAATATCCGAGTAATTTATGGCAGATTTAAAATCGTATCACAGCAGTTCACAGCATATTATAATAAACGTTATTATTTAGAATAGAGTTGATAATATGATGATGTGAATGTTTTCAAAGATATCTCTGAATTCTCTCACCAAAGAAACTTTTCCTCGCTAGGAACAGCATGAAATTATACGTACATGGAGGGAATGCTGCTTGCGTATTTCACCCAACCTACTCCGTGTAGTCGTATATACGGGGTGAAATAAGTTTTCCGTAGGTAAATGTTTGAATGAATATTAAGAAGCATTTGAGTAAAATAAGTTATGTCTAAGAGGACACAGTTCTGCTTGTTCGAGGACAATACGAGTCGCAATGATGTATATAACAGAGTGAGAATTGTGCTGAGAATTGTTTGCGTAAACTGAGTAGCACCGGGTAGTTGATAAAAGGTTTCCATGGTATACATGCACCAAGACAGATTAAACCCCACTACCGTAGAGTGAGAGGCAAGTTTTGAATAACTTTGCATTCAGTGTAAACTTAGGTCTTACCGGGTGAAATAAAACTCCAGGAAAGTGTAATCCGCCGAGCTTCTTCATTCTTTGTCGCATTGCCGTTGTACCTGCATACGTGTAGCAGCAAACTTAAACTCTCGGATTGACTGCCACTCAGGCACAACACCTGCCTTGGTATATCTATACATCCATATATTTATTCAGCAGGCACGAGGTCCTTAAGTTCGCGCTGAGGTAGCGAAAGCTCGAGCTCCGGCATGACTTACGGAGGCCGCACTTTAATTAAGTGCAACCCGCAAAGTGCTAAGACGTTTATGGACATCTTTTTACTCGGCATGGGCCGGGTGAATGCCCCACGCATAACCGCGTTCTGGTAGTTCGTTACTACACCCTATCAGCCGAATGGCTTATACGGTTACAATCGAGACGTTATAAGAAACCATAGGAATTGGAACCTTCGGTTGCATTTTCGTTCTTCCAAAATTTGTTTAGCTTATTCTGACGGTCGGGTTCTCGATTCGCCCTATCCTTTGTGCAGAGCTCACCTCTGCAACGTGCCTACAATCTATTGCCAGAGGACCCGCGATGCCGTACAAAATTAATTAAACTTTTCCGGGTTGTCGCTCTGTTAGCTATTGTTCGACCAGCCTTCGCCATACAAGACCTTATTTCTCTAAGCCATTTTATGCTCACTACTGGTTAAGACAAAAATTTCATTCACCGTGTTTCGTATTCTTCTTCATTGTGAGATTTCAAAAATTTTCCGCAATTTTATCGTGCCCAACAAATTTTGCTACACATATATATTGCGTCTCCGTTTTGCTATTGTCCGGCATGGAGAATAGATTTTAGGTATTTGAAGCTCAGCGAGTTTGAATACATGCAAATTGGTATTCCATTTTGATTATTTCCAAAGATTACGGAATAAAATGGTAAAAGGCAAAGGGATGAGAAGAGGCGCACGTTGCCCGTCTTTTCAGAATTTTTAATCAATTTTTCATAACCACACTATATGGTTTTTCTCCGCAATGTTACTTACATCTGGCAGGGCCACATGTGGTCCCGCAGATAAAGGATGAAAGATCAGTGCTTGCAGGGTTCCTGTAAATCACGGACGAAATAAAAAGAAGAGGATAAAAAATGAAAACTAAAGGGTGCTTCGGGCGACAGTCGAGAGGTAGGGACGCCGCGGACGTGATCTGCTTAAGGAAAACGCCATTTTAAAGGGTAGAACCTTCGACCCCACGTCATTCCTTTATTTTCATTTCGCTAGATTTTTTCACACCTCTCGTCGCCCTTCCACCTTTCATTTCTTATATCGCGGTATTTCTCCGGCGAAAAGTTTCTTTTATTTCCCTCTTTCTTCTCCCAATTTAATTAGACAGTGCTTATTTTAGTTGCACGAGCTGAAGTCCCGCACCAACTACACCCTGAGAACTATCCCAGAGGCTGTTTTGCCTCCGCGGAGATGAAATGTTTAATATGCATGCATAATACTCCCGTCAAATTCTTAATTAAAGTTAATATACGCTCTCAAATTCTCCATAGAGGCGACAGCTGCTTTAATTCCACGACGATACACCATTGGGTGCTCGGAATATAAAACTTCGGTGATACTTGGCCACCGTGCGACTCGGAATAACTCTGCTCCAAGCAATTATCCTTCCTCCAAACAACCGACTGCGACGGGCTTGAATCACTCAGAGAGTGCATCCGCTGACCGTCAATCGTTACCCGGGGAATTTTTCGCTTAAAACGTACATGATGTGTATACAGTGCTCAAAGTTTTACGATCTTACGAGAGGTAGTAGCGGTAAAAGGAAGGAGACCATATCCTCTATATCTGGTAACTTAACATTCCGCTGGTAATCTTCCTCTCCAGCCTCGAGCAGAAGCTGCATCGGAGTAGAGAACCAAGTGCCTGGGAACGGTGCGAGGCTAAGACCATGAACGGACTGGAACAGACTAAGAAGCAAGGAACGTTTAGTACAATAAACAGTTGAACAACAACCTCTGTTCTCCAAGCAGCCTTCCTCTTCGCCTCCCACCAGTCTGCCGACTATCCCGGCGCTTGGGCGGCTCTGAGTCATAAGCTCTTGTAAAGTGTCTCGGGTGCCGCCCCAGTATTCCGACTCGTTTTCCCGTAGACGGAGTGGGTCTGGTTCTTGTCCAGCTTTGCCAAGTCCGACTCGCTCATAGCGTAGCGTTATCCTTCGGGGAGCTCAACGCGATCCTCAATCGCACGATACCCGACAAACAGTTTTCCCTGTCTTTGAGGCGATTTGTGGATGAACAAGGATGCAATCCTGGCTCGATTTCTCCTCCTCTTCGGCCGAGTGAGAGCGCTTCATCCACCGCAGGCTGCACTTCAGATTTTAAGGGTGGGCTCTTGCGTCGCTGAGAAAAATTGATTGCGGGAGTCGGCTAACGCAAGGGTCTTAAAATCCCATCTGAGTCGAGGGCGTCTTATCCGACACTTGGTGTGTCGTGCACCCGAGCATTTCCTGCTAGCTTCTGTAACACTCTCAGGAACACCTCCTGGCTAACCTCATCATGAAAATTATCAATTTGCGGCCGCTTTGAGTTTTCTTATCTGAAGAGTTTGAACGATCAACCCCTGAACTTGCTACCGACGCTGCAGGACTGGAACTGCCGTTGCCGTAGAAAGCTCTGGGAATCAGGACCTATTGTGTTCATTCTGATGATCCACAGGGAATTGAAAACATCGGATTGTAGTCAATCACGAAATATTATATTCGATGATAAATTTAACTTGAGTCAAAAAATGGTATTGAAAAATAGTTTATTTGTTCGTACTTTTCATTTTATTGAACTATTCATTTATTGGAGCTCACAGTTTTGACTACCAAGGTCGAAACGTAAGTGAAATTTGTCACAAACATATCGATTTCTTTCTCGCTATGATTTTTGTATCGAAAAAACGTCAATACTTGTATAATATTCACTTAGGACAGTTGTCGTAAGTTCGGCTGTATTATGATGATTTTTCTACTTACGAAGCACGTTCAAAATAATCAAATGCTTTCAGAGGTACTTCATGCGACTGCATTATCTAGAATGTTTCCAAAAAGTTTTACGGTTTTATAATCAGATTATGAGAAGTAAACGCACTCGAAATTTAACAGTGCCCCTACTATAGTGGTTCTCGTCAAGTTTCATTGATAGTGGGTTTATCATACCCTAAGATTTATTTTTAGATGCGAGTTGGTAATAGCAGTAGAGACACTTTCTGTAGGTTCTCGATTCTATCGATAATGAAACGTTTTAGTTAATGTAGTCAGCGTTCACGGTAACGCTCAAAGCCCAGACGACTGAACTTGGGACTCAAGTGCCTTTATTCCAAACTTTCGACTCTTGTGTTACTCTAGTTTGCGAAACAGAATACATCGAAAATTTATGAGAAGTGATTAAGAATACGAATCTATTCACACTTCTCATTCATTGAACATAAAGCTCTATTTGGAACCTTCTATAAATTGACAGATTCTCTGAAAATCATCTACATGATAGGTGGGAAATTCGGAATAAGAACAGTTCATCGATTATACCAGAATGAGTTCCATATAGATACTCCAAGTAGTAGCTCCGAAAAAATATCATAACAGCTTTAGCAAAAGGGTTAAACATGATGGAAGTCAAGTTGTACGTATGCATACGAGTGATGAATTTGCTAATTTTCGCACATGTCTCCGAGAAGGGCAGGTGTCTCGAGGGAAGATGCGTTTTGTATCCGAGGACAACGAACCCGTGGGAATGGAATAACCGAGCACGGTAATCCCCGAAAGGTGCTATGCAGTACCGTTTTTCGTTAAAACGCGGGGTAATATCTCTGCTCACTTTACGAAGATGGCTTTCAGGCAAAGAGGTGAGATAAGACTAGCGCCCGGCGATATACGGCCCATGGATTGCTGCACGGTATACCTGCGCGTCCGGCCCAGCGTGACGTAGCATTGTCCTCGGCGCATTCATTGGCCAGAGTAAGAGTCGGTGCGCGGTGGCCATTAGAGTTAATAAGCCAGCGTCTTAAATAACAGGAGCCCGTTGCGGTGGATGACAGTTATGACGGGAGCGCTCCATTGTTCCGTACCGGTAATTATTGAAAGCGTGGGCAGATGCTAGACAGCGCCGACTTCCATTTCTATATCACTTGTAAACTATTGAACGTCCCATTATTTCGGATAGGCACCTAAATGTCATTGTCTCGGTACTTTTGAGTTGATAGCGAATACATCATTGAAGAGACACCTCTTGGTGTAAGTACAACATCGATCAGTCGAGCTGGCTTGTATAATTAAAGGTCGAGGCTTGTATAATTTGACTCGGTGATAGGTGTGATACATTATTTGACACTCGCGTCATCGGACATTTCTGTGAACAAAAATACCAACTAAAGGTGACGTTTAAATGCAAGCTTAGGGTTATTCAGAGATTAAGATAACTTTTTGCAACAACGAATGGCTGCATTGTTACAGTCGTTTTACTCAATTCGATTTCTAGTGGCTTCTCAATCCGTTGGTTGATATATTCGGCGTATTCTACATATCGGTCAAATATATTTATTATTATTTTTGCCATCGTTAGAATGTCTAATTTCGGACGTTCCACGTATTCTTGAGAAAAAGAAAATGTACCGAGTAGCGTATGCTAGTAACCATATAAATTTCATCATGCCATAAAAAACAGATTTGCAGGTATTTTGGGAATGGGTGCCAGATAAGCCAGGGCGATACTCACAGGATGCAACTTTGAAGAGATCTTGCCAGTAAGTTTAATGGAGATACGTGAAACTATAGACACTGTACAATCTACGAGTTACGATGAAAAGCGCGTCCGAGATTACTAATTCCTTCACCTGACTGTTCCTGACCGTTCGAGATGGATGTGGTCGCTTAAGAGAATCATCAAACAACTTCTCGGTTGAATTTCATTCCGCTGTCCCGATCCACAACCTTCTTAAGATTATCTGAGAACATAGCATTGGGTTAGCAATCCTTGGGTAGCTCCTCGAGTTACAATTTACCTTACCAGAGAGACTGATCGTTGCGGAGAGATAAGTTGATCGTCTATTTTTGTTTTCCTCTTCTCGAGCCGAACGGTAGGCCCAGCAGCTGAGATGATCCGCGGGGTAAAGAAGAGGTGAAAAGAGAACAAAAACGACGAAAGAGTGGGAAAAAATATGCCGAAACGTACAACGCTGAAGTCTTACGTACATACGTCAACGGCCTCGTCCGTAACACGCTGCGATATATCCTCGGTCCCCAGCTTGAGCGTACCCGGTTTCTGGACACAGTCGGCGGGCCGGGACGGCGACGAAGGGGGTCTGGTCAATGCTCGCGAAAATTGGCTTCTAAATCTTGTGGCCGGAATGAGAGAGCCCCACTCCACTCTCGCCCCAGGTTCTTCCCCCATGGCCCTCTTCCCCCTGCGGGAATGAGAAACTGCGGAGCAAAAGCTATTGTCGTCGGGAGCTTCCAGCCCCGGCAAATCCACGAACTAACTTTGCAGAACGGACTTTCATAAGTTGCATTGAATGGCTCGGGACAAATGGAACATCGGGATAAAAGGATGTGCGCATCTCCTGCCGGCTTTGTCTTCGAGGTCCAAGCCTATCTTTTTGTTTTCATCGCATGCCTTCCAGCTTCCTCGAGAGGATTATTGGCCCGTCGTCAGCGAGTTTCGCAGCTTGCACCTGGTTCCTCGTTCCCACCCTTGGAAGTCCTTTAATTATCCACAGAGCATCGAGAGTTTAGAAAACGAAGTTCACCTGGCGATGACTTCGGGACGAGCATGCGGGTCTTCCGTAATAATTTCACCCCTTCAGCGGTAACAGCCAGGGAAAGAATGAAGGATGAAGAAAAGAATTCCGTCAAGGCTCGCGCGGCGTAACGTCGTCCAGCTAGTTTCTTTATCCAAGAAATCTTTCTAAGAATTCATTCCGAAAGACAAAAAGGTCGCTACGTGGCGTAAGTTTTTCGGTGGCATAATTAATCAACATCCACGCTGAGGCCGGTGACATTTCTTTTGGTCAATTTTTTACAGCCTCGTATCTGTCCGCCTGCCTGCTGGTTTCCTTCGCCTTCATGCACGGCGGGTTCGCAGAGGAATTTATGTACACATACCCACTGCGCATTGCTTCAATCATGGGTCCGCCTTTGCCGTTACGAATCCCTTTGACTCTGCAGGACTCTGGCTAGTCCGAAATGAGTAGCTGGAAGGGTCGGCTTTATCCGAGTGATCGATTCGAGTCTGAATGATCGGTATCAAAGACCACCGCGTTCCTACCACGAATTAACCGCCACTAATCCGAGGTACATGCAAGGCTGTTTGTAGCCGTTTGTTAGCCGTTACCAATTATTATACATTTTCCTTGAGAGACGGGAGGCTTCGATTACTTTGCAGGCCACCGGACCTTGGAAAGGTCAAATAGGCGATAAGGCTCAAACGAAGGATAAGACACGTCAAATACGTTTACTTAGATGTTTTAGTCAGGGACGTTGCATTGGCCTGCCGCGGCGATAACAGTGTACAAATAGAGCCGAAAGAGGCGCGAGAAAATGTGAATGCAAAACGTCAAGGGGATGCGCGGATGTGCGAAGCTTGGACCGTCAAAATTATCTGCGTTATCGCATCAGGAAGCCAGAGTAAACACGCACGTGTGCCTCGTGTCTCGGTTGCCCAAGGGTGTGCGCAGGGGTGCGACACGATGGGTTTGCGGGCGTTAACGCCTAGCGCAAATAATACCGGGTGTCCTACTGAGAAACGTGATCCCCGTGGCAAACCATTGTTTGCTCGTCTAGAGGGATGCTCGTCTCCCCCTTGGCCCCGCGGTCAACGACGAGGCGTCTTCCGGGCCATCCTCGAGCCTCTTCCTGTAAAGAGCTGCCACGACGCGAAGTGACGCGACACCCCCGGATGATCGATGCTGGCGTTAATCTATCCTCGAGCACCGTCTTCCAAGATTCACCTTGATTATTTTAGAAGACTTTTCGATACTTCCGGCCCACGTGTTAAGACCCTGGATCCACTTCCGGGTCAGAACACCGACAGGGTAGAAAATGATCGATGCTTATCTTGATTGCACTGCGGGTGAGGCACGAGAAGAATTAGAACCTCTTAGGTCATTTGATAGGACCGGCATGGGCTCAGGCTTTGCCTCACCGAGATTGGGAAACCACTTCCGGCTTGGAACACCCCTTGCTGGGAAAGAGGAGATTAAGTTGCACGGTAAGTGTACCGAGAGATGAACAAAGTATATTTTGCGAGTTCATTACACAGCGTTCGAACTGTTTGCCGCAGCTATCATAATCTTCCAGTCACTGATCTCATGTCACGATTGCAATGCTCGGCATTTTCAGGAAGTCGTTATTTTCTCCTAAGCCGAACAGAACTCATATCTGCTCTTACCAATTTTAAGGATTAGAAGATTTTCAATCCGACGTTTATCAGCAAATGGATAATCCAGTCATTTTAAGATAACTTGACGTGGTCACAAAACTTGACCACTTAAATTGCGGTGTTAGTGTTGATACAACTGGGGTTTCCTGATTCTGTGGGCTTGTGTCCATGTTGCCATGTAAGCACCCCGGAAAACATGCACCAGTAATTTGGCGGCACATATTAAGCAACTCTGGGTGTGTGTTTCAAACCGAAGAAACCACTTCCAGTGAAAAACAGCGACTAGTTACGTCCTCGTCACGCCCAAGACTGGAATTCTAGGACTTCTTCAGAGCTCTGTACTTTCGGGGTCTCCTCGAGTGGCCGCAGGTGACATTTCACGTTGGTATTGATTCAACTGTGAACCAGTTATTTCGATCCGAAGCCCGTGGTTGAACCGTTTGGCACTTGATCCTGAAGTTTGATACACGTTGCCATAGGAACATAAGTTTGTCTTGTTTTTACCACGGCTGGTGGTCCGGACTGCGGTCGCCCGGCAGGAAGCTATGTTTGTTGTGTTAGGCTGAGTCCGAATGAAATGCGAACATGTGCCCTACAAGCTGTAGATACTTTGATCCTAAAGCAACACACTTGGCGCCACCAGTTGCGAACGGGTTACCTAGGATGTCCTGTAAATTTTTTTTTTCACACGGGAAACTAACGCCTGGCGCCTAACGCCGCTTCGCCACTTCCGAAAGGTCACTTACAGCGGATCCATTTGGTTAGAAGTAATCCCATTCCACTACAGGGTAAGTGTTCAATTTTGGACTTTCAACGAAACTGTCTGTATTTTATCCAGTCGGTGATCATGGCATATGAAATTGTTTACAAATACTGTACGTGATTCTTACGAATAGTTGAAATCATGTCTGAATTTCATTGGGGCAATCTTCATCAAGTTACCCACCATCACTTTTATTACTTTATCCCCAGAACGTAAATTCATATTCTAATTGAAGCAATTATTCACCTTTTACTTCCGTAGAAATTTATTTTCTCACTAAATATACCAGCGCGTATTACTTTTGAATTTTTAGGGAAGGCGGGGGGAGCAGATTTGGTCGGGACGCCGACCTTTTTTTAGGAATCTAATTTTTAGAGTGAATTTGGCCTCTGAATTTCATTTTAATGTACTTGTATTTGTATATAAAACTCTTCAAGAAGGAGATTAATTTTGAGTAAGAATTTCTTCTCTGCATGCACGATGTAAGGAGACTGTAGTGTGTAGATGTTTATGTTTACCCCTTTCAATCCTTCGCTTCCGATGAGAAGCCCGTAAGACAGCAATGCTGTCTAATAAATGAGATGCGGGTGTGCAAATCATTAATCTACGAGAGAATTTTTGTTGAGAAAATGTAAATTTGAACAACTGGTGAATTTGAAAAATTAACGACGGAGCCAGGAATCGAACCTGGAATCTAGCGATGCTTTACCGGAGACTTACTCCACTAGACCACCTAGCCGCCCTGACTCTGTTGTCTTTAATTTCTCTCATAACCAGTGAGTTCAAATTTGTTTTCATGTGCCCGATTTGTATGAGTAAGAATTTCTTCTCTGCATGCACGATGTAAGGAGACTGTAGTGTGTAGATGTTTATGTTTACCCCTTTCAATCCTTCGCTTCCGATGAGAAGCCCGTAAGACAGCAATGCTGTCTAATAAATGAGATGCGGGTGTGCAAATCATTAATCTACGAGAGAATTTTTGTTGAGAAAATGTAAATTTGAACAACTGGTGAATTTGAAAAATTAACGACGGAGCCAGGAATCGAACCTGGAATCTAGCGATGCTTTACCGGAGACTTACTCCACTAGACCACCTAGCCGCCCTGACTCTGTTGTCTTTAATTTCTCTCATAACCAGTGAGTTCAAATTTGTTTTCATGTGCCCGATTTGTATGAGTAAGAATTTCTTCTCTGCATGCACGATGTAAGGAGACTGTAGTGTGTAGATGTTTATGTTTACCCCTTTCAATCCTTCGCTTCCGATGAGAAGCCCGTAAGACAGCAATGCTGTCTAATAAATGAGATGCGGGTGTGCAAATCATTAATCTACGAGAGAATTTTTGTTGAGAAAATGTAAATTTGAACAACTGGTGAATTTGAAAAATTAACGACGGAGCCAGGAATCGAACCTGGAATCTAGCGATGCTTTACCGGAGACTTACTCCACTAGACCACCTAGCCGCCCTGACTCTGTTGTCTTTAATTTCTCTCATAACCAGTGAGTTCAAATTTGTTTTCATGTGCCCGATTTGTATGAGTAAGAATTTCTTCTCTGCATGCACGATGTAAGGAGACTGTAGTGTGTAGATGTTTATGTTTACCCCTTTCAATCCTTCGCTTCCGATGAGAAGCCCGTAAGACAGCAATGCTGTCTAATAAATGAGATGCGGGTGTGCAAATCATTAATCTACGAGAGAATTTTTGTTGAGAAAATGTAAATTTGAACAACTGGTGAATTTGAAAAATTAACGACGGAGCCAGGAATCGAACCTGGAATCTAGCGATGCTTTACCGGAGACTTACTCCACTAGACCACCTAGCCGCCCTGACTCTGTTGTCTTTAATTTCTCTCATAACCAGTGAGTTCAAATTTGTTTTCATGTGCCCGATTTGTATGAGTAAGAATTTCTTCTCTGCATGCACGATGTAAGGAGACTGTAGTGTGTAGATGTTTATGTTTACCCCTTTCAATCCTTCGCTTCCGATGAGAAGCCCGTAAGACAGCAATGCTGTCTAATAAATGAGATGCGGGTGTGCAAATCATTAATCTACGAGAGAATTTTTGTTGAGAAAATGTAAATTTGAACAACTGGTGAATTTGAAAAATTAACGACGGAGCCAGGAATCGAACCTGGAATCTAGCGATGCTTTACCGGAGACTTACTCCACTAGACCACCTAGCCGCCCTGACTCTGTTGTCTTTAATTTCTCTCATAACCAGTGAGTTCAAATTTGTTTTCATGTGCCCGATTTGTATGAGTAAGAATTTCTTCTCTGCATGCACGATGTAAGGAGACTGTAGTGTGTAGATGTTTATGTTTACCCCTTTCAATCCTTCGCTTCCGATGAGAAGCCCGTAAGACAGCAATGCTGTCTAATAAATGAGATGCGGGTGTGCAAATCATTAATCTACGAGAGAATTTTTGTTGAGAAAATGTAAATTTGAACAACTGGTGAATTTGAAAAATTAACGACGGAGCCAGGAATCGAACCTGGAATCTAGCGATGCTTTACCGGAGACTTACTCCACTAGACCACCTAGCCGCCCTGACTCTGTTGTCTTTAATTTCTCTCATAACCAGTGAGTTCAAATTTGTTTTCATGTGCCCGATTTGTATGAGTAAGAATTTCGGCTAGGTGGTCTAGTGGAGTAAGTCTCCGGTAAAGCATCGCTAGATTCCAGGTTCGATTCCTGGCTCCGTCGTTAATTTTTCAAATTCACCAGTTGTTCAAATTTACATTTTCTCAACAAAAATTCTCTCGTAGATTAATGATTTGCACACCCGCATCTCATTTATTAGACAGCATTGCTGTCTTACGGGCTTCTCATCGGAAGCGAAGGATTGAAAGGGGTAAACATAAACATCTACACACTACAGTCTCCTTACATCGTGCATGCAGAGAAGAAATTCTTACTCATACAAATCGGGCACATGAAAACAAATTTGAACTCACTGGTTATGAGAGAAATTAAAGACAACAGAGTCAGGGCGGCTAGGTGGTCTAGTGGAGTAAGTCTCCGGTAAAGCATCGCTAGATTCCAGGTTCGATTCCTGGCTCCGTCGTTAATTTTTCAAATTCACCAGTTGTTCAAATTTACATTTTCTCAACAAAAATTCTCTCGTAGATTAATGATTTGCACACCCGCATCTCATTTATTAGACAGCATTGCTGTCTTACGGGCTTCTCATCGGAAGCGAAGGATTGAAAGGGGTAAACATAAACATCTACACACTACAGTCTCCTTACATCGTGCATGCAGAGAAGAAATTCTTACTCATACAAATCGGGCACATGAAAACAAATTTGAACTCACTGGTTATGAGAGAAATTAAAGACAACAGAGTCAGGGCGGCTAGGTGGTCTAGTGGAGTAAGTCTCCGGTAAAGCATCGCTAGATTCCAGGTTCGATTCCTGGCTCCGTCGTTAATTTTTCAAATTCACCAGTTGTTCAAATTTACATTTTCTCGAGATTAATTTTGTTGGTGATTAATTTTTTGCAAGTTCCGTGTATTAGTTTAAGCTTTAAATTATGCAAAACAATCGCTGAGTATGCCGCGTTCGGCATTTTTATATACACCCATAGGTATATAAGGTTTGACGAAGGCCAAAAATGATCAGTTTTAATGTTCTTTCTTATACAGTAAGATAATGTTTCTGCATGACGACTATTTCGTCTAACTTCCAAACAGGTTTGTCGCACACGTCATAATGATAATATACAACAAAGGCACGTACTAATTTACGATACTTGACCGGGGTCATTTGTCAAGAAAGGTTTATCGGTGAGCGACAGATTACGATAATTAATCGCGAGTGCGTGACGTTCAGTAACGCAATTATACGTGAAAATTGGAATAGATTAGATAAAAGCCGAGAAAGGGTACCAATGTAGGAAGTGATATTTTTTTACATCCGGTGGCTTATATATTTAGCCGTGTGTCAGGCACGAACACATGCGAGTTTGGATGCGTTGCGAAGGACCCTTTAGCTCGCAGCTGGAGTGGTGGTAGCAGCTTTCCGATTCGTAGATCCGTTTTTGAGTAAGATGGATCGCGTCACGCTCAAATTACACACTCATTACGGACCGTCCGAGTCTCGAATTCTGGAGTGTATTTTTAATGAGTTCGCCTTTATGGTCAATTAAGGCTGACCGGCCCAGCCCAATGGTTTTGCCTCCGTTTCAGGTCCTGGCGAAAACGAAGGCCAAAAGGGAAGCCCATTCGATATAGGTGTACGGAACTCCGCCGCGCACCCACACGTGCCCGGTAATCTGTAGACGCTTTTTCACAACGTAAGTCAAACCGTTCGGCTGAAAACTTAGCAATTAAAACGAAATTAGAAGCCAACGCCATAATCGCGGTGTTAACGAGCTTTCTTGCATATTTCATGGGCTGTCTTGTGTGTAATATTCTCATCCGAATTAAGTGTCCGCTTTGGAAACTGCAACTCTTCACGATCGTCTTCGTCACATCTTAAACCGCAGTATATCGCTGAAGAAAGCCGGTTCCGAATTCTTTCAAATCATTATCAACACCCTTGTAATTACAAACGAAAAATTTTAATACTCACATTACCTTGCAGGATTTTGCACGGACCGTTTGATGCAAATTAAAATGAGGGTAATTTATTTCAAGAAATGAGATGTAACTAATATTTCATACAGCTGCTCACGTATGTAGGTTGAAAATTAGAACTGACAGGTAGAATAATATCTTGAAACGGGTTGTAATGTCGTATACAAATTTTCAGGTGTTCTCATATCCGAGCTGCGGTTTTTTTTTCACAACGACATTGCGGCGTAAACGTGTTATTTCACTCGCCTAACGTGTTTCACGTACAAAGCTGTCGTATACTTTTTGGTTTCAGCATGTGCCGGGCGTGAAAAATGAGGTCTTCGTTCTCCAAAACGGGTAGAAAGCATCGTGTTTGAATAGGGACACAGTGTCCGAGACAATCGCGTAACCCCAGATCTGTTATCTGAACCGTCGGTATATCACCGACCCCTAAAACCGAGATGCAAGGGTTATCAGAACAAGCAGAACACACCGCGAGGATGAACGCTGTGCACCGTACATATACATACGCGTTTAGATACTCCCTTGATTTACACGCACGCATATCTCTCTCTATTGCGGATATGTATGTTATTTTTACGATCATCGGCTCACGACGCGACACGTCATAAATTATTTTGTGCGTTGAAGAGTATCAAAAACCGGAAATATCATCGAAGATAAGAAAATCGACACTCACAGACTTTTTCATTTTATAATCAGAGTCACTTGTTACGCAAGTATAGAAATACACGATAAGGTGACAACTTTTGGTGTTGAATCAATTTCGCAAATGCTGCAGCAAATTTTGATTATTTATTTCATTTTAATATCAACTGATTGGTCTGCAATAAGACTTTCGTTAAGTGTAAATTCAGTTTTTTTTTCCATAAATGACGATTGAGGCTTGGCTTAAAGATTGAATTGGTACAAATTTCTATTTTCTCTTGTAGGCTAATGGCATTTTTTTTTACACCACAATCAAATTATTGCTTATTTCAATTACATGTGCTGACACCGAACATTCTCGCAAGTATATATTAATTCCAGACGATTTTTGCTAATTGAATTTCTTTCTTTTTTATAAAATGTCGTTTGAATTTTTTTTTTTTCATGGTTATACCGATCGGCAATCGGGAGGAATCGCAATGTAGCATAAAACCCGTTCAAGCGAAGTTAATCGTCAGTAGAAATTCGGCCGTTCTCGTGCGATTCAACAAGGGTTGAGCTAGCAGAATAGCGCGTGAGCTAAAATCTCATCTAGATTTGGATTGGCGAAACGATATTACGAAGTTCCGTACCGTGCGGTAAAAGTCGTCTCTTCGTAAATACCTCGACTTTTCAGTCTGTTGAATGACAACGAGTAATTCGAATCCGGATCTGCGTCGACGACGCAAATAAATTTCAGCCGGCGGGTGTCGGAGCGCTGCACCATTGCGCGGAAATACCGTGTATAGAAATACTCAGGGGGTGAAACGAGGCGACGGTTGAACTATTCTTGAATTTTCTTCCGAAAATCCGATATCCAGAGATAACTCACAGCGCCATGGAGAAACGGGGCCGGAGACGAGGGGTAAAAGTGAAATGGTTCGAGGGTACATGAAAATAAACTACGCATAGAATGGCCCCCGTTTTTTCTAATTGCCGGGCTAATTATGTGGTGGGTCGAGTAAATCAAATGTCTGGTGTTCGCTAGTCGCGAGTCTTGCGGCCGGGGATGGAAGGGAGAAACTCCCTGCGTCAGAACTCGGGACTCAGGAGTCGGACGGGACGACGATAAGTTTTTGCTCGTTATAACCAGGCTGGGAAGCTCATTACGGGCCGTGTGACCCGCAGGGGAACCCCCTCGACCTTTGCGCTTCGCGGAGGCTTTCAGCCACGCTTTTCACCGCTCTGCGCTTATGTTTAGACGTTATGCCCCGATATGCCCTGCTCGACCGTGATCGTGCATTTGGTATTGTAATGGGAGTGTATTTCTTCGTGAAGAGATGAAGAAAAAAAAAGGAAAATAAGAGACGAGAAACGGAAACGGAGGAGAGAATGAATAAAGGAAATTTTTAAACACAGCCGTAACACCTTTATATTGCTGTACATGATACAAGGAGAGAACTCGTGGGTACCATATAATGTATACGATTTGTTGAGGTTCGTTTAGTGGGGATTACTCAACTGTTTACTATTCAGTCTGAAAAAAGGAAGAAGAGAAGAATACGTGTAAACGTAAATTCATGAATACTAATAACGATTTATATCGACACGAGCATCAGATTATACGCTTAATAAACTATCGTTTAGTTAAGTAGGTATACCTGAATCAAATAACTCCCTTACCTTTCGGTGAAAATTTTTCATTCTTGTACACCCATACGACTCGCTGTTAATACTTTTGTCGTACAACTCTATGGATTTATTGATATAACCGCGGTTTGTTTGATTCAAAGGGATTCAGACGCAAATCGTGTTCATATTATACCGTACGGTATGTAAAGATTATTTGTTACTCAGCTCAGTGGTAAATTTTTTTCTGTAAATTGACAGATCCTTCATCCTGATTTTTTAATTCTAAAGTTTGATACGGCTTTTAAATTGTCACGGATCCCAATTTGTTTCAACGGTTTTATAAAATTTACATCATTTGTAATTATACGGTACTTTTTTTGTTCCAACTTCGAGATTATGCAACGAATGATGAAATATTAAAACTGTCATTTCTTTGCAATACAACTGTACAGAAATTAGAAATATAGAAGTCGGTGTGATCACAAATAAAAATTTCTTCCACCGTAATCTCGTTACTCCAGTCCTATGAATTCTAAAATGACCATGACACAAATAATATAATATCTTTTAAAGAATTTCTCGAATTTGAGACAATTGACTGATTCATTTCGATCGATCTCAAAGGAAATACAAAATCGGATCGTGTAATTTTACACAAGAAGAAACAATTGTAAAAAATATGTCCCGTAAAAGTTTTTGATCGACGTTCTTATTCCCTTGGTTCTATTCGTGCAGTGAAAGTTTGGAGTGTTATTCAACCATGCACATGCAACCATCATGCTATTGTAAAAAGGCTTTGCCTGTCGAAATCGGACTTGCAGGTGAAAGAGGATAGTGG
Organism: Neodiprion fabricii; assembly: GCF_021155785.1. Classification (NCBI taxonomy): domain Eukaryota; kingdom Metazoa; phylum Arthropoda; class Insecta; order Hymenoptera; family Diprionidae; genus Neodiprion; species Neodiprion fabricii. The sequence goes on from NC_060239.1 coordinate 22,401,439, forward strand.
AAATTGATATGACTGGAGTTAAAGGATTGCGAGCCCTCTGGCGAAGTTGGTCATATCTCATATGACGTAAGAATTAGCATAATTTGATCTCTCCGAGGCCATGTTATTCCGCCATGGCGGGTAATGAATGATTCGATAAGTTTGCGGGATGCCCATCGAGTGCACGGGATCACCGATGCTCCCATAAATACGTCGTAATTATTTATAATTGGTCGATCTGCGATCGATTTATGGCTGACCATAAAATAATAGTTCCACTCTCCGGGCTAAAGTGTTTTCTGCTAGACGTGGTTACGTCGCTGCTGCAGCCGGATTACTTTTTCTTTGTCACGTACGTGTTCGTCGTTCTGGAATTCATTATTCGATACAAAGTACGTAATTGAATTTACGCTCGTGGAATTTGGAAATTTCCCATCACATTCGCTAAATGTGACCAGCAGCAGCCTTGTGCGACGAAATAGTTGAAGCTTTGCTTCTCTATAAACTGCAAACGATACCGACGTTTTTACGGCGTCGTAACGTAAATTAGTTTTATCACTGGAGAGCTTAAACTAATAATGAGACCGATATGAAATTTACATCCCTATAAAAGCTCCGTATAATACAGTTGTTATTAAAGCGTAGCTATAATACCTGTGAGGCGCCGCCGATGAGCAAAGTTCAGTTTTAAATATTATGAAAACGAAGAATATTCGTATTTATACGAGAAAAAGCAGGAAAATGATGAATGAAAAAAAAGAAACTACCATAAGAAAATATACACTACTCAGATTTACCGTGAAACTACCATTAAAATATTGCTCTTTTAGGCTCCTTTTTTACGGCGCATGTTAAGAAAACTAGCAACGCGTCTGGATACACATACGAGCACTAAATATATTTTATGCCTGGTGTCATCGTGTTCCACGGTATTATATTCGGTAATAACAAAAAGTGTAATTCATGAGAATATTACTTCAAACCATCATTCAAATTAAAATAATAACACAATTGTAGAAAGTGGTTCTTTATGACAGTAAGACTAATACATAGATTTTGTAGTTTGATGAATTATAGAGTGGTTCTTATCATGAGTATCTCATAACTTTGCCAAATACGGTTACTAGACTTTCTTAAAGGTGTCAATTTACGGGTTTTCACATTTTTTTTTGGTTCAGGGCACAAAATTGTGATCTGAAACAGAAAACTTTGAACTCTTTCATGCGTACATTTTTCTTTACGTACGATTCACTTGAAATTTTGCATTTTTGGGCTTTTGGGTTCGCTGATTACGAATCTAAATTCGAAATTTGAAAATTCAAAATGGCGGATCAAATATGGTAGACAAATAAAACCCGAATAAAAATTCTTTTTAAAATCTGTAGCATTTTCGGTGTGTATTAAGTTTGTGTAAACATTCACATTCGGATTTTCACAGATGTTAGCCGAAAATGCTTTTCTTCACGGAAAAGTACGAATTTTGATCATTTGTTTATATGTGCTATTTTTGCAATAAATAAATAAATAGATTTCGTATTTTTATTAGACTTTGAAATATTTCAGGGACAATGTGGAACTAAAGAAACTCGGCAGTTGTTACCAAAAAAGTAGTTTAATAAATAAATACCTGAAAAAAAAGGTAAGACGCTGAGCGTCTCAACGTGAGTTAAAGGGTTAATATTATCGAAACACGTGCTACGTTATAGTAAGGTAAGAGAATGATTTGAATCAATAATTGTAGGTACTTGTATATAAAGAACAATAATTTATTGGAGGCTAGCGATGTGTCTCATTTTCGGCGAGCGAGTGCGTTACAGAAATGGTATGTTTTAGCAAGCGCAGGTTTTAATGATGCCTCGAGAACTAGTTTCCTAGTGTGAACTGGTCGGTGCGATGCGACGGTCCGTTCGTTACTTTTAATTAATCGAAATTCAACTGTCATTTCCAATGAGAGTTGCGTTGGTGACGAATGGTGCTTCGGCTTTACGTAGCGATAAGGACGAAGGATAATAATAATTAAAGTACATCCTTTCGCCAGTGAATTCAGGGTGGCTCCTTCGTAGGGAAAGTTGATAATCCACTGCAGATATAGAGATTACTGTTTTCACTTTTCTTGGAAGCGAGAAAGGCATTGGGCAGAAGTAAGATGATGAAGTAATATCCGGTGACTACAGAAGCGTTATTATAACTCCCTCGAAATATTTTCAACCAACCCGCCAAGCGGCATAATTCTGTATCAACTTTTAGAATCGGCCGTCGTAAATTCAACTCAGACTTATTTCTCCGTCTTAAACATTGCACGTTCATCATCCACATTTCACGGCCACTGATCCGATTCCGTTAATTCTGCAAAGACGCCATCTTTGTCGTCTGAGGATGCTTGGTGAAAATATCATGTTCATCAGAATGCATTCCATGAATCGAGATTCGCGCTTAATGCAAAGTTTCGATCAGTCTTTCCCGAATATTCAACGTCTAGATGAACACGACGTGTTCTTAACTTTTTCCAATTTCACCGAAGTCTGTTTCACATCTCGATATAACGGAGCTGTTGCAGGCGCAGGTATTTGAAAATCAAATTGATCTCGACGCGTTATCCACCACAAATGTACGATCGATTCCTTCTCATTGTCTGAAAGCAAATACTGGCTTACAGTTCTGAATAATAGAGAAACAATGCGGTGATCCGATCCACCGTCACCATTTCTGAGGACTCACTGTTGCCATTCGTACCGAAGACAATGGATATCTGACGTATTGATTAATTAAGCGATTCACTGGTCTATGATTCAACCTCTCCATGATGTGACAGACGCTGGCATATAGCAATACGTTCGCATCTCTGCACTAATTTTCCCTTTCAAACTGTTAATCAAAATCTAGAATCGAATGAATTCAATCACAGCTGAAACTGTATTCTTCAAATTATTTGCATATTTATTCATTGACAGAACGAAGATCTTTTCAATACATATTTTGATACTTATAATATCACTAATTCTTTGTATGAAACCAAGAATGAAACAAGCTTGCCTATGACAAAATAAAAGTGCAAGGTGTTCAGAGCGTTAATTTTGGAATGAAAGCTGCTCTGTTCATTTTGAAGATACCTTGATTTTTTCTTCTCGCAAACTAATTATGGAATGAATTTCAACCATATTTATAGTTCGATAAGTAAGTGTCTTACAGCCGAATGTATACCATGAATTGTTAATTCTGTGTTTGGCGGTAATTTCACTTTCATAAACGTTTTAAATCGACATTTGAAAGAAAACCATTCCCATCTGTATTCTCGCACAAGATACTGTCTTACAGTATTGAGACTGACTGAGGGCTGATCGCAAAATGATTTGATATCGAACATGATGTGAAATCCGAAACCGACAACGCGGCAATAAGGCAATTATGGTAAATTAGACCAGGTAAATGCGTGAGGTGCGTAACCTAAGAGAATGCAGGACTGAGCTCGACCCAGTTGCCAATTTATTGTGTGGGTTCCGGGAGAGGTTTCAACACGTATTGGCCATTAGGCCAGGGTGACCCTTCCAGCGCTGCCCTAGAAACACTACTGTTCACCCTGCAATGGCTGGTGTATATTTTGCCGTAGTCTCAGTCAAGGTGCCTGTACGCAAAAGGTGGGATCCTCCATTAACCATCCATCAATACGGTCTTTGAGGTTCGCCAAAAGACCAGCCGCAGCCTCTCCAGCCGCGCTGTTACATCTTTGTTGGGTTTAGATCAAGCCTTATTCACTCAAAGGTCGTGCTTCCACCTTTGCGGGGAATGATTACAGGCCGGTGGAGACTGGCTTCGAGGTCATCTCCAGGTGAGCGCGGCGACTACGGTTGAAAGTCGTAATGGCCGAGTGGATGGAGACCGGCAACGAATTATCATCAATATTTGAGATAAGTGTCGAGTGGAAGTAATAATTGGCGAACGCATGCGGATCCCGGCTCGCCTTTCCTTGCGCATAACTGCTCTCGGCTCGAAACGTATATTACTCTTTTCGAAACAGGCTTTGAATATCGACGAGGTATCCGAATGTAAAATTAAGGAGGATGTGTCATTTGGATTCTTCGCAACGCGGTAACGCCGCACCGTTGCTCGAAGAACCGGCTCTCGAGGAGGAGAACTTCGTGTAATACAATATTAACGTTGCCTTTAACATGCGTCGGAACGACTACATCGTTTTTTAAATTACACCCTGCGCAGTCGTCCTGTTAACGGAAAAAAGGTTATTCGACTTTCACGCCTGAAGAGTCCGGATCCAAGCACAGCATCGTTCTCGATGCATCGGTGTGTGTGACGTACCTTGAGTAAGAATCCTCGAGCCACGATTGCAACTGTTTTTACCGTATCACCTATTCTACAAGTAAGTATGTATCATAAAATATGCAATTGCTTCGTTTCTTCATTAAAAAATGTTGTAAATCATTCTTCGAGCCGTTTGCTAAGATGTCTACCAACCGCTTGGATGAAGGTTCGTTTCAAACTCGGCAAGACCTTCATTTCATCGGCTCAGGAGGAGTCAACCGGAGCCACGCGTCCTTAACTCGGTATTTTTAACGTCTCTGAAAAACGAGAAACGTCACTCTTTCAACTGGTTCGAGGAATGTTAATTTTTCATCCCTCCCATCTTCCCTTGCCCCTCCCGAAACCTGACTCGAAATATGCATCACGATTTTCATTTACGTCAATCGTTAATATCTCTGGTAACGTTGTTTAGAGGTAATCCCAGTTATCAAAATTTAAAAATATCTTCAATTCATCTCTATAAATTATGTCCACAGATCAGTCAGTATAATTTGAATTAGACGCTTCAATCTGTGTCAATAGGTGTAACGAATAATTCAAAATATATAAAAATAATGACGATGATCTATTCGACACCCAGTTATAAGACTAGCTCTCAATCTTGAAAGAAACCTTCAAAAACAATGGACGCATTATGTAAGAAACAGTCATCTCTGTAAGCATCCCTTTTAACCGCAGTATTCTTTATTAGTAATTAGAAATGAAACTAAAAATAATTACAGTTCAAATTGAAACTGATTTTAATTCACCAATGATATTGATCGATATCACAGATTCCGAATTGAAAAACAGGATTCAACGCAGGTAATAATAGATTTTTAACGAGTTTTGATACTGACTTACAATTTGATCTCAAGCTGATTTTATCGAGGCTCCGAACATTGAAATGCTTGATTTTCTAGCGCCAATGCTAGACGCCTCGCAGCTATACGAGGACGGGAAAGATGACTTAAGTGGCAGATACTCTGGCTGTCCCAATACGCCGTGTGGGTGTAGACACATTTCTCTGCGCCTATGTCTTGAACTAGTTCCTTTCCACCGCGAGCAATCTTCATGCCACACAAACCACATGTAACAAGTATGTTCGAATCCGCTTCGTAGAAATCCAGAAAGCGCTCCGACTGTCCTGAGTAATCCGTTCGATCAACTAACAAGGAAGTGAGACAATAGCCATAGTCCTAGCTCCACAGGGTTACGCCTCGTTGTTGGCTCAGATCACGGCGACCGATAAGTTAACGAGTGTCGTTGGCGCCATGGCGCACGCGAACGAGAAAACACACGGTTTGCCTTTTCCGTTCGATCCCTGCCACTGCGTAAGAGTACCACGTGTAAATCTTTCTCCGATTTTAAAGCTGACCCATTTCGATCTTCCCCGACTTTTTACGCACGGTTTTTTTTTTGGAAACATACAAATTTTATTACCCGTTTGTGTTCGTTCGATTCAAGAGGAGTCGACGGCAGAATTTAATGGTTTCTTTTTTTTATTGGCCCGGTCGTTCCTTGGCGGGATTCGGTGCGGGATGTTCTTCAGTGAAAATAAAATCACTAAACGGGGGAACAATTTACGAGAGGGAGAAATCGGGCGAGCATATAAGGGGAAAGGGGCAGTAAAGGTTTGTGCTCGATCAGATGTGTAGCTGCTCGATGTAGCGATACACGATATTACTTCACCGGGTACGGCTCACTAAGCGCGTCTAGTATCGAGCTCGGCACTCGTCCCTACACGGTAACAAACAACCCCGAACTCCTCCAAAGTGTTTGTACCGCTCCGTTACCAGGAACGTAACCAACCACGTATGCTTCTGCTTCTCAGGAACGTCTTTATCGTGAGAACGTATTTCTGAATACCCACCAACTCTCTAAGTACGGAGCCAATAAAAGCAATTGTGTAAGGATCTTGGATGGACGAACAGATCAAGAAGTTAGAAAGAATTGCGCGCAGTTTCCAAGTAATACTCGATATCGATCATTAGGAATATATTCTTATTTCTGGTGAGACCATGTAGCTTCCATACTCTTGTTTCCGGCTTGTCGAGAAATTAGAAAGCACAAAATATATGAAAGACAATTGCCCAATAGCACCTCAATTTCCAACTTCGTGTACCCAGCAACCTGTATAAATCTCCTAAGTGTGGATTCATACGTTAAAAATGGATATGATTCAATTCGGTTTGGTTCTGATCGAATGAAACGGATCATCCGTATTCTCAACTTACAATTAGCGAATGGAACTATTTGAGTACGTACTTTCAACTAATTTTGCAGCTAAATCCAGACGAAGTTTAATAATGTGTGTGAAATTCACTTTAGTCTTCGAGAAAACAGGAGACTTTTATAGCCTTGTTCGTCGTTTCTCCAATAGATTGATATTGGCGACATTTCACTCATGACTATTGACTTGGAAGTAAGAGAATAAACAAAGTAGATGTCACTCGTTTTCGTACATGACAGTTGCACAATTTAGGAAATAACTTTGTAAAACAAGCCTATGGCCGAAAGGTCAGCACTTTAAACTAATTTTTTTATGTTACGTTATTAGTGTTGTGGATTACTGTTAGCTTATTCAGCCGCCTCTTGATGTTGATTCCTTTCACAGGGTGTGCAATGCTTTCACGGAATTCTTGACGTGATTTGAACAGTTCTGATTTTCAACTTCATAAAATATTTCACCGATTTTTTAGAACCAATTAAATTTAGATTCAAATATGACTTCATAATTTCAGAAGTTTATACAGTCATGTTGAAGCAATTGACCATATTCAATCTTGTTTTCCCATAAGTATATTGTGCAACGAATCAATTGGAAATCCATCAGATTCTCTGTATAAACAATCAGAAGTCGCAACTAGCGAGTGTTTGGAAACCATTATAAGCCTGTTCCTAAAATAGTCACCGTATTCGGATTCCGTTCTGTTGTAGCGATAATTTCAAAAGGCACATAGTGAATCTCCCCAACCACAATGTAACGTTGTAAAAAAATCCCATTAAGGTGTTTCCTATTTAATCAGACGACTCGTCCCGTAGGTTTTGAGTAAAAAAGGATCGCACAAGAAGGCAATGATATTCGGACCGTTGCATATTCATGCAGGAGCGTGTGCTCAGATTGAAGAGCCGAGGTTCTACTCGGACTTTGCTTGCAAGGAGGACTGTGTCAGCGAGAGTGGGCGAGAATTGCAGGCATTGTGTTGCAGCGTTGGTAATGCGGTTCCCTGATTTATTGGCGAGGAGAGCTACGAAGAGGTGTAGCTAATTGTTCATGCATGGAGATCCGCACCATGAACACCGAGCACACCCTGCCGAGACGCACCGAGGATAACTTCAGGGGGATAACAGAGAGCGCGGAGGATTCTTAAAAATTAATTATTTGCCGCGGCGCCTCACAAGATGTAGAACTTAAGACACCGCCAAGCTGGTTACCAAGAGTAAGATATTACTTCCGGTTTAGAGAGACTGTTGTTACTAAGTGGATATGGCAAGCTGTGGGATTCGCAGAGCTTTCCCTTCCTTTCTCTCTCCTCCAGCTGCCGCACAGCATCTTCTTGACAAACCATTGCTAGTCTTTCGTAGGTACGCACATATGTATTTTTTCATTGCATCTGGAGATAGTCTTGACTCTTTGCCTTTGAGTTCTCGCCAATTTTTGCTATTTAAGATTTTTCTTCATTTCTAGATATTGCAGATTGCAAACACATTGTGTTACGACTTATTCTAAGGGCACCCTTAAATTTGCCGATTTTCAAATTTCATGTTATACATTAAAAATCTGCAATTTTGAAATAAACATCATGCAAAAAAATTACACTTCATGGTGGAAACAACACATGGGTGTGTTACTAACTCTCGACTCTACTCTTGTTGGCTGATCTGCACATTCTGAATTTCCATGGTATTGTATACTAGCATTCGAGAAACCATGCAGAGGAACACCAAGGAACTCTACTGTCCGATTCTTAAGTTAGGTACCTACTTTCACTCTGTCTACCTGTTCTTCTCAATTTTATATTCATGTCAGTGACAATCTTTGGAACAAGATGACCATTGGGTGGACAAGATGATGTAAAACGTTTGTCGGATTTATTGTGTAACAGGAGACAAGATCGGCGTATCACTTTCTACAGATGTAAAGCCCTGAAGTGGCCGAAGATGAAAAACCATACGAAAGGCATTGGGCGACGTGAATAAAAACTAGCCATGCCTTTCAGTGCCGTGGTATTCACTCGACAATCACCCACCCAAGGCTTGATAAACTAACACAATCTGTTTTCTCCACGCTTTTACACGGGCGACGGTTGTCGAGGATAAAACACCGAATCCGAGTTAAAAAGCGTGTGCAGTTGATACGCTTGGCGCGAGTACTCGAGTCACGTGTGGAGTTAATTCCAAGAGACGTACATGAGTGCAACCCGAGACTGTCAAGTGGCATTTACGAGAGACCCTCGCGCCCAGCTTCTGAAAGAGACCAAGTTTTCACATCCACAAAACACAGCATGTGGCGGTGATAAGAAGAAAAACAGCTTCTCCTTATGATTAACAGATTCTTCGAGCAAGGCTTCGTGCTCTTTTCATTGCGAAGTTTCACGAGCAATAGACGCTACACGATATTTTTTAAAAGCCAATAAATCGACAGTAGTAAATTTCGGAAGATCGGGTCAGTGAATCGCTGTAAGAAACAAAATTCCGGGGGATATGCTCTCTCTCTCTCTCTCTCTCTCTCTCTCTGTTTCCCTCTCTTTCTCTTTAGTAATGCAATTACATCCATCTGACAAAAAATTCCCAATTAACAAGTTTCAAATATCAGACCAAGATTCATTTCTTGAAAGCTTCTGCCGACTTGTCAATACGGGTGGTCGAGCATGGCGGTTTACCGATTCCGAAAATCGCCATTAATGTGAAAGAAAACGATGTTTGTCAAGTTTACGATGTCGCACTCTGAGACCATTTCGTCCGGAGCCACGCCTCAGATTCAGCTAAGGATTTTGTCGCTTTTAAACTCGTTTTCAGAATGCAATCTGTACTGGTTTTTCGTGGTAATAAAATGAGGCGAGACGTACCCGGGAAATAATAAAAATTCACGAATGAATTTCTCAGTGAAAAGAACGTAAAAAAAAAAAACGAATTACTCTAGAAGCGCAGAGACGTGAAACGAATCTGACCCGGTATCCATCGTAGCTTATCGTGAGTTGGTGGTTCCGTGGGATTCATAGATCAGCCGGTGCAGTTTCCGGTCTGAGACTGGAGTCGGCTCTCAACTGAAGTTCTATAGTAGAGATTTCAATTTTATCGCACCGCCAGCTGAGGTAGGAACTTATCGCTAGTCCGCCGGAATATTTCTAGCGCAACTGAGTGAGCTGGCTAATAAACTCACGAGTCAGTAATTCGAAGGAAGAGCCCTCTAGACGGGGCGCTGTAAAATTTGAATTCAAAAGGAAGAGGAGGGCGCCAAGTGACACGCGGAACGCGCGTCTGAAGCCGGGAACCGCCAACGAACAAATATAAATACACGTCGTGGCATATTCGGTTGGCAATTATTATGACACATCTTAAGGCCGGAGCTCAAATCTTATTTTCAACAGGCGGCAATTTGTTTTGGTAACAAAGCGAGAGGCTAGGCGGTCGGTGCAAAATGTCTTGGAACTCTTCCAGAACTCTGCTATGGTACGGGATAAGCTTGAATACGGGGGACAAACGGGGACGACTTCTAACGCGCGTAGTTCACGCGTGAGAAAAATGACGCGTCTTGTTTGTCAGCCCGTGAAGGGAGCTTTAATTTGTCACGAAGCTCGTGGCGTCGCACGCCAAGAGATATTGAAATTCTTGGGCGTTACATTTGCTAATTTTCATACTCGAGGCAGCACGCAAGCTAACACGACCGAGTAACAAAGATACGAGATACGGGATACTCAAAAGTGTTTTCCATCATCCCCATTACTCATTTCTTTTTTGAATAATTTTTCGTTTTTCACACGCACTGTACGGAATGCATTATTGCGAATCGCACGGTCTTCGGGACAAGGCTTCACTCCTAAGCCGGACGTTTCCTTGTATCCAGCCACTTCCGGCTGCATTATTTATCAGCAAGGCTCGAGGTAACGAAGGCTACGCTTATCTGTATTTATGACGTTCAGATTTGAACCACAGCCATATCTGCCTGTCGGCCGGACCGCGGGATGTAATTTAAGAGGTCATCGTATCACCAAGATTCGGCAATATTCAGCCACGCGCTTCGTGTTGGACAGAATAATTCATACGAGTCCCATGTGGGCCGAAGAAGAAAGCCCTTTTCCTGCTAGGCTTGGCCTAGCCGTTAAAAGCGAGTTCGACCCCATCGTAAAGCCTCGGATTGGGGGCATCTGAAGAAAATACCGAAAAGGTGGTGAAAAAAATAGAGTAAAATGAACTACGCCACTTGTCAGAGTGTTGAGAGATTCTTTCGCATCTTTATCTTGATCTGGAGATGAAAATCAGGAGCAAAACCATTGACTCGGAACAAAATATTAAAGAACGATGGTTAATTTAACGCTTTCTTTTAAAAACTAGTTTAAAAGCGATGAAAGGGAATAATCTCATGGAATGTTATTTATACTTTCAATCTTTCGAAGTAATCCCATAGATTATAAATTGATGCTATTACTTGGCTGCACACATTAATTTGCTTCGCAACTCATTAAAAATACGTCTTTTTTTTTTTAAATAGACGTTTGTCGATTTCCACATGTATTGAATCAGTCCGTAAAAAAATCTTTCGATGAAGATCCGATTTCAAAGATTGATTTGCAGATCCATCGATCTCAGATTGCCCATCTCTCGAGTAGAGGACAAATCGACACGAGGTGGAAAGACGTTGGTCTGCGTATCTAGTCTAGAAATGATAATGTATCCACAATAAGTTACAGCTAGGTGCGGCTGATTACGAACCGGGGAAAGTACATGTCAGTTTGAGCTTAAGTATACGTGAGTGCAGATAGACGACGCCGAGGGCTGTGCGAACATGCAATACCGCTCGTTATATTTATCGATATTGGCTTTCCCAGATACCGATTTCGAGGTACTTGTACCATATTTTTGTAACCCACGTACTGAATAATGAGCGTCTGTTGCGACCAGTTAATTGACTTAATGTACGATAAAATACCGCATTCCTGAGTCCGCTTAGTATTTGCCGGTACAGCAGGAGAGCCGAGAGCGTAGTAGAGTTTCTAGCATTCTAGATCACGCTTTACCTCGAAAGAAAAAACGGCTAGTGACCGGCCTGTGAGCATTTCTAACACGAGTTTCGGTCAGCACGTGCGCAATGCATTATATAAGAAAACCGTAGAATAAATCGATGCGTTGCGAAATTTCCGGATCAATGCTTGCCAGCTTGAACCGAATGTGGAACTGCATCTTCTTCGCTAGTTCTTGCCATTTCACTTTTTAGCTTAACGAATATTCGATCTTAAAAGTTTACTGCGGGCATATCAATTGAACACGAGTTTTTCGATTACCATTCAAGCATACTGGCCAATTAACCGAATAGTTATAAACACCGATCGATATTTAAAAACACATGGTCATGCTTGTGCTAGTAGGTACGAAAAACTACTGAAACATAGTAATACTTTCTCTTAACAATTTACATACAGAGTGCAAAATGTAATGTTTATAAGCGAGTTGGGTAGCGTATTGGATAAATTCTGTTTCACTTTTTATCTAGTTACTACGAAGTACGTGGCAACGATTTCCTGTAACAGCTAGTTTCGAAATCGTTGAAGTATCTACTGTAACGATTATGCCAATAATTCTTGGACTAGTAACACTGATCGGTACAGATAATTCTGTAAGTGGTCTCACCCTATTATGAGTGAACCAATTCATAAGTATTCAGTAATTTCCCACGGAGATCATAAAGGGCCACAATTATCTTTCTAAATGAAACGCTGCTGTATAAAAATACTCATGCGTAACTAGTCTGCAAACTTCTCCTGGACCAATGAATAACAACCGTTTAGGTAGTAAAATCACGAAGAGGGTCTCTCTTTTATTAACGTTGTAGTGAAATTGTTGCACAAGTTTTTTTTTTTTCTTCATTTATTTATTTTTTTTTTTGTGGTTTTTAACCAGCCCTGAAATAAAATTACTGCGAACAACCGTGCACTATACTTAAATACATACGGAGAGCTGATGACAAGTTCTTTTTGCTTCCAACATAATACCGTGCGTCCAGTAAGCGAACTCATAGAAAAGTGAGCGCAAAGTTTCCTCGTCTTGTTCCATCTCGACAACTTCCATAGAGCGTATGTGAATAGTGAGTACTAGCTTAGTAGTATGGCAGGAGTGAATTTTATTAACATTCGAAAGATTGCTAGAGAGTGCGAGAGAGATAGAGAGATCCCGGATAGAGTGCATAACTCGCAACTATCGTATTGTCGAGGAAAGTTTGCACGCGGTTCATAACGCTGCGATACGCGCACGAGAGCATTCAGGAACATGCGGCAACATGACTGCTTGCATTCCCACGTTATTTCGCCACAATGGCCTTTTAGGTTCACCCGTCAGCATAGAAACGTACCGTTTTCCTATCAAACGCAGCGATACCGTCTCCACCCCCGCCCGCTTTACTTGCACAAGGTGTGTATTTACAACGGGCATAAACGTAACTCTGCAACGCGAATAGCGCAACTTCCACACCGCTCGAAGTGCATGCATTGTCTGATGCAAAGCTGGACCGCATCTGTGTATGTAGGTCGCGTTATCAGCCATCTTTTGCCCGGCGGGCCTCGTCTTGTTGTACGGAAACTTACTTGGTCACGTGGTTTATGAACCCTGCGATTTCACCGCTTTCATAGACGTGGAAGGACTCGATCGTCTACAAATTGAAGCACTCCGGTCATTCGGCGTTCGGCAAATCGGAACGTAATTTTTCTCCTTCACTTTTCACCTGACATCTGGTTCGTGAGATTTTTAATTGAGATTCGCGAGGCAGTCATCTTTCCGAATTAACAAATTACCGTCTGGAATTAACCCGTGGCCAGATCAAAGACGGAATTCAATTTCACGGGTTGGAAGTGAATTTAATACGGGACGGTAACAAGTTCAAGATTAATCATTCGGTTCTTCGCAGAATTCTACTTTCGCAAGTGGATTTTGATTAAGGGGTGCTTTGGAAGCGAAGGTATCCCTTTTCAAAATTTTACCCGGAACGGTCTGGTTCTGACACCGTCCTACGGAATGGTTGGGATTCGTAAGACGACGTCTTCTCTTACATTTCAAGATTCGTTTCAATTTTCAAAGCACCAAAAAAATTTTTTTCAAACAATTTTATCCTTACTATTGCAATACGATATCCTTTATACTTGACGGAATTGACAGAATTCTGCTCACAAGATGAGAGAGTCCAAGCGTATGAATCTGAAGAGAATTTAATATCTTGTATCAAGATGACCGAGCATTTTCCGACCGAAAAATTCAATTCCATTTTCATACTCCAAACTTCTCTTCAAAATCCACAAATTAGGATTGATTCGAACAGGCAAAAAGTCGTGTCTCCAGTGCCGTCATCTCCGGTATAATAGCCTCATAATTGTCGGGCTAGAGGAAGGCAGAGGGTTTCTCTTGAGGCAATCAATTAATGTAGAACTTGGCTGAGGCGCGAGGCTCGCAGTCTAGGATCCAGTAGGAAGGAAGGTGGTAATTACATGCAATTCGTTACTACGCCTGAGCGAACGGACAGCGTCGTTATCTACGTGGCAAAGTGAGTACATGCACGTCACCGTTGTAGACACGTTAAGGTGTGCGTGTAGATAGTAGAACAGTGACTGCAAGAGTGTGAGTTCAATAAAGCGGCATGCTGCTCCAGGCTAAGAAGTACAGCGACAGGCAATACATAAATTTACGTGCTTAAAGACCATCGCTCGCGCTATTGAAAAACTTCGCTCGAGGCTTTCTGCGCCGATGCAAGGTAGGAAGGTGGGAAGGCAGGAGAACATGCGTACACGAACACGTGGAATTGCTTTTATTCGCTTCGCGCAAAAGAGAGAAAGAGAGAAAGAGAGAGAATTAGAGGGAGAAAAATAGAGAGAGAGAGACGCCTGCTGCAGATACAGTTACGAAATGTTTGTCAATTAATAAAGGGCCCGAAGCATCTCATGAGAGAAATTACAATCGCTTACAAATTCTCTATTTAATCCAGCGCGACTAGTTCGTCATGGATTCAGCCACTCATCCGTGTGATATGTTGTTTGTCGTCTCGACCACAGCAATTAAACGTTTATTTTTTCTTCCACCAAATCTTGGCAATTTTTTTTGATTCATTCTTTTTTGGCTAACGGGTTTCTATAATGGATCAATCCTGACGGCATGAAACACTTTCCAAATCTTTCCATTCTCGCCCGGAGATATCATTTATCGCTTCTCAAGATGGTTCAATAAGCCACGGGTATATCTGTTATCATTGCTGATGCTTTCAGAAATAGCTGTAAACATTTTAGCAATGGTCACTGAAACTTGCCGCATAGTCTAGTATACTGATTGCGAATACATAATTTTTTTGGAAACTGAAGTTTTAAAATTTTAGACTGTTATTATTAGTAGACGTACTGGTGGTTTTCGTTTCTATGATTCGAGTGGTCTGAATTATGGTACTCTAATACTCGAAGACCATTTTTAAGAATCGAATGTAAATTATAAATTCCACTGTTACAAACAACAAAGAGGTTTTCTAATCTGATAGGAACCTTGTGAGCTAATCGTAGTAATCGTCAAAAATAAAGGCAACAAGAAAACCTGAAACTTACATTCTATCAAATTTGGAAATGTCGGGAAAGCAACTATAACTTATTTAAATTAGTAATTCTGAAACGAAGCACGCAAAATTTGATCATCGTCCGATGGATCGTTACTTTTGAGAAGGATTTTCTGTTGATCCTTTTCAGGGTGAAAATACTAACAACACAAACCCACCAGCGGGAACCCGCGGCAGAATTTGAAAATGTCAGTTTTTGATAATAACAGCAACACAACTGGTCTGCAGTGATCGCTGAGCGAGGTTTGAAAATGATTAGGCGATCGCGCACGTGGGATGCGTGTGCTACACAATGCCTAGGCCAAGTCGAGTGTCGGGCGGGCAAGTTTTCGTTGCCATAATTTAAGACCGGCCCGATAGTAATTACGAGGACGAGAAACAAGCGGCTGCACGTAGTCTAGGCGAGGAAGCAACAACGTGTTCGGTCCCCTTGTGCAATCAGCGGTCCAACATTTAAATTAATGGATGCATGCCTGCACCGTGACCTCTGTGAGAATAGGTATTACATCTTTATCAACGATCGTCGTCGTCGTCGTTGCTGGAAACAACTTTGTTTCTGGTTAACGCGCGCAGCTCCGAAGCCGGAAAAAAGCTCTCGTGCGCCGCTGCGGTGATTATAATTATTTTTATGTTTTAGGTAAACGAAACGGTTGTGTATGATGATTTACAAGCCTGTCTGAATTCATGTGCCTACTGTTTGCTTCTTTTCCGCCTTTTTCTAACCCTTCATTAAGCCTGAGAGATTCGAGAATGAAACGAGCCGCGGTAACTGGTTTGTAAATGGAACTGAGTGATTCCAGGGAATATGGAGTGCGTACAAGCCAGTGTCGGTTTGGTTCGCTTCCTTTACCGCGTACGAATGTACGAGAGTTCGCAGCCGCGGGAAAATAGAAGAATACGAAATTGTATATCTCTGCAACGCTTCTACGATAACGTACGTCAGGGTGGAAAAACGTCGTTTGTGTAATTTATCACGCGGCATATGCATCTCTGTCGGCACTGGGCAATTAATAACCCGTTTAATCAGCCCTTTCGACGTAGGAACTTGAACGGAAAAACTGTACCGGTAAAGAGTGGAAGAATGAAAAACGAAGGGGAAAAAAGAAAAAATCAAACTAAACGAAAACAAAAATAAGACGGGAGAAAAAGACTCAGTGATTTATAGCAAACTGGGAGTAATAAAATCACACCAGGAGATAAAGAAGTTGTATGACTAGATAGGCGCGGGATACGTGATGAGATGAAAATGATCGAATAAAATAAAAATATCGAATTATACTACAAGTAATTGTTCACGGATTTAAACGATCGGGATTCATCTCATCGCTCACGACTTTTTTCTCGCCAACGCTAAGCGATGATCGAATAATGCCGCGTAGCTCGGCTTCAGATTACCCGTGAATTTTTTGCCTTACAGTAAAAAAGTCTCGCGGATTTATTTCCTCAACTTTTTTACCGGGGATTTTTTCGTTGCACTCGCAGAAGCTACGCGTCCGACTTTCTGTACCGTTACCCGCGTAGCGAAAGTGAATACCTGCAGAAGCTGTACGGTTAGCCGGAGGGTTTGAAGTGAAATTTTCCGAAGCTGAGGCTAACGGGGGTGGCAAGAGGGCATCCGTGGAAAGGCAGCAGTAAAGAACGTACTGGAAATTCGTCTGGTGCTCTATTGCTGTTTGAATGCGAATAAAAGGAAAGCTATTTATATTCCCCGCGGTAGTTGAAGAGGCGAGCGAGTGAATTGAAGGAAGAAAAAAGAATTCAGTTTTTCTTCCAAATTCTTTTCCGCTATAAGCGAGCGGGAATCAGCAGGCTCTGCAAAGAGATCGTGCAAAAGGAAAGAAAAAAAAAAAAATAATTCCACAGGAGAGACAGGAAAAAAACCAATGCAATTAAATTAATTGTGATTCCGAGATAATCAGTTCAGGAATCCTCGACTAATTCCTCTCAGCTAGCGTCTTCCCTGTCTCTCTTAGCTTCAATTGCGTATAATTGATAAAAGCTTCCAATTTCCTCTCGGGATATATTTGCACCCGCGAGTTTCCAAGACAAGGTGAAATAATGGCTCTGTGGTTTGTTTACCGTAAACACACAATCGACGCCCTGAGTCGCTGGAGCCGTGCCTTTGACTATCCGCCTTCGCTTCCGACCTAATCAAAGCCGAATGGCGATCCGGCTGATTCCTTCGCTCACTAGACGGCAAATATCGCCCACGAGATGAGACTCGATAATACGAGCATTATCCCGGCCGACAGTGCGTGACACAACGATGACTTCGTGGGAGAAGATCATTCCGATAATTATTTCACTTTCACTGGTGCACACAGCTAATGATATCGTAACGCATACACAGCACAGCCAGTCAGTCACCGACATCGTTAGGAAAACACACCCAGGCGCATTCGTCATCTGTTAGGTGTATAATATATATATATATGACTTGAGAGTTGAACGGTAATTAATATAATTAATAACTCGTCGACGAGTGCCTCCCACGGCTGAGAACAAGGCGAAACTTCGGGCTACACAGTCAGGGGTTATACCTGGGTGTATATACCTGAGAAAAAGCAAAGACCCCCAGCCCCCTGTAGCGACGTCAGCGAAAGGAAAGAGGGAGGGAGGAGACAGAAAAAAAGATGAGAATGAGAAAAAGGATGGAGAAAAAGAAGTGAGGAGAGAGGCGAAAACCGACGAAGAAGAAGGGACGCGTTGGGAGGGGTAGACGCAGGAGTGAATGATAGATCTTGGGAAAAATATAAAAGGCTCGATCGAGAGATGGATCGGGTTAGGATCTGTCTACTCCAAGCTGTGCCCTCGTCCTGATAAAATGATTTTCATGAAATAAAACTGATGCTTCATCCAGGGAATCGTAATATGATACCCAGGATGCGCCGATTCTGTGTGTGACTGGCAAATCAAAATTTCAATTTCGTATTTGATTCTTATTATTTACCATAACTTATAGCCAACTGTGAATTAAAAATGTTATTTGTGTTTTGTAACTAAATAATTGGGTCGAATTGATTTGGTTCATTGCTCTATTACGTTCCATGTATCCGAATCTGAATCGACTGAATATTATTTTTATTAAGTTCCGGAAAAACGACACGCGAAGTATTCTTACGAGTTTTGTAAATCATACATTTTTTCATACAAAATGCAGAATTTAATGCAAAATATTCGAATCGTTCGATATCTTTGTGCAAAATGTCACGTTTCGCGTTGAATGTCACTTACAATAGTATATTATACGTATTTCTTTTTACGAAATGTCCTGAAGATGACAAAGCGTGGCGAGGTAAATTTGGAAACTGAATAGTTATGTGCGCGTTACACACTGGTTGATGCGCATAATTTACCGAACAGTCACCTGATTGCAGGAAAAGGAGTGAGACGGTTGTCTCCCCAGCATCACTCACAACCTTACCACCATGCATCCATCTTTGCGTAAGTTGATACACTAGGCATTTTAAAAATAGAACTTGGAGTATTCTAAACTCTGAATCGTGTCAATTTTCAGCAATCTTACACCGCACAGTATAGATACACAGTGCCTACAGTCACTACTGTAGTGAAGAGGAAATCTTCCTTAAAGAATTTCGGTCTAGTGATGCAAGCATTTCAAATATAGTGGCTACAGAACTTCGAATAATATTTAATATCCAAGTATTGAATACCATCTGTGAGACTTTTGTACTTCTCATTCGACACCATTTTATGGCTCTAATAGTGTCCTTTATGGAAAATGAACACGCAAAAAAGTTGCACGTACATGATGCTGATGCTACATATTTTGCATTTGAGAAGATCTCACGGTCTGCAGATAGGCGAACGAGCCTTCACGCAGTCGGCTAAAAAATCTGCACTCGGCTAACTAAAATGCCGCATGAGTAGTTTGTACGCTTGCCACTAGAGGTGGAATCCTCCCGCGAGTAGATACCTAAAAACCGTAATAGAGTAACTGACATGCAACGGGTGGTAGTATGCTCATTAATCAGGCCCAGTTCTGGGCATGGTTCATATGTGCAGCATATATTATGACTGTTTTAACTCTGATTTCGAAGGAATCAGTGAAAACAGTCAACAAAGGTATACGACCAAGAAAGAAATTATAATACTCGCTGACTAACAGAGGACGAGAAAACAAAAATTAAAATTAACATCATAATGCAATCGATCCGGAAAATCATTTCTAATTATTTCACTACATCTTGTGTATCATTTTACAGAAAAAGAAAATCTGAAACTCATCTTCTGAATATCTGCATAAGACTCTCTACTAAAGAATATACTGGCAGATCTATAGACAACGCGTAGTAGGGCTGATATAACGTCCCGCACTTCATCTTGTGTTGCCAAATTCAAATCAGTCGGGAATGAATCAAAGTTGTATCTCTTATCGGAATCGTGTTTTCCTGAGAATTAACGTATAATTATGTTTATACGCTGACCGAGAATTAATTTCGACCAATAGGTGCCGCCGCACCCTCAGCGTTCAGACAGTTGCTACTACACGAATTTCCCAACAAAATATACGATCCTTGAATGGCTGAAAATGCATGGTTTTCAGGATCTTTTATCGAGGAGACATCTGCCACTGCCCCTGGCACTCTTCGGCTCTGACCGTCTGACCGACAGACCTTGAAGGATGCATTTCGGGATGCAGATACTTGACTCGTGAAGGTCTATTCACACGCGGAGTGCCGTTCCAGCGGGAAATCTAGGCAGTCCCGAAACCCGCATTACCAGGATTCGGAGGCTGAGGTACGGCCATCATGATAGATTTCCCGTATTTCCCTGGCGTTCGCCTGAAGTATTTAGCAGTATATCCATTGCGAGACGTAATCCATCTCTGATCTGCTACAGCCGTGAATGTTCCATGGCCTTTTGTGCCTTCGCTGCTTTCAGCGTAGATCTGCAAATGCACTTTACGTGAGTTGGTGCGAAATTGACACTGTTGCGCAACACTTTGATGCTATCGTTTTACCCGTGACAGCTGCTCCCCAGCCACTCGTTAAAAATCAGTAGAGCTCTCTGGCGCGAGGCGGCTTTATTGAGAAAAGAAAAATTGATCTTTTCGCAGTCTTTTCGGAGCCATAGGCGAACCAGGATTACTCGCCTGTTACACAATGCTGGGCAACACCGGGCCCTTTGTGCGAATCTGTGTACATAACCGGAGCGTTCAAAAACCTGAGCCAGGCGGGAGAATCTATTCGTTTTAATTCACTTCCAACAATGAAGACTTTTTCACGAGTCCTCTTCAAAGCTAGCGACTACTGCTTTTCATGCCGACTCACTTTTCTTCGGGATTATGGGAAAGAAGAAGAATACTATTTGCTTCATTAAACCACCATCGGTTACGTGCTTTTCAGAAACGACGATGCCAAACGCGGGATAATAAGCGGATTCTGTATAAACGCGTTGAGGTTGGAACCGCAATTATCAAATGAAAGTAACTTGCGTTTCAATACCGTTGCGATTAGAAAAATATACGTAAAGGTTGGACTGGACTATGCTTATGATATGCGATGCGTGTAGCTAGAAAGATGGAAAAACTGGTTTTACAAACAAAAGCGATGCGATAATTAATCGGTCGCATAACCAAACCGCAAACCGTCCGAATAGGTGGCTTTGGAATCCTATACTCTGATAATAGCGCTGGAATACCTAATTGCAGCTTCCGAATGACCACGCGAGTATCATACATATCTATGTATACCCTTCTCCCAATTTGCTAAAAACACCGTTCCAACCCTGCCGAACAACTTGGCCATCGAGGCAATTCTGGTAATGGACGGAAAACGAGAAGGTGAAGCTCCTCACGACGACACGGAGTGGCGAAATTTAATTTCAGGAAATGCCAGGTCAACCCGCAACGTCTGCAGTCATCCTCAATCCGAGAGTCGGATTCGAAACGTGCACCTCCGGCTCCAAATTGGCTTTTTGTGCCACGAGTTACACGGCGCTTCGACTCCCCGCAATTGATTTCCGATCACTGCAAACGAGACTGAGAAAAGGAGAAATAAATGAAAGGATCATGTAAAGGGAATCGTAAGAAAATCGTCTTAGCACATTCACCGACGACCGCAAGAACATTGAGAATTTCCATCATCCGGTAAAGCTTCGGCCTCGCAATCTTGGCTACGGTTTAATTGAAATAGAATATTCAAAAGCGGTCCGCGGGAACCTTTGAAAGCATTGAAATGCATAGGAACTTGGGCTTATTCATGATTGTATAACTACATAGGTACATAAAGCCTGTTGCACAAATGCATCACGGTCTGCCCATCGAGTTTTCAGTATACCGACGCTCAAGTTACAGGCTCCATTGAACCTGCATATTTCACAAATGCACCCCGCGACGATTCACAAACTAGCGTGTAATGCTGGCCACCATTGTACACCGACGACTCTGTTGAAGCTCGTGGAAAATTGTACAGGCCGTTTCAAAACCCGAAGTCCAGAATTCTGGTCCAGTCACAAATTTATAATACTTTATCAAAGCTTACGTACCGTCATTTATTTTTGTACGTGAATCTGCTCATTCGAGTCATGGTTTGACTGAAAAAGTTTCTGGTTCTTTCATTGACTCCACGCTGTCGCTGTCTTTGGATTTCTTTTTAACGGAACTGTAAGCGAGCAAAGCAACTCGGTGCAACACTCGCTCGGTTCGTTCCTTCCTCCACATTCTATTCATTCATCGGTCGCGTTTCTGGATAACAATCGGCTGCCGGCCTTCGACCCAAGCCGAGTCGATTCACTGTAACATGGCTCTTAAAAACTAGCCGTATAATAGATTTTTAAGGTGCCTCCGAGTGGGCCATATGCGATGCAAAATCGCTTACAACTGAAACGAGAGCCCGTTGGCGTTGTTACACAGGCAAGGGTGTATCAACTGCAGCCGTTTCTTTCATCCTTTTTTTCGCACATCGCACGGATCTAGGCATCCTAGAGTTTCTGTTGAACGGAACAAGCCTCCCGGTGTGTACTCGATTTTTTCACAAACGTGCGATCGCGTTTCTCGTTTGTCAAATAATATCAAACAGTGAGGTTTGTTAATATAAAAGCCTGCGAGGCGTTGGGGCACACATTAGGCGGGTCGTTGTTGTATGGTGCCCGATATCGGCTTACCGGAAACGTTGCACGGGGTCTTTATCTCTATACACACAGGTTCCGTACCTACAATAAGAGCGCGAAATATGATCAATTCATTTATGGCGTATTTGGTGCATTGTTAGCTGTAATTTAGTTCCCACGAGAAATACGAGAACGTGCGAGGACTCGACGAACGGAGAAATTCGTGTTGTAAAACGAAGATGGAAAATAAATAGAGCTGTAGTACGGATGAAATAGCTGACGATGATTTCACCGCTGTTTGAACGACCGACCGGCGCTTCGGGGAAAATGGGAAAGACTAGGGCCAAGACTTGTGTTTGAAAAAATAAACGAACGTATCATTACGGTCCGCACAGACAGCATACAAAGATCGGAGAAGAATCGGTGGAGAGGCGTACGGATAAATACTGTGCATTTCGTGAGAGGCTGGTTCTTGAAGAGCGTCCATTGCCGCTTCTTGTCGACACAGCGAAGCGCACCTCGGAGCCTTACTTGTACAGAGAAAGAGCGGCACGGATGGCAATTTACAAAACCGCAGTTTTCAATTAGCGGTATCTCGCCAGCGGCATTCTTCGACCCAGTGTTGTCATTAGACATTAATTGCGGCCAAGGAAAGATTATAGAGCGAAAGATTTAAGAATCCGAATGAAATTCAGCGGCCGGCTGCCTGGGCCTGCCACTAGCCTTAGACAAGGGATCCAACTGAACCTGTTATTAAGCGACCCTGCCGATTAGATTGCGCTAATGGCGAACCGCTGTCTGCTCTTAAAAAGGATCAGACCTTGGTAGTTTTTGACGGTGGGAAAAGGAAATGTGCAAGTGTGGGCAAACTTCGGGGTACCTGGGTAATTCAAAAATGGAACCTACGGTATCGTTTCGCGCAAGTGCCGTCTGTCGGGACTCGCTCTTTTTCTCTGTACACTTTACAGCATCTCGTCCACTCTGTGTTTGGCGCTTTACCGGCAGACTTGTCAAGCCCTCGATGCACAACCTTACGTATTCCGGTAAATCAACAGCCTCGGCGCATTTCAAATCAGATGCAAATTACTCTCAACATTCGATCTCTGCCACCGCCGAAGGGATTGACCATTCTACCAGCGCAACGTACACCTGCCCTCAGGACCGCACGGACGAAGTTGACTATAGTTTAGAAATTCAAACAAAGTTTGAATATTTCGTCCGTTGAAATAACCTCTGAGCATTTTAAGTGACTGAAAAATATTCTGACGTTATTTTACATGCTACTGCAGGTGGGATGAAATTATGCAAAAATACCGTACTCGAAGTAAGGTCATTGGATTTCAAATCTTAAGTACCTCGAAGAGGCATGCATCGAGTACTTGAAATCACACTGCATTATGTAATAAGCGACTACAATGACCTTCCGCAACTAACTTCGTTCCCAATATTTCAAATGACCTTAAACAATTATCCGTGGCTTCGAATGCCTAGCAATGACTTCACACGACCTCAAGTGAGTTGTTCACTGTTCAAGTATCCTAACCATATGACTTCACTGGTGTTTAAAATTATTCTAAATAATTCCGTAGTTAATGGCTTGAAGGACCTTTGAGCATGTTCAGGACATAAATACATTCATAGCAACTCACATACCTTGTGGGAAAATTCATGCGATACCAATTATTATTGCCATCACGTGACTTTACACGCGTTAGTAATACTTGATTTTACCTGCTGTGTTCAAAGACTTGACATAGTTTCAAGTATCTTATACTTTACCTATTCAAGTTACTTGAAATTATTTCAAACGGCTTCATACGACTCGAAGTCTTTTGGAAAACTTTTCACAATGTGTACATTAGGGTGGGCCGAAAAAATCGACTATTTTTTTTTTCACTTTGTACTCCGAAAACTTGGTTGGTAGAGACCTCAAAATCATTCTCTCCAAGTATGAGCTCTTAATTTTAATAGGAAGGTCCTCCACCTCACAGTTTTCTATTTTTTTCTCATGGTGAGGAAGAAAAATACATATCTTGGTATCTACTATTTATAAAAAAAAATGTATATCACATTTTCACAGGAAATTGAATTCTCTACAAAAAAGGTCTCTTATAATTTTTTTGTATACCTCACTGTTCAGAAGATATTCACCGTCAAACTTCAATGGACACTATTTTTAACAGTTTTTTGTTAATAATTCAAACAATTTCAATTTAATTCGTGAGTTTCGGGAAAATTTGTACAAATTTCAGTTTCTGTCGTCGAAGTAACTACTATAGAAGTTCTCTGTTTCAAAAACTTCTCGTAATTTATCATGTTTTAGTATTTTTACAAATTTTTTTTTTACTATTTTGTAATCCTAATTATGCTCTTAATTATTTTTATGGCGTTTGTTCGGAGAACATTTCAGAAGTTTTTTCAAAAATTATACATAAAATGTTTTGCTCGAGAGGATTTTTGTTTTAAATCCTATTGCTTCGTCTGTTTGGCTTGTGCAACTAACGCCACTGTTAAAAATAGTGTACATTGAAGTTTGACGGTGAATATCTTCTGAACAGTGAGGTATACAAAAAATTTGTAAGAGACCTTTTTTGTGGAGAATTAAATTTCCTACAAAAATGTGATATACTTTTTTTTTTTATAAATAGTAGATACCGAGATATGTATTTTTCTTCCTCACCATAAGAAAAAAATAGAAAACTGCGAGGCGGAGGACCTTCCTATTAAGATTAAGAGCTCATACTTGGAGAAAATGTTTTTGAGGTCTCTAACAACCAAGTTTTCGGAGTACAAAGTGAAAAAAAAATAGTCGACTTTTGGCCCACCCTAGTGTACATACATACTCTATTGATTGGTGTTCGAACCCTTAACTTCTAAGTGGTATAGATGTTACAATCGAGTGTTGTGAACCAGACGATTCTGTCTCTGAAGTTGAAAATGGCAGTTGTAGCTGGAAAGCCTTGTCACACTGTTATTTCAGATTGCGTAGCCAGGAATCAATTTTGAACGTTTTCTGCTTTTTATTTACCGAAGATCACAAGGCAGCGTCTCACTTTGTAGAGATAATTTTCGCAAGGTAGCAAATGGTCCCGAACCGCAAAGGTAAGGTAGACCATTAATGACTCCAAAGAAACCCTGGTATGCATCGCACGCATCCGGCGCTTCTTAAACAATTTGTAGTGCGATACTTCCCAGAATCCCTCGGGGCGGGGCACGCACGATTATCTGAAAGAATGGGACGAGATCTTGTTGGTGAATTATACAGCTGAAAATTCAAGGAACGGGCAGAACTTGTAGTTAAGAGAGAATAATTCCGCTCTAGGCATCCGTATCTACAGGTAGGCAGGTAGGTAGGTATACGTATATTTCAAGTGAGCCCGTCCTGCAATGGGATGCAATCTTCAAGATTGTGGGTCTCGTTGGTTGGTCTTCGAAATTACCAGGTTAGGTTTACCGTGTCATCAAACAATGCCTTCTACATTCGAAAAATTAATGTATCATTAGACTCGCGTACAACACGGCAGATTACTTCCTCTGCATCTTGTGATTACGTGTTATACATTCACGAATGTAAATAGATACTAACAACAAGCACTACTTTTTCAATCCACGCCCCTGAGATGATGGCCAAGTTACGAAGTAAAAGCTGAAAAATCAAAGCAGTGATGAAAGCAGCTTACTTCAATTCGTTCGGGTGATAGGACATAGTGTCAAGTTTAAAAGCTGGCAAGACTTGAAGCCGATTTTATCTTATTGATCTAAGAAATCTCGCAAGGTCTTCCGTTTTTCGAGGTAGTGCTACAACAGTAAAGGCCAATATTGAAACGGAGAGGGATAATGGCTGGACCCTGCCAGGATGCGAGATTTTTGTTTCTTTACAAGTTTAGCAAAGATAAGTGATCCTATCTTTGGTGGAGAGTGTTTTTCAATTTATACTGATTTCATAAATCATTTGGAAAAACAGGAACCAGTATCGTGCTTCACGCGACATGTGGAATAATCAACCAACGTAAGTCTGTATGGAGTTTACTCGAAGTAACGCTTGGCCTTCGTGCGATGTGAGAAGAGTTTCTTGTCCGAATGAACGGACAGTGCTTAATTAGTGAAAACCTCCACTAGCGTGGACGAACAGAGTAACTAGCCTGGTCGAGAAGCCAAATCGGATCCCACGTTACAACGTCGAGGCACGGAATGGCCGCGAGTCACGTGATTCGAAAAATTTTACGACTGATCGACGAATCACAAAGTTTACGTAGATGATATAAAAAAAGGTCCCGTACCTATCTCGAACATTTAACAGTATGGCGTTTCCTTCGTATGGCAGTGTGCGTACTATCAGATCCATTAACCGCTATTAGCGTCTCTCGAGATATGGTCAATACTTGAGATACCCGTGCATGTGCGGTGCATCTCCGAACGGTTCAAAGTGGATTCATTTGTTTTAGGACTGCCGGAGATAAGATCCTACCTTTCAGATAACCCTTTAAGACGAAAAATATCTTCTTTGAAAACACCCCTCGGATTTCATCCTGCGGCCAAGGTGACAGATCGTCGGAATAAAAAGCTGGAAAGGGCTCTCGCCTGT
The DNA here is from genome assembly GCF_021155785.1 of Neodiprion fabricii. NCBI lineage: Eukaryota > Metazoa > Arthropoda > Insecta > Hymenoptera > Diprionidae > Neodiprion > Neodiprion fabricii. The sequence continues at coordinate 22,428,171 of NC_060239.1, forward strand.
AGTTTATGCATTTCAAGGCGGTCGGTTCTGAGGTCAGGACCGCCCCAGATCCATCGGCGCATTTGAGGAATAGAACCCAGGGCAGAAGACGAAGCGAGGCGAGGCGCAGAGAACCGAAGAAGAGAAGAAAAGGACTCGAATTTCACAAGGGTGGACAACTTTCTGTAACTCTAGACGGTAAATATTGAATTTCTTTTTCAAAATTAATGAGGACAACGCATCGCGATGGAAAAAGAGGATTTCTCCTCCACTTGAAAAATCTATCCATAGATGCACAGCGCAGGGTTTTCGAGACCCCATGATCGCCTTTCATTTAAATAATTCATTTTCAACCCTCGTAATCGTGGTTCAAGATTATCGGGTTCTCAGGGGAAACTTTTCTCAGGAAAAGTGACCGAAGGAGAAAATATAAACCTTAGCCGTGAACTTTGTTTTATAGTTGAATTTTTTCCACGTCCCATTTCATTTCTTTGCGGAGGGTGAAAGAATATAACGAAACTTTTACCGTCCTCGTACGCATGGTTAAGCTATCGATTATCGAACATGGGAATAACAAACATAAGCTCGTGATTTTTCTTTACTACCGAGCAAGCCTTCACTCAGAAAAACTAATAAACCTTCGAAACGACGTTAATTAACGGAACGGGACGAGGAGACTGACAGCGGTTAGAGCTGCAGCCCTCGAAGGAATGTCGAAAAGCATCTCCTCGCGGGAGGCGATTCTCCGTCCGACAGCGAGTTCTTCGGCGCGCGGCGTCTTCGACGTTTGGCGTCTCTCGTCGAGCGAAACGAAAGGTCGAACAACCGTACAAGAGTTTCCTCTCAAGGAAGGCAAACAGCACCTATCCAAGAGTTCGAGAGGCGCCTCGGAGATAAGAAGGTAATAACCGACTGGGGAGAAGGTTGAAAAAAGGAGGCTGCAGGCAGGTGCCAGATCTTTCCGTCGTTCAGGTAGACGCCGCAGACGAATGATAAAACAATTGGTTACGGCCGCTAAGCTCGGCGCTAATCAGCTAATTACTTTCCATCCCCGACCGTGACAAATTCACAAAGATACTCGAGCGATTTTCACCTGCTGCAAGGTGCTTCCGTTATGATCTATTACATACAGTCGAAAAATATCAACGCTCTGAACTTTTCTTTCTTTGGAAAGTGTGCGGTGCATTGCTCAGCATGACGTGCTGATTGCTTGTTCCGATATAGTTGCGTCAGGTAATTGTTCTAGACGCTGCAGGATCCAGTGGGTAAAGATTTCCGGACCATGGATGAACCGCGCCGAAAGTACGTGATGATGCATATCATTACTCGGCTGCAGCAGGTCCAGACTGTTAACCGTGTGACTTAACAAACATTAAACAATAGCTGGAAACAGACTTATCATGCTGAGAACACGTGTCACTTACTTTGCTGCTGGCGCTGAGTGGACACGGCAGATGCTTCACTTTTTGAACAAGTACCAAAGACTACAAGGTAATAATGCAAGATGTCTCTCGTTGTTAAGCGGGCTAGATCCTCCGGGCCGAAAGTCTTTGTCCGAGACGAAACCACTTCCGCCAAAAGTTTCTAATCTGAGATCTCAGTTTTTACTGTTGTAAATTTTCATGCCCACGAAGAGAAGTTCGGAGCTGTTTCCTACCCAAACAAATTTATTGGCCGCTTACGAGCTGCGAGGTGGTTTGATCAGTGGGAGACGGCGAGAGTTTTAATACAAAGTAAAAAAACACATAAAACAAATCAGAAATGACCGGGAACGGCGAGCGGTTCGTATAAAGTGATTCTTTTTTCCTCTCTTCGCATTGCTATAAGGTTTGTCAACGCTTGAAGAAATATTATGTTCCTTTGTCTGAACTCGAGAGGGGCTCGGAAGAGAGAGAGAGAGAAATTTTCTCTCCCAAACTCCTAGACCAAGCTAGGATAGGTTGTGGCCGTCGGAAATTTAGACGGTTCAAAAAATGCGCCGGAGAAGGGCTGTATCATGGCTCGACGAGGCCACCCCCTGCTGGCAAACAGCCCCAGTCCTTCAGGCAAAAGGGGGTGTGGCTTTGCCTACGAGGCATTGGGGCCCAGCGATCCCTTCCGATCATTCGAACCCTGTGGTCAGGCCATGGCAGCCCTGCAGGGCGGCAGGCCTTTGCTCAAGACCTCGCAAGGGCTGAAGCATTATGCTGGCTAAACATTATATCCAGACGACCGTTGCACCGCCGGTTATAAAGGGATGAAAGTATGGGTATAACCATGTTTATACACAGGATTATTGTTTGAGGTTTTACCGCACTGATGATCATCGTAAAGTCAAATTGTCACGGAGATTACGGAGTAACACAGAATCTGGAAATGCGGGATCCAATTACAGTTACAATCAGTATTGGGATTTTGCGTGAAAAGAGGAAATTCAAATTTTTTATGCATATAAAGCAAAGAAACACGAAACAATCTGTTGGGATGTTTTTTCTTTTTTTCATTTTTGTCATTTTGAGAAAATTTATTTTCTGTGAGAAACACTGAATGAAGTTGAAACAAAAGACACCTACCTACTAGTGAATATACAACAGGATGCGTCTGGCGCATATAATTAATGCCATTGTTTGGAAACAATAGAATTTAAATTAATAAAAATAAAAGGATGTGTTCTACACGTGAGCAATTGCTATATTTACCCGCAGCGAGTATTTCCCTACATGCGTATTTTCTTTTTTTTTCATTTCGAAATTCCCGCGAAAAAACGTGACCGCAAAAACTGTTCGCTAAATCGCGGAAATGGTTGATTATTGGGATGCAAGGAGGCATTGGCTTATTCATAAAATCCTAGAAAATACAAATCGATATATTCTTTAATAAATTATTCACCAGGATGCATAATATGCGGTTGGAATAAGTTTTGTTCATTCGTCACAAAACGAGCGGAACTTTATAACAGCCGATCAGTTTCAGACACCAACGCTCAAGTATTTCACCGAATAGTTTTTGGAAAGTACTCGGAAGGAGGTAAATTACGTTCGCACTTATCGGAGTTCACTGATTTTCTGGTTGAAGTTTTGTTCAAAGTTTCACGCTTCCTCGGTTAATATGGAACGCACACAAATTATCATATTAATTTTCATACTGTGAAAATCAGAGCCGAGGGTTTGTTTTGGCGTGAATGTTAACTAGAGATAGTTACCTAGCAAAAGCTCCCTGCGCATTAAGCTGCATTATTAGATTGTGGTTTTGACGATAAACTGCAGGGTTGCTAGGGTTGAGCATGAGAGCTGAAGTTAACTTTATTAAATCGTTGTGGTCTGACGGTAAATTCATCTTCCTCTGGCATCTGGGTACATGTGAATCGATACAATTCCAGATTTCCAACGTGGCCAGTCTGGACCAGCGCTGGTTCATATCACGCATGGAGAGATGGGCTCATCTGTATTTAGTCAAATTCGAGCTATTAACGGATTTGTTTACAGTGTTTGCTGGATAGTCAATATTTATTCATCTAGGTAACCATTGGTCGGGTCAACTGCCCGTGCGGCGCTTGATTTTGCCGCATTGCCGCGTGTGAAGCTGGAAAGGTATTACAGGCTTGCGTAAATAAATTACCATATACAGGATGTGTTGAGGGAAAAACTGCATTTACTTAGACTGAATCAAACACGAGGATAAATTTTCACCGTCCATTTCAACACATCTTTCCAACGAGATCACGAATTGAAAATCAGAGCAATGGTTAGAAACACCCATCTTTGTATCTTTTCGTCAAACTTTTCGACCTTATATATGAGGGATTCACCGTCAACTCGGCCACTTTTTTTTCGACCATCTCAGATCTGCCCCATAATTGGTTATATCAAAGTACTACTAAAAGGTACTCTATGTGAATTTATACAGATTTTTAAATTCATTATTTGAGAAATTGTCGTTGTTTTTTTTCAAATGCATATATCTCGGAAACTTGCAGTAAATGAAAAAAAATGACTCTACATAAAAGTTGTAGTTTTTTGTTAGCTTTCGAGAGGAATTTTTGAAAAAATTTTTACGTTCCGGTAACGCTGATTTTTTTACCAAAAAAGAAAGAAATTATTTTTTTTATTCAAAAAGGACACTTTCTTTTCTGAAAAAATTACAGAGTCTTCCAATATCTATGACAATATCGCCAAAAATCGCCAGAGTGGCACGGGTCGAGGTTCTAGGGTAAAAAAAATGAAACTACACAAATTAATTTTTTTATACCGGAACCTCGACCAGTTTGTGTGGCTTCATTTTTTTTTACCCTCGAACCTCGATCCGTGTCACTCTGGCGATTTTTTGGCGATATTGTTACATATATTGAAAAACTCTGTAATTTTTTCAGCAAAAAAGGGGCTTTTTTGAATAAAAAAAATAATTTCTTCCTTTTTTGGTAAAAAATCAGCGTTACCGGAACGTAAACATTTTTTAAAAAATTTGTCTCGAAAGCTAACAAAAAACTACAACTTTTATGTAGAGTCATATTTTTTCAGTTACTTCAAGTTTCCGAGATATATACATTTGAAAAAAAACAACAACAATTTCTCAAATAATGAATTTAAAAATCTGTATAAATTTACGTAGAGTACCTTTTAGTAGTACTTTGATATAACCAATCATGGGGCAGATCTGAGATGGTCGAAAAAAAAGTGGCCGAGAAAAACGGAGAATCCCTCATATTAAATCACTCAAGCAAACATGCTGAATAATTATTCAGAACGATTGATGGAAGAATAAGAAATTCCGTGACTATTGTAATTTTAAGTCATACCTGTCGTATGAAGTAACAAAATTCTTTTCCTTTACAAACCATGTACTTCTTCGTGTAATTAACCTGAATGAAATCAGGATAATGTGATTCCAAAAGGTGCTAGAACGGATGTTAATCTCGTGAACCTACATTTGAACATTTATTACCTGATAGAAGTCTGATGAAGTCTCGCTATTACAGTAAATCAGTCGTCGTCGTGAGGCTTCGAGTAGATTTCAGTGAATTTATTTAAAACGTCTTGAGATCTGGGGGTTTTAAAATCATCTTAAATGTGTCTAACCAATGAACTGGTTGTCTCCTCGCGTAAATTGGCGTCACAATCTAATTCGTTATCGAAATTGGCTTTGGTTCCGTAATGAATTTCCCCATGATCCATATTGGTATAAAATGCTGTCCTGTCGAGATCGGGATACTTTGATAATCGACGCCAGGTGCAGGCGTATATCTCTAACCTACCTTATATGTGTGAAAGAAAATGTCACGGTGCATCGTTCCGGACGATCGGATGTTTGAGGTGTTCTCCAACATTGTGAGAGAAAGATAGTACACACGGGTGGTTCTCGACAAATATGGATAAAAAAGGTACGCAAGGTGAAAAGAAGAATAGAAGAGGAAATAAAAAAAAAAAAAATTAAGAAACCTACAAGAAGAAACGAAGAAAAATAAGAGAATTCGACCGATTCAACGAAGGCTGCACTTTGGACTGGTATCGCCTATTGGTCAAAGAAAAATATTATCTTAGTGATCTGGTGAACGCGAGTTGTTGATAGAAATTCAAATGTCAGAGGATATAGAATTTCGTACACATAAAAGAAAGTGCAGCGTTGGTTTTTCCCTCGTTTGCTCTGTCCCATTGTCTCATATCTCAGCTTCTGAATTTACCAATAACCTCGTGCTAGTGACGAAAGTCAAACTGGTTCTTGGCTTGAGTTGACTTACGATATAAGCCTGGATTGTTCGGTGCCTGCGCTTTCTGCGACTCCTTTAATAACGTCGTATCTAAAAACAGTTACGTTTTTCATCGAATTTAAATATGTGCCAAAATACTTGACACATTTATATCCGTTGAAATTTATTCGCTTAAACTGTTTCGTCGATGATAAATGTTCTCATCTCTACGAGAAAATCAATTTCAGCTAAAAATCGCTGATTTACGGCCTGTTTAACACTTGCTTGTCACGATATCCTTCCCCAGCTGTCATCGTCCTTTAAGCACTTAGATGTACGTCGCCTTCATAATTGTACACAGCATCCGTGAAATAAGTTCAGTTATGGAGCACTCATAGATATTCATGTTCATCGAAGTGTATGAAAAGTTACACGTAGTATATGAGTAAGCGTTAATAAAAAAATAGCACATTTTAAATTCTAATACACTGTCGATAACAATTGTCATAGATTCAAACAATTATTACCAGTTAAACAAATAATCTCATTGATCATGTATAAAAACTTTTCATGTTAAGTTAACTAATTAATTTTTTTTCGAGTTTGTCCGTTTTCGCTGTCAAATAATAATAAAAAAAAAACAATTTACGCATTTCTAGTTCACCATATTTAAGGTAGGTAGTTAAACTTATGGGTTGCTTTGGTGAATCGCAGAGATTTATTCAGTTAAAAGAATACAAGATACCGTCAGCCAATGTTACATTGATTGATTCGTGTATATATAATCAGTATTTATTGCTTAATCATTCATACATAATTATGGAATAGTAGTTCGATTCATGGAGTTACATTTTCGAAGTATTTACACTAATAGTAATAATATTAGTACTAATACTAATCACAATTATAATAATCGTATAAAACAAAGAAAAGGGGATAAAATAAGAAGAAAATTCATTTCAACATATTACTAGTGAAATTGTAATTCTGACAATATATTTATTTATTTATTCATTTTTCTCTATAATAATGTGCAGGCAATTTACTATTTTACTTTCCACCAAGCATTACTTTGATAAAGGAGGCGTAATTTATTGCGATCTTTTTCAAGCAATTCTGGAATCAAGGTAGAACTTTGCCTTGTTATATATCTCTCAATCAAGTGACGTGTGAAATAATGAATTCCCAACAGAGCAGTATTCGCAATAGGTTATGTTGTGAAGTTTTTTGACACTGACTTTCAAAATCACTCTCCGAGTGATTCGTGTGTATCTTTCAAACTCTCATTAACGAGAGATTAGTTACAAATCCAAACGAATCTCTCACACGACAATTTTGTCATTACGATTGAATGTAACCTGCAGTCAAAGGAGTTCTTACAAAAAAAAGGCATGTTACAGATCGTAAGAAAGAACAATTTAAAGAATCGTTAATTTTCTCATTTCTTCAAAAGTCGTGTACGTTCGACGAAGGAATTGATCGTTGCTGGCAAAGCACGCGTGCACAAGATGCCGGCGAAGAGTAGGAGAGAAAGAAGGAAAAAAAAACACCCTCCCCCTCGCCCCCCCCCCCCCCGCCGCGCTTAAATAAAATAAAAAAATAAAGCAACACGGGAGAAACGAGAAAGAAAAGAAGAAGCGTAAAAAAGAGGTATAGAGAGAAAAAAAGGATGAGGAGGAAAACCTCTGCACCTCCTCGGTGACTGCTACATGACGTTCTTCGAAAGTCGAAGAGCCAGCGAGCCGCCAAACCGAAGGCACTCAAGATCTTAAATATTCACAGGCGAGTTCTACTCTCCCTCGGTTTTCGGTGCCCTCCACCGCCGTTCGGAGGCACGCAGAGCATCCCAGAGGGTCCAGCTTCTCCCGCCCCCGCCCTCCGACCCGCAGTCGTTTCCTCCCCTCCACCCTTCCTTTTCCCCTCCATCTCTTCCGTTCCTCATTCCGCCACGCGGCCCGCGCCGTCAGCTTCGGTTGCCCTGGCGGGATTCAGTTGGCTCCAGTTTGCCGCGGCGGACGCGCATGCTAACATCGTTCGAGGGGTTGCTCTGCGCTCTAACGCGTTCAAACGTGCCGCACCAAGGGTTGATTGTATTGCAATGAAGACCTCGGTTGGCCGCCAATCGTCGATCGCTACTCGCGTTTATTTATCTTCGAAAAAGACTTGAACTCATCGTCGTGATTTCCGATTCTTTTACTCGAAGAAATTTACATCCGAATTTAGTTTTTTTTTATTTTTCACTGAGGACAAGTTGAGTCTGAATTTATATGGAAGGAAATTCGGGAGGTTCAAAGCGTGCTTTGATTCGGTTTAGCGAATAACGCGAGTGGATGGATATAAATTTGAAGAAGATCGAGGAAGACCGAAGGATTGCAGTCGTCGATTTTATGCATTCCCGATGGTGAGGAAAACGACGCGTTGCTTCGGTTATTGAAGTTGAAACGGGAGCTACGGACGAAAAGATCCAAGATGATCCGACAATAAGCGCGTAATTCAAACGACGCGTTGCACTGATGAAATATTGAGGGAACGATAGACAGGGGTAGATGGGAAATCACGTGCTTCAGTGTTCACGCCGAGACGTGAGAAGTGAATATTCTCAGTGAAGTGATACCTATTTGAAACAAGTACGACAAATACACGAGCAAATTAATGGATACTCTATCTGGCGGCTGCTCACAGCTTGTGTAAGTAAATCCCCATTATAAACGCAAATATTCTCACCCCTCTCCGCACGTAATTATGAGGTGAAAGTGAACCGCGCTTATGTATCTCCTTCCCATCCGAAAACTCTCATTCTCTTTCTTTACCGCTGTAAAACAGGACCGGCATCATGTGCACAGCATTAAAATTCAACGAATCTCTCTCTCTAAGGTTTCCTAACAAAATATGTATGTATAATGCCTCGTTTATCGCGGTCGGGGTCACGCAGCTGTCGAAGACGAGAATTACCGGTAAAGTATGCATCTCTGCGCCGGGGTAATTAAACGTACCTATACTTTCTCAACTCCGATAATCATCGCCTGCGTATCGGGAGGTTTTAACTTGGCGTAGAAAATTGAGTTGCTTAAAGACGAGGGATAGAAAAAGCAGAAAGAATAGTAGTCCATTAGACTTCTAGGTCTCCAGGAAACGTATTATACGCATTAAAGAGGCCCGCTTCAGTCTTTTCCCCTGTCGTTTCAGCAGGGGTTGAAAATAATATAATCGTTACGTGAGCTGCGATTTCGTGCGGGAATATGAAATTAGGCCGGTGTTTGCCGTATGATACAGCGGACGATCCCATATTGGCGTAACAAATGCGTGAAAGCAGTATTGAAAGAGAGAGAGGCGGAGAAAACCGGGTGATAAATCAAAGCCGATAATTCCGCAGGTATGGTCCATCGGCGCGGCTACCGTTTGCAGATTTGGAGGGTGCCTAAGCCTTTGACCGTGTAGCGCTAGTCAAACGCAATAAATCCGGTACAATTTACATAGAATTATACAAATGGGATTTTACACGCGCCACGCCGGAAATCCTGTTTGATTTTTGAACGCGGTACGCGCTCGAATTGAACCGAAGTCCGAAGCGAAACCGCACGAAATGTAAATTAGGAAGCTATAGAAGGGGGTATAAGGGAGGGGAGGGAGCGGAAAAAGAAGGATCGAAATATGAAATTGTAATTTTTTCTTTCAATCTTCGATTTTGTTTGTCTCTTTCTTTCGGGACAGAAAGATGAATAGAGAAAAAACAAAAAAAAAAAAACAGCACGCCTACGGGGTCCCCTAAGAGCGTGCCAAACAGGAAGTGCTTGGGACGTGATAGGCGTGCAAAGATAGGCGCGGTTAAAAAGACGTAGTTCTTCTCTTAAAGATAGCTCGGAGTAGTTAAAACCCCCCCCAACTCGGGAGACGGTATAGAAAAATAGAGAAATAAAGATACACAGATAGATAGATGAAGAGAGAGGGAGAGAGAGAGAGGTAGTGAGGGAGGGGTGGGGGGGGGGGTCGAAAGTACGTTAGATGTGCGTCGCCGAATGAATTTGGAAAAAGGTCACGTATGTAGAATTAGAAAATCGAGTATACGGGGACAGACACGGTTGAAGAAGCAGAAAAGAGTCCTTTTTCACTTTCCTCCTTTTTTCTTCAAGTCCGAAATAACACCCACACGCGGGGTGAAATTTATTGAGCGGCAAACCAGCGCGGGAAAGCCGGCGAGAAGTAGGAGTAGATATACCTACGCTGCGTCGCGGAAGGTTCTCTTTAAATCTCATGGTTGTTACTATTTTATTTCAACTCCCGGTGTTTGATCTTCTTTTATTTGCTTTTCCGTCATGAATCTTGACTGTTGAACCGTTATTCGGTACACATAATACACTTCAAGGGTTCGGTATTTCAAGGCCATGCCGCGGAAGACAAGTTGCGTTGACAATGCATCGGAAATCTGTGAGGTTGGATCACGCAGTATCACCCTCCGGATTTTCACACCCTCGGTAGGTTCGAGCCCATGCAAAGTAGCCCTCGTCACTTCCAAAGCGACGATAATTTCAGGCAACGAAATCACATTTTGAAGACTCTAATCCAATTAGAATCTCATTTGGTCCACGCAATCGGGCGAATAGTATCAATAAATGGAAGAATCGTTTTAGGATCACCTCAAAGATGAAATGGATTCAATTTAGGGAATTGTAGTATGTTTAAAAATCTTACAGAATCAAGTTGGAAATGTGTTACAGAGACGTTAACAGCACCGTTGAAAGAATTATGTAGTAAAGACCGTTAGGTGACTGTTCTGTACAAAGATGAAGTTGTTAACGTTACTTTAACGATTCACGTTTCGGGAAAAATCGTTATTTCGCAATTTTAGGAATGTCTGATGATATGGTAAATTATAATGAGGAAAAATATATTCATATTTAGAAAACTGAACTTCTACAATTACTATAAAATTGCAAAACTGTAGTTTTTTTCCCCCTCGTTTCGTTACGTTAACGTTGCTAACTTCAGTCTCTTCCTTTCATTGCAAAAGAAGATTTCGATCACAGAGATGATTGATTTGCGCTTATCGTACCTTGACAGAAAACAGAAGAAAGACAATGCAAGCGAATACCCACACGAGTTCCAGATATCCATTGCATAGAAGATTGGCATTGGTCAAAACAGTGTTCAATAGATATGAGCTTGTACAAGCTCTGTCTAAAATAAAACGACGTATGTCCAGACTTGAAATCGTTCAAGAATCGACCATCGCTTTGAAATACGAGTAATTTCCAAAAATTACTGGGGTTTTCCAGTAAGATTCCTCTTGAGATGCTTCGATAGGCACTTTTCGATACTCGCGCCCTCCAACACGCGAAGTTCATTGAAATCGAGAACGTCCGTGAGGATGCACCTGGCGCCAGTGACTAGATCGCCACATCTGCTGAGGAGATCAGAATTCGGATATTGGTCGGTGTATTCCGTGAGAACATGGGGCTACCTGCGTACTCGACAAAGGCGAAACGTACGCACCTCGAATGATGGAGGAATTGGCAATTCACACTTGAATGGTTTCCCGTGGTTTTGACAATAAAAGTATCAATGGATAGCAGTCAAGGGCTAGCCCTCTTGTGCAAGTTCCTTTCGCGTTCTTTCCCCTCTTCTTTTTCCGTTTGTCCGACTTGTTTGTCGTCCATGGTGGTTTCTTGCGCTCCCGCTGCTGCCACTGCAGCTCTTCTCCAGCTTCGAGTAGTTCACAAAGAGCGTCGTCTGTCAGAGCATAAAAATTCATACATCGTGAATGATCTCATTGATTGCGTTTCCACAAATTTTTTATTTCCCCCATCGGCAGCGGACATTGGCATGCGCGTCGCCATCTTGGTTTCGTTCATGCGTCTTAAATCGTTGGTCTCATTGATTCGTTCTTCGTTTGTCTTCCTCTCCCCGTTTCGTCGCCGATGTAACGCATATTTCAACAACGTATCACGCGTGCAGGGAAAAAGAATTCTAAGTGGCTTCACACTCTTTTTCAGCTGTCTATTCAAGGCTCTACCGAGTCTCTTGATCACGCATGCATACTTGCGACGCCCGGGTAATTTGAGGATCGATTTAAGCCGCGTCTGGGTATGCCGACAATTCGACCTGCGGGGTCAAATCAAATGGAAAGATGAATGGGAAATGAGAATGCGCTTTGTAGATTTTTAGGTTCTTCTCCTAGGTCTGTCCCAGCGGGGTTCCGGCGTGAATGATATATTTTTATTTTCCTCCCCTGAAACCCCGAAACTCCACCCTCAGGATCCGTTTGAATGTTTGTGTGTTTTTCAGACGCATCGCGTCGCGTCGCGACGTCTTGCTGCTTTCAGTTCAGGCTCCGCTGGTTTTGTCGGCGTCGCGGACGAAGAGCCAGAAGCTTTGATCAAACTCACATGCAGCCGTGAAATTATTTATTTGTAGTCTAAACGGTAAAATATGTACATATATACAAATATGTATGTATATACACGTATATAAACGTGAGGAACTATGAGCCCACCGTAAATGCGAGACATATTTACAGCTGGGACAGATAGGAAACCTGTTCGGATGAGTATATTTTTGTTTCTATAAAACCATTTGGACCTAATCAAGCTGGCATTAAAATCTAGGCACAAATCACAAACATCGAGACAACTTTTACGGCTCAATATAGTTTTATACATAAACGTGAACCGAGTTTCTTTTGCAACTACGCGAGGATAACCGATTCGTTCAATTCGGTAGGTTTGAACGATAAACCTTGGACGCACCGTCTCGTCTGACAGTGAAATGTACTGAGAAGTAGAAGAAAAAAGATTCTGCTGACCCGTCAGGCGTTAAATTCGAGATAACTGTATCCTAGGATCTAAGATTTAGACGTAAGTGTGGAAGATTTAAGGACACATCTGGCCACATCTGCTCGTGACAACGTTGAGAAGACGTTATCTGCACGAAATCGGTCGGTGGAGAAGAAACCTCCACGGGACAAATGTATGGTCCATAAAGACGCTGCTAACCCACAGCCCCCATGGTTGACATGTTTATTTCACCCCGTAATCTTCTCGGATTACAAAAATGGAATAAGAAGGAGAAGATGACGAGAAGAAAATATCGACTGTTGAATAGAGTCAGCCGAAAACCGGTAGCCAATTCGTTCCTTTTATCAACCTGATTTTGTATACCTGCAGGTAGGGAGAAAAGGGTTTGATGGTTTGATGGTTTTTATTAAGATCTTTCCCATAGCCATGTTGGGAAACAACTGGGTTTACTGAAAATTCATATACAGAGTAAAGTAACAGTTGGATTTACCGTAACAGTACGGTGATTGTTCTGATACTATAACACAATTCTCTCAACAAGCATGGTACAATATTCTATACAGTATAAGACCGATCCTTGTACTCAGAGAGTAGATCCAACTGTTACAATACAGTATGTGAATTTCAGCATACCCTTTTTTACGCCGGGACTAACAATAAGAGAGACTTTGAAGCACGTGAAATTTGAATTTTGGATCGAGGAACGCCGGAGCGATTCATTCATTGATATAGATTTGGATTTTCTCGAACGAGATTTCGATTCGGCGAACCCTTCGGTGCCTTTATTGTTACGGGACAAGTGGAAGTACCTATTTGCGTGTTACAATAGCCGAGCAGCGCGGTTTGCATCGGAAGAAAGATATCAGATCCGATCGGTAGATGGAACCAAGCCGCGGCAGCTTTCTGGCCCCGTGGCTGTTGTACCGAGAGTCAGCTGGCCATTCGAGCCAACTGCACTGTGAAATGCCATGTGTCCAATGAAACACAATGGCACTACCGCTGCCGTCGCTGTTCTGGAGTATGTATTTTAAGCTTTTGAGTACGTAATACAACCGCGAACCGTTTATAAATTGAGTTTTAATCCTGGATCAACGGCTTAACCAATGGGGAATCTCTGTTGATGGGATATTTCAGATCTCTCATAGATTACACGTCCTATGAATGCTGTTGCCGTTCATATTCGGGCCCGCCGGACCCAGGGACACACATTATCCACGTATTACGCTCGCCGTTGGAAGTCACAGCTGCATCTAGCCTCGCCTTCTTCTTCTTCTTCTTCACAAACATCAAGATGCTTTGTCGTCACGCGGGCCTTAGCTGCTCCTTGTCCATAAACGGCTATATCTCAGAACCGCTCCAAAATTTTTGGAAGGGCACAGCATGGAACTCGGGGACAATTCGGATTACAGCCAGTTTGAACCTTGCCTCGTAGTTCACGGACTGGTGCAACACCTTTTAGTCATTACTGCCGTAGCTATGTTGAAGAGAAGTTAAGGTAAACTGTTTTCTGTCGCAATATCGAGCTCAGAACAACGTCAGGCTGTGTGACAAAAAAATTTGTCAACTCGCAGCAACGCCCCGGTATCGTGTGAAAGGAACATCAGCTGCTGTTGAACGTGAGCGTGTGTGTAGCCTGCACCCCTTCGTCTCGGTTAATTATTGATCGACAAGAGCCGGTGAGGGTTTTGTCACACGTTCCGATCTTTTGAAACTTCATGAAGGTGAATGCCAACGTCGACGCTCGACGGTTGGCGTTAGATTCATCGCGTCTGGAAATTATCAGCCGAATCAAAGAGCGTATCCACCTTGTCGAATGGCTGAGATGGAGACACTTGATGTTTCGGTTCGACGTATTTTGAGCGTTGACTAGACGACAGCTCATTGATCCGACGCGTGTAAATTGGTATCTCCGGATGCGCAGGTATTGTGACAAGTCGAAGAGACGATGTCGATTGACGATCAGTTTGGTTAGCACGCAGGGATAATCAGTGTCTGGTAGGCATGCGATTAAAGTATCAGTCCTGGCACAACAGTGACGTGACCTGAATTCGATTGGAAAGTCGCGTTTGATTGGGATAGTATAATGAACGAACCCAGGCGATAGATGTAATCTGTACCGTTAATTATCTCGCTCGGTAATTAAAGCTGAGCTTGAGATAAGGCTGAGATAAATTAGTGCCAGTACCTTGTACGTAAAGCTCGCCATCAAACAGGTTTCACTCGCCGCGAACTAAATTGGTACAAGTGCGGGAAATTTTTTGAACTCGTCAAATCCACGCACTGCACCTGGTGGGGACGACTCATATACATAGGCCATTCCGCAGCTCTGGTCTACCACCTGCTCGAGGCTCACACACGCGCTGCGTCAATTAGTTATGTACATAGTCAGCAAATAAGAAAGAAAGAAAAAATGAGAAAACAAGAATTCCAACCGCCTAATTTTAGTTTTCAAGTCAAACGAGGTAATAGTGTGAAGGATCGAGAATTTGTTTGAGATAGGGAAATTCTCTGTAACAACAAGGCAGAAGAAGAACGTTCTAATCAGCTGACTTCAGGTCCCCTTCGAACGCCGGGCCGATTGACACAAGAAATTAACCAGTTTGAAAATATTTTTTAGACTTAACCGGTTTTATTTTACATGTGTATACAGTAAACGCGTGTCAATTTACCGGCAATAAGTCGCAGGCGTCGAGACGGTGCTCGTGCCACCGTCCCGGCGTACCCACTGGGTCTTATATACCTTTTTACGACGTGAGTATACAATTTCGAAAGTCGTCAAGGCATCGGTGGTGCGATGGAATCGAGGAGGGAATAAGAATCGTGAAATGTCTACTCGAAATGACTTCTACAGGGCAAAACGGTTGTAACACCTATTTTACACGGCAATATCCGGGGAGCTGGAAACTCCAGTTCTCCGCCGAAGCGCCGAACATTAAAGTAATCCCGGTTACCCGGGGCTCCGAATGTGGGGAAGAAGAGCAGAAGTAAAATAATTTAAATAACAGGGGGTGTACCAGCTGCCGCAAGGCATCGCTGCACTGCGCGGACCGCGACTGTATAAATATTCAGACGAGCTAAAATTGTATATGCATGTGTACCGTATACACATACAGCGCACTACACTCCGAGACTCGGCGAGCACGGGTAACTCGGGATAACGCGGTTCCTACACATTTCGCATGCATTATCACGGTCAAAGGAGTACTCTTGCTTATAATTCTGTAGAGCGAGACTGTCAAAGCTTCTGCAACTTCAATTTGCGGGGTTTTAACTTACCGTCTAGCAATTTTATCATCAACACGGAATTTTCCGTTCTCTCACCCCTCTCCCCGTTGCCCCTGCTCTGCTGTGCTATCAAAACTTTTATATTAGTTCCAAGCTGAGCGGCCATGGGATGGCTACACAAATAATTCAACCACAGTTTAAGTTTATTTCACATCCGTTAAGCAAATCACTCTGCGTTGTCCGGAAGCTTATACTATCTGCAAAGGGAAAAAATCGTTAAGGATTTTATGGTGATTCGATGAATGCTACATGCATAGTGGTGGCCTTGTTATAGTACGTTTTTAGAATGCGCAACCCAAGATTTTATTGCCAAGACGAGAAAGAGAATGTGAAAAAGGGGAATTCAGCAATCAATGAATGGCTTCAGAAGTTACTCCGTGAACGACATGATTTCAATCCCCACCGTCCAAAGTGTGTTCCCTTCCTGCCGAGAAGCTCAATTAACACCCTCAATTAACACGATTCAAATCAATTAACTCTCCCTTGCGGATGAACTTTGACGTAATTGTCAGCCCTTTGGTTATGAAAATAATTAAACCACTCACGATGTTTCTTGAAATTTTTTGTTACAGATAGAAATATCCAGGACGGACTTTGCTCTTCCGGTGCAGTTCGACAACGTTGATTCCAAATCTGTTTCTCGGTGTTGAAGTGAACAAACAAACAACGCGATGTGCAGTGAGCAGTGACACTTGTAGTGGTTGGTAGTGACTGTTCAATCTGCTTCTATAGAATTGAACTGAAAATGAAGAAATGACAACGCTGGCATTCACGATGAAGCCCAGATTGTCCTCTCTCTTCCTGGTGTTCTACCTTCTCCTCGTCCTGCCCGAGGTTCATCCATTCAGCTCAGTCGAAGGTGAGTAGCTACAACAGGGTTTACGGTGACGATTCAATTCACTAGCTCAAGTCTAGTCTCCATTCTTCTTTTTATGCACAAAGCCTCATTCAGCAACCTCACGGACAATCGAGCTTAGGTATAACTCAGTGGCTGTAGGCTTATAATCGGTTGAAGAAATCTGTCACGCCACACTCGTGAGGCGTGAATATTGTGTTCACAATATTTACAGAGTGGCAACGGCGAAGCGAATAACTGTTATAACCGAGCGACAATGTGTGCCAAAATAAAGTCAATGCCGCAATGGTAATCAGAATACTCTCATTTATATGCTTGCCATGGCTTATAAGCCCGTCTTGAAGCCTTGAGTAGAATTTCGCCAGATACAACATCCTGCGCCGCTTTTTCAAGCAGCACGATTTGTCTTCGTTTACTGTCACCCAAACTATACAACCGTCAGACACCTTATCCTTTCATTTCCCAAGTCGATCTATTTTCCAGCCTCTGGAATCATCTCCGGTCCCTCAACTGTGGCTACACTTCAAACGTTTCGACCGAGCCTCAACCTTTTATTTGCAAGCTGTCCATCTCTTTCTAATTTATACCGTCACGGTGATAAATGGGCCCCAGGAGATTTCCCCGCGTTTCACTGTCCGTCAGCTTTTGCACTATGTGTGTATTAACGCACCGCGAGTACGGCGCGCTCATCAGTCGCTCCACTTATCGCATTCACTAGCCACATTCGCACCTTCTGATCACTTCTCAACTTAATGCACCCTGCGCAAAGAGAGTTAGTTGAAAGCCTTTCTCCGAACCTCCGAGCGGTTATTATAATACATTCGAAGAAAATTTTTTTTGTCCAATCGCAAGTCGTAGACCTAGACTGATAATGGATCACTCGAGTGAGCTGGTTTGAAAACCGCCTCTGAGAAATGAGAAATAATGAGGAGCCGACTAATTATTGTCGTGAGCGAGTGATGAATGGTTTTACCTTTCTTTGCAAAAGTAAGTCTATCTGCAAGGGGATGATTGGTTCTATGAGTACCCACACTGTCATTAAATTTCTTTTTCACTGGGATCCTTGTGGTCCTAGAATTCAGTCTTCACTCTCGTCTCTTATCTCTGCCACTGTTCAAATACGTTAATCTTTAATGCTGTCATGGGCCATACGTAAAGATCAATGACTGCAACTGTTGAACATGCTGCTTGAAATTCTGCGAAAGTTTTTTTCTAGCAGAATGAAAATAATTCGTGGATTTTGAAAACTGAGTGCATAAGGTCGAGGCATACGTTTTTCTGTCCATCCTTTCTCTTTCTGCGCTTTGCACCGTCGGTGCTTTAAAATCGAAGAACCAGGGGTGTTTTTTCGGGGTGTAGAAATTCCAACGTCCGAACAAATTAATGAATACATAACTGCTTGGTGGATAACGCGTGACTGCATGGAAATTGTGAGGCAAGCAATTACGCGGTTGGTTACGGGGCGCAACGATCTCGTCAGGAGACGCAGCGTCTCCTTATCTCCTCCCCGCTTCTCCTCTCGCAGCGTGGTCTCATCAACATTCTGTTGGGAAGAGGAGAAGGTTCTTCGCGAAACGAGACTCTTGCGCTCGCTGCAAAGTCGTGCAGCATCCGATGAAAGGTCGGGTCAGCTTTAATTATCATAAATCAAACGCAAAGCCGGTCGCAAACCGAGGCGAATTATCGCAAAACTTTGTTCGCGTTTGTGGGTGCATATATGCATGCACTAAGCGTGACGTTGAAGGAGGGCAAGAAAAAATAAGGGTTATTCCCTCGTGCTTTGGAAAAAAGAAACCCGTTCAATCTTGATACCTTTCGAAACGCTGCGAAATCTCTACGGATTCGTCTTGTCTTATTTATCTTGCTTTCAACGTAATAAGAAAAGAGAAAGAGAAAGACCTTATTTACGGCCACCATACAGTTACAAGCGGTGTGAATGGTATCATCTAAGCTGTATACGTATCTGGGAAAATAGTAAGACAACGGGTAGAAGTGAAAGTGAGTTTGAACGATTTCAAATTGCACGAATAATATTTTATCACACAATAAAGTAAAGCAGCAACTTTATGCATTATTTACGAGCGAACGGCTCAAACGAATTCATAAAAGTCTCGGTAGAAATGAATTAGCGATTTTCAACGGAAGCCGCTGTCGTGACGCGGTAACGCGTTAAGACTCTTGTTCGACGAACGAGACTTAAAACGAAACTTTATACCAGATGCATTAAAGTGGGTGTGTATTATATATATATATAATTCCAATATAAGAAGCGGTGCGATTAGGTATCACAACTCCACAGTAACTATACATGATGTACCTAGTTTATTTCGAGTATGGCTATTTTTTATACTTCGAGTTGTGAGAGATGAAATTTTCTATACCAACAAAGCCATCTGTTTTCTTGATATCTGTATAGTTACACTTTATTCTGAATCATACATTTACAAAAAATAATAACGTTCACATACGTATAAATTTCCAGAAAAATATTCTTATGGCTCTTGTCTTCTTTGGCATGCATCTGTAAAGTTTATTTGTCAAGGTAAATTGATAGCAAAGAATATTCATTTTGTCGGATGGTTCAACGAATTGAACCATCGTTCGCACTATATTGTTTGAAAAAGTTTCCGCAACGTTGTGGTATTTCATGACCATCATTTCTACAATCCATTACGGTAAATTCAAACTTGTCGAGCATCAATTGTCACGAGATCTAATGCTATAAAAATGAGGAAATTGCTTGTCTGGAGTTTG
Source organism: Neodiprion fabricii (assembly GCF_021155785.1). NCBI lineage: Eukaryota > Metazoa > Arthropoda > Insecta > Hymenoptera > Diprionidae > Neodiprion > Neodiprion fabricii. The sequence continues at coordinate 22,447,498 of NC_060239.1, forward strand.
GTACATGTTTTCAAATTATACAGTTACTATCATTATCTGCATAAATTTGATTCAACACATTGAATTTCAAGATATCTCAATCCTCATGCATCTAAATCAAGTTCGTTAATGTTCTGCTAGCAATTAATTGGAAAATGAACAATCTTATGAAAAAAAAAAAACTTCCTCGAGTTGTACAACGGCCAGGATCGATGTTATCGGTCCTTCGATATCAGAGTGAGCCTGGCGCACTCCAGGGGTTAGGCATGACTAGCTTGTATCTGATTCTGTTATTCGGTTAATTACACGGCCTAACGTAGGTACCGTGGCTGTTACGACGCAAACGTTTTGTGCTATCTTCATCGTGTCCTAAGGCTCTCAGCTTACCTTACAAACGTATTATATATCGGGATAATTAATCTCCTGTTCGCAATTGTCCGCAATGTGCCTGATTATCTTGAATGACGATACAACATTGATATGACAATTAAAGAACGCGACTTTTAATTATAGTAATCGGTTCCGTCTCCCCGACTACTAGACCCGCCTGAATTCTCTCAACGGCTCATGAAGAATTAGGCACACCTCTATAGACGATATCCAACACAAGCTCAAGCTTCAACTTCTGCCCTGAACCTAACGTAATATACGCCGACCAAGTTTCAACGGAGTTAAGGTTTATTGCTCTCCTGTTCTCGTGTCGCTCGAAATCTGACCGAGAACAGTCGCATAAATTAAAATTCGAGCTCCGGTGTGCCGGGATACTCAACTGATCTCCCGAGAGAGGCTTGAGTTTCTTTAATTCACTAACTTCAGCGAAGCTGCAATCTGCTCTTTGAGCGCATGAAAAAAATATTTTCATTCACTTCGTCAAGACACTGAAAGACGCTGTAAAAAAATCTTGATGTAGGGAATGCAGTAGTCGGAAAAAATTGACGATTTATTCCACAAAAAATTTATCAATCCCACAAAAGTTGGTGCAAAATACACTTCCAACCCGGTTGGGAGATATTTTTTTCAGTTTTTAGCTGCGATGAATTTTGAAAGGACCGGTACATTCATGCACGTCATCATTAATTTATTGCAGACCGTAAAAGCTTTCCGAATCTGATTCATGCGGTTCAACGCGTCGCATATAAGCCAGATCGACAAAGCGTACCCTACAAATTGGCTCTTATCTACCGCGTCTTCGAGCTCAGCTACTTCGCCTCTGTGTTCCTCGTTTTGTTCGTGTTTTTGTCTCGACCACGCAAGCCAGCTGAGAGAGACGGTGGTAGTTAAAGAGAGGAAGAGACAAAGACTGGAAGGGAATTACTATCAAGTATCAACCATCTGGGACGCCTCTAAGACCCTGGCTGCATCGTTCGAAAGGTTTTTAAAAGAGTATTTCCTGACTTGCTCCGTGATCCTGCTGCCTTAATTAACTCTCCAGGAAATAGCAGTAGGTACCGATATATTTGAATATGCCTTTATTCGCAGTTTGAAAAATATGTATTGAACAAAATATCGTACGTACCTTTTTATGCTGCGGTTACAGAAATTTTTTTTATATAAAATTGTAATTTTAAAAGATTCACCAGAAGATTTTAACCTCAGAATTAGTTCCGGATCATCTCTTGCAATGTCATATGTGGCATGTATGAAAACTGATTAGCGAAGATTTGACGCAGACACTTGAAGCATCTATTTACTTGAACTTGAATTCAGAACATCCAGTCATATGTATTGATAGTGAATTTGCTAAAATTATAAGGCAATAAAGTAGCAAATAATTCTGTTTTCCCACGGTAAAATGAGTAGACAATTTCTCGACCCCGTTCCTCGGAAAACAGGAGATGTATGTAGGCATTGTACCCCGCTTCAGAAGCTATAACAAAGTTAATCGTCGTTAAATCGCGGAGTTGAAATAAAAAGAAGCCGCAAGTGATCGTTGAGAGGCAAGAAACAATTGCTACCCTTAATAAATGCAAAGTGATTCGGTCATTGAAGTACCATCTAGGACGATCTTCAAACAAACCCCGGTATAGCCGAAAAGAGAACGACGTGAGACTTCAGTGGAAACAAGAAAGGCCTTGTTTCTTGATCTCCCTCTGTCCCCCACAAACCCCCATCCCAAAGGCTCCGTTCCTCCTACAGACTGACTACCTCTTGCGGTAGGACGTACCTTTGTTAATTAAGAGGCGTCGTGTGTGGTCCGCGGTCTACGGCTCTCCGTGCTGTGGCAGAGATACGCTATCCAATGTCAGAATCCCTCCCGCTCCTGGTTTGGTTCTCTCCGAGTACAGCTTTGTCCGCAAGTTCCATCCCATCCACGTGCGCTGTTCGTACCGCAGATCGACTAACTAGACGGATATGTCCATCCAGGCTAACAAGAACTCCGAGCGAACGCGAATGGATCGCATGCAGGGATGAATTTGTAGGAAGCGCGTGATAATGTGCTATTCAATGTCCGTTCTCTCCTGTTCATGGGCTCATGAACGGTGATCGCCACCGTCGACGAGGCGGACAAACAGACGTGCAGGCATGTTATCGAAATTCGATGGAAACCTAATTTCAGTCCAGTTCCGTTTGGACTCCGTTATATATTTTCATGGGCTTTCAACCTAACGTTGCCACTATAAGGCCCCCGGAAATTCTGCCTCTACTCTCTATCCGGGAATATCAAATCACCTACCCGAGTGCCTATCACTGCGGGTAAATTTATATTCCAAAAACCGGTCTATCGTGTGAACCACTGCAGACAGTGCAGATTCCCCTTTGGAGCGCAGTATTCTTTGGAATATATAATTCTAGACTTTGAAAAAACTTGTATGAAAAGTAGCCCGAACCGACAGATCAGCCATTTCGGACAGGAACATTTCATTTCCACTACTTCATTCGCGAAAAGTTTTTCAACCAAAGTTTCTTTTTCCTTTTTCAGAAGCAGATCAGGATGGCGTTGAAGACGATGGAGCCTACGGTTTGGAGGAGGATGACATACCCTCGGCAACGATCGCGACCGACACTGAACTGATTTCGGGGGGTAGTGATTCACTACCAGTATTCCTAACTGAGCCCTTGGACTCGTACGTGGTGAAGAGTAAGCCAGCGACGCTGCACTGCAGGGCTGCAAAAGCGTTGGAAATATACTTTCTGTGCAACGGAGAGCGTGCTGTTGGCGCCCGGCCGTCAGACTTTGTAGACCCTCAGACGGGGACAAGGATAGTCGAAGTGGAACTCGACGTGACGAGGAACCAGGTCGAGGAGTACTTCGGTCAGGACAAGTTCAAGTGCGAATGTGTTGCATGGTCGGGATCAGGGCAAATCACGAGTCAACCTGCCTCACTGGACGTAGCTTGTAAGTATATTATACATATTACAATGAAGTGACCGTTCATAAAATCAGATATCTATAGACAAAAATATAGACAAGAGTGCTTCGATGATATTTGAAGTCACAAAAAGTCAGGTAAGGTCACGTATAGGTCACTTGTGGTCACGTGAAGTTGTGTAAAGTTTCGCATGAAATTTCTTGCAATGTCACGTTAAGTCAATTAAAGTGATGCGGTCTTTTGACGTTGTGAAATCCTGAAGTCTAGTGCCCATCTGACCTCAGGAATGTTCAACCATTTGGTGCACTACGTTATACGACTTATGAAACTTGATGAAATACATACTGTGTTATCCAGGAGTGGAACAGTCAATTGACTACGAGACTTTGGCTAAAAAGAATATTGTCATTTGACGTGAAAATCTCTTCAAAGAACATGTGGGTGAGATGAAGCATGGTCAGCAATGGACAAGAGGAGAGAGGTTGATCCCGGCTCCACGCTGCGCTGGGGGCTCCGGTAGCCGTAATTACAATAATTACTTCGTCGAGCCGATTAAATCCAAGCGCTGCTCTTATCTGCGGATGCGACAGAGGAAGAGTAGGAAGAAATATGGCGGGCGTCGCGCTTTGCTCTCGTATCTAATCACAGTCATTATCGTAATATTCGTGATGACGGGTCACCAGTCTGCGCACCGCCGCCTGCACAGTCATTTTGTAATTATTATACGAGAGGTATGCATTAACCTAATGGTTAACGTTCGCCACAGACTGCACAGACTCCCTCGGACCCGAGGTGCGGTCCGCTGAGGAGCCACCGGTCCTCAGATGACGATGCTGAAACGTTAATGCGTCGTTAGACGCTGCAGTAAACGGCCGCCCTTGGTTCCGATAACCATCACGGATTCGAGTTAAGCATCTTAGATTTTTAATGAATGCCAGTTTCGAGCGCTGCTTTACAGACTAAACTGGACCTTAGCAGTCCGTTGAACTGACCTTACTCGATTTCCTTGAAAATGGAATGATTTCCACACGTCAGCTTGACTAATATCTCAGACTGGAACTCCAGCTCTTGATGATTGGAAACCTTTGAACCACTTCTATCGTCTTTACTGAAAATGAACCCCAGATCACACTGTTGACATCTTCATCTTTCTACACCCCGATAATCACCATTGGATAGTGTGAAGTTAATTGGAAAAATCCATTTCCCTCATGTTTCAGACTTGAAAAAGCAATTCGAGTCCCCGCCGTACTCTGTTTCGGTTGAAGTAGGTCAAGGAACGGAGATCCGTTGCGTTCCACCCGCAGGTGTCCCACCGCCAAGAGTGGACTGGCTCCGTAATGGAGTGAAGCTGGATGCCCCGACGGACACCTTGCTTATTTCGAGTGAAGGACACCTTCTTTTGGGTCAGGCAAAGCTCAGTCATCAAGCAAATTACACTTGTGTAGCGGAGAACATTGCTGCGAAGAGACTGAGTGATCCTGCAAGCCTTACTGTCTACGGTAAGCAGTCAAAATTTTCTCATTCCTTTTACTGCGATACGTTAGAGGGCTTCACTTGGCCATTGGAAACGCTGGCCTCAAATAGCAAATGATTTTTAATTAGATATTTCGTAATTCCTTTCTTACGCTCGTTAGCAATTGCCTTTAATTACGACCGCGATGTTTTTAGTCACTCTTGTGAGTCATATCGCGGGACTCTGCGCGTGTGAAAGTCACTCGGGTTGAATTCACACCGTTCAGACCACTTAGAAAATCCGAAACTACCTAAGGTTTTTACGCCTGTCTATAATGAGCATTTTACGAGAATTTAGCCGTAGAAGAAATCTGACGTACGAGATCCTCGTTTAATTCCAAAAGTCAAATGAACCAAATGAATCGAGAAATTTTTTCTACTCTGTTTCAGTCAACGGCGGATGGTCCTCTTGGTCGGCCTGGTCAGACTGCAACTCGAGATGCGGTAAAGTTGGTCAGAAAAGAACAAGGAAATGCACGAATCCTTCACCGCTAAATGGTGGCGATAACTGCAAGGGTCCAGCGATTCAGACGAACGACTGCAACACTGTATGCCCTGGTGAGCGACTATTGTCTGTTTTATTATTAACCACTATCTGCATGTTCTCGACGTCATACGGTTGGCAAAAGAATTTGGGGGTCCAATTTCGAAAGCTTGCAACGAACGCGTGTGTTCTTGTGAATGCTTATGATCGTCGCGTCGGATTTCCATCTCATGAGAGCGACTCATAAGAACTCCGATTCCGGTAAAGGGACCAGAAGTTTGTCAGATGGACGGAGCTTCGGTATAGAACGCGCTACAATGTTCATGGTTGCATTCAGGTTCCTCTGGCTGATAGCAATTTCCTCTATTCATGTTTTGCAAATGCGGGTGCCGATGGGTTTGAGGGAGATTGCATGAGCGAGGTTTTGTCAAAGACTGCACCACGCGATGATTGCTTTGCGAATACTCGTTGATTTATAGCCAATGCATGTTCACTGAGCCGCTGCAAGAACGGCGGGAATTGCCGTTGGTGCATCTCCTCTGCACTTGTAGTCTGCCGGACCGCAGGACGACTCTCGACTGAACGATGCTTCCTGGAAACCATCCGCACACGAGTGTTTGCGCCAACTAAATTCCTCCAGGCTTGAATCGTCGCCCTCAGACACACCGACCGGCGTTAATAAAATAAGAGGTGCTCTCGCGTACAGGTGTAATTGGACGTTCCAACTTCCAATCGTGTCTGCACATATCATTCCCTCGGCTATCCTCAACCTTCCGCGTCGCACTCTTCGATCGGTCTATCAGGCTGAAAAACGAAGGAAGGTGATCGTTTCGAAAAGGGGGAAACCAATCGAGCTTTTTTCCCTCTTTCATGTGTTTTTCTACTGACCATCAGTAAACAAAGCGTTGTGTGTTAAAGCGAACATGTTCATTCGGTCAGTTGATTTAGCAATTCAGGTTTAGCTACTGCAATCATTTTTGTTTCGTCGTGTTGTAACATGATGTACAGGCCATTGCGGAAATGCTTGATGTATTGGGAATTTCAGAATAGAACTGAAAAATTGAAAATCCAGCGAATAGATTTTTCATCGGTCGAGAAAGTTCTAATGGCGAAAGGAAAAGCCACCTTTCAACTCGCAAAACATCGAATGGTAGTGATTAAAGTTTGCAGTGGCCAAAATTACAGGAAAAATGACTTTCCCATTATTAGTTTATACACATTATACTCAGTTATAACTTTCAGAATTTTCCGCACTATGGTCGTATAACAACTTCGTCTCTTCTTTTCGAGGAATTGAACTCCTGGTTTGTTACTACTGACATAACTTGATAATTCAATACCCATCCGAATGTTGTCAGAGCAGTACTTTTCTACCTCGGGACTAATTTGACCATAAATAAATAAAGGAAATATGATTCATTTACTTAAAGCAAATAGAATATGTCAGTAAAATTATCCCAATATTTGCTAGACTTGCTTTAAAGAGCATTACTTGATTTAAAAGACTTAGGAATAATTTCAAAGCCTCAATAAATTACGTGATACGTGGTCGAATAAGTCACCAGATTTGCAATATTTCAACCAAGTTCAACAATAATGAATAATATCTACGCGTAACATTGCTTATCTGTCCCACAATGCATTCATTTTACGGAGCAGCCGGAGCGATAGAAGATCAGTTCACTAACACCCTGGGTAAGTGGTTAAGCCAAACGGTAGCCGAGTCCGCGTATTTCGACGAGCAATTGCCAACTGTAACGGTAAGCCGGAGGGCTTGAAACAGCTCCCGGCTTTTTCGGTCGGTTGAACATGAACGAATGAAATCCGAGCTTCGTGACGGAACTGTTCACACGGCAAACGGCCCACCGAGAATCACGTAGCATCATTTCTCAAGGTCTATACCCACACGGGCTTCTGTTCAACTCTGACTGATCGTCGGGTTAGGCAACTCCACTGCTACCGGCGCTGTCGATGATAATGGTTGAGCCAAAGCACGTTGCACGCGGGCCTCGCCCACGCGATACACAATGCCAACGGGAGTCAATTTATTTAAGCCTTTGTACCCCGCGCTCCTTATTACCATCGCGATCCATTCACTCGCGTTAACAATAAACACCTGCAAGTGAGGCTGGATATCCAACCCCGCTCGTTAAGATTTTACCAGTATTTCTCTCCAACGTTTAGGAAAATAAATTTCCGACTCCCTTTGAAGCCGGTTGCCTTGCACCGCTACCGCTACTTGCCGGAAAAATAGAGAACCGGATCGCAAAGGAGTTACATCGGATACATTATACACGAAGACCGCACACTGAATATACCTTGAACATTTTCCTCGACAGCTGTTGACGGGAGATGGTCCACGTGGTCGAGCTGGTCGGTATGTGGAAGCGACTGCTCATATACCAGAAGGAGATATTGCGACAACCCGCCGCCGAGTCATGGCGGAAGGCCTTGTCAGGGCAGAGACATCAGTGCGGCCAACTGCACGGGCGGAATGTGCAACGGTGAGTTTCTTCTTTGATCTCCGGACTCCCTATTTCAACGGGCGCAGTAAGCGAGGACATTTCGCCCGCGAAATTATACCCCCGTTTTCCATTTAAAACCCCTTTCATCGCTTCTTCGTTTCGCGCCCAATGATCTTTAAGCTCGCGTGCAGTACAACGGAAATTAACGCGAAAATATTTTTCGCTTTTCAGTTGGCAGTGCAAAGATCGGAGGTGCTCAGCTAGCCGAAGAAGGTAAGTACTTCGATCGACGGAAATAATTCCTATCAATAACTCGGATTAATGTTCTTATCGCGCGGCGGCTGGTGGAGACTCCCTGCAAAAGGGGGGCACTGCCGCATGCTCCTCAATGGCATTCAAATTTATGCCACCCTGGCGTCATCCAATCCCCAGAGGTTCGTTTGCGCGGTGAATTAGTCGATAAGATAAAATATAATCTTCGTCATATCACCCCTTGCTAGCTTCAATCCTAAAGGGAACCGCAAGGCCGGGAGGAGAAGAGCCGTCGCTCGTCATTAGCTTGAATTTGTTCGGATAAATTCACCTCCGTATGAAATTTTCGCCGTGACGATTTCCCGCGGATTATTCAACCAAAGGTTTAATATTTGCATTTGATTACTGCCACGGTTGAAGAAAATGGAAGCTTGAATAGGTAATCACTTGACGGTGTAAACTAAGATCGGAGGTTCAAGGACCTCGTATTTACTTTTAATTACAAAGTGTCGTGCAGTGGGGAAAATTCACGACAATCAAATTACGGACCTTGGCTAAAGCGTGTTTCGGGTACCAATATGATTCACGTCTAAACAATGTTACGTTCATTTGTCAAAGTCCTGCGTCAATATACATATTTTTAGTTATTTAAATATTGAAATTTGAACTTGAATAGTGATTTTTGATATGCACGGGGTTGTGCCTGCAGAATAAATAGTGCAGCCGTGATCAAATACATTGAATAAATAACGAGTGAGAAAAAATACAAAATGAAACCTACCAGAGAAGAAAAAAGAAACCAATTCTTCGACAAACAAATGGAATAATTCACGGTACTTTGCACAGATTGGGGGGTAATTTTCTTTAAGATTCAACGACCCGGGGCTTTATTAATCAGGCCTCGTTAATAACTGAACGAAATTTGCTCGTGAATGCCGTGTGGCTCGCTCCCTCCGCTGGTTGATATTTACTTTTAATTACGGGGCTCGTTAATTATTGAAAATCAGAACGTAAACCGGCCTAATTGTGACGAGCGACCCCTCGCTGTCAATCTGGGAAGCAGTAGCGGTGCATGTGATAAACAATTGAAAACCGTCAGTGCGTCGATTTTTTCCTGCGTGACGTGGTCCGACTTCGACGGACCGTAGGTAGGGTCTATAAATCGTCGAAGCTGGTTACTGGTAGGTACACGTATACGTATTGGTACAGGGTGTTTTTATCGAGCGGTATACATCAAAGTTGCACGCGATACGGTCTGCCCTGCGGGTAACTGGTATTAAAGAGAATTATGTAATTGGAAGACCACCGCCCTCTAACTGAGACGAGGGTACGTTTTTTCTACCCGCCGTTGCGGAAACTAATCACATATGCAAATAATCAACGATTAAGAATTGTAGATGAGTATATATCGAAGGATAAGGGTAATATATTGATGCATAATGACCATTCCGTACTTTCCCCACTTCAGATTACGAAAATTGCACAATTGTGGTGAAATTCTTGGTCGTGAATTATGGATCTACGGGTTAACGGGAGTGGAAAGTTCTCAGATCATTTATTCATAGATTCTAAGTAAAGCTCCTTTTGAAAATGCAAGAATAAGTTTATGTAAAAGGTCTACGGCATTAAGTTTTCTTGGTGAAATCATAAGTTATATTATATTGCGTATCGAGCTCTGCGATGATTCTTTGGCGTACCCATTATTTGTTCTTGTCAGTGTTTCTTTGTCTCAAATCAAAAACCAAACAAAGACAAGTAGGTATGTCATATAAATCAGCTACGGAGAAAAACCACTTAAACACGTATGCGAAGCGTCCGCGTTCACTTCCACGTTTACAATGAGTAGATTTATGTGCATGCTACTCGGCGAAATGCAAGGTATACCGATCTATTTCACTACAGGAAAAGTCACTTCACCTCGGATAAGATCGATGCGATGAAGTTTACCGAGTTTCGACAGAAACCACGTTTGCAAGACTCGTTTCAGCGAATGGAGGAAAACGCTCCCACCTGATACCAGGGTTGAAAATGGTTTTGGAACCAATGGAGCACGGCGGTGCTCAGTAGTTCGGCGCGAAAGCTTCCCCTCCGTTTTGCTTAAGCGCGACAATCCCTCGTGGATAAGATCTGACCCAGGACTTATAGGAGTCTTGAGACATATGTGGCTTCGTTTCGTACGAAATGGAGCGGAATGAGCTCAGCGATCCTGAGCAACGTGAGTATGGATATCGTATTCTGTTTCAGCTAATCGGCAGATGGACGTAGCGCTTTACGTGGGCCTTACGGTGGCCTGTATCGTGATCGGGGGCCTTGCGTTTTTCTTGGCAAGATTGCTGAGGCGAAAGGGTCGCGATCATTCCTTGTACTCGATGGCACGTAACGGTAAGTAATTCGTTTCCTCCGGCGGGGATGTAGAGGGAAAAAAATGAATGTCGAGTTTGCAGTTCGGATAAAGCGGTAAACCGATCGGACCCTCGTTAAACCATAGTTCAATTTTCAATATTGCAGACTTTCAGCCCGAATTTTTTCCTGATCAGGACAAAAAATTGAGCTTGCAGCCAGACGTCACGGCCACAACGGTTCCGGCCTGCTACGAGTATCCTTTCGATCCGAAACTGTCCATGTCTAGGTCCCTATCCGAGCACCACTACGACGTCCCCCACCTCTCGATCGCCCCTCAACCATCCCCCATGTCCCCGACCCCCAGCACATCCACCCAGGAGTCCTGCAGCGACAAGCAAATCCATTCGGATAGTGAGAACAGCGTGACCAGCTCTTACCCATCCTCGGACTCGACCTATAACGTCGCCTCGGACACGGTGAGGCTACCGAAACTGGAGACCGGAAACGTTGCCAGAGCAATCGTTAACACTCGCGGCGCTTTACTCGTCCTTCCTGACGCCGGGATTTCGATGTCAGTCCCAGAGGGTTCAGTTCCAAAGTCCCTGCGTGAAGAATTGTACCTCGCTGTTTTAAACGAGGATCGATTTAGGCCGAGACTTCCTGGTAAGCACTTTCATCGTGCCCGAGGCTTTATTACGCGAAACCGAGAGAAGTTCGATTTCCAAATTCCAAGACTTGATTATCACCTTATTCTTCACCCTTAGGTTTATTGCTTTGAACGCGTGTTCTTTGGAATTATGACTTCAGACATTCGATACTATCCGAGTGAGCGAGTTCAAAGTTTACTCCATTTTCAATTTATTTCAGAAAAAATCCACAGAACAATTTGAGACGGATGAATAAAGTAATCTTTCCCGTCGAATTCTTGATGTAGTATGCAATAATAAACCGAAAGCACTAAATAGATTCAGTTTTTTCAGTTTATAAATATACCCACCACAGATTGTGATAATTATTGTTGTAAAATCGATCTCAATGTTGATGAATATGATCGACACAAGTTTTGGAATTTCGTATCGGTACTCCGAAAACTATCTTCTCCAAATATGACGTGATTCTCTTTAGACGGAGTGACTCAGTTGTCAGCCGTAGTGACCTGCGGTCCTTCGTCAGCATCTTTCAACAAGCCTGTCATCCTGCAGTTCGAGCACTGCGCGATGCTGCACCCAAGCACATGGGAGCTGAGCGTATGGGCGTCTAATATAGACCTCGACGAAGTGTCCGGGGAGCAAGTGACCTGGACCCGCGTCTTGACCCTCGGAAATGAGACCATAAATACCCCGCTGTTCACGCAGCTTGACCACGCTGAGGCTTTCATAGTTACCGAGCAGCTGAGGGGCTATGTTCTGGCCGGTGAAAGCAGCCAGAACACGATAGCGACCAAAAGGCTGAGACTGGCGCTTTACGCTAGCCAGGGAAACCAGTGCTGCGTCAGGGTTTACGCCATCGAAGATACGAAGGCTGCCATGAAGACGATCACCGACAGAGAGTCACAGATCCGAGGCTACCTCCTGGACAAGCCCAGGACGCTGCTCTATCAGGACAACGGGGAGTCGCTCTGCATCAGCATGGAGGAAGTGGGCAACGAGTGGCAGAGCAAATCTCCGACCGAGTACCAGGAGATCTCTTTCAAGGAAGTCTGGAACTGTCAAGAGAACGGGCAGCACGTCTCTTTCACCCTGGACGGTGCGTTCGGACCCTCCACATCGAGGAGCTACAAGCTCCTTGTCTGCCAGGGAAATTCCGACACGCGACAGGTCTTCAGAATCGTTTATGACGGCGCGAAGCAGCTCGTCTCTTCCGGTAGCGTGACCAGACCATTGAGAGAGGTTACCGTGGTCAGCAGTGGACACGCCAACAACACGACCACCGACTCCGCTGCTCTGAGACCATTCAGGTTTACCAGGTCCCTTAGGAAACAGCTGTGCCAGTGCTTGGACCCGCCTAATGCCCTCGGGAACGACTGGAGAATGTTAGCGCAGAGACTTCAAGTCGATAGGTGAGTCAATTTGATCTGAAAGAATTTTCTTGCACACCTATGTTATTTTTTTTATCCTTGTGCGATGTAAAATTGTGATTTTTTCGACACGGCATAATTGTAACGGAAAAACTACAAGTTCCGATTGGTGTTTTTTTAATAGGATGGACATTGAGCTATTAACTTGTGCTATTATTGGTTTTGGATCTTATTGACTTGTTTTAAATCAACCATGAAAAATACTTCATCAGGTCTTTTATATTACTGACTTCACTTTAGATCGGAATTGGGTTGTAGCCACTTATTTGATGGCATAAAGTCACTTCTTTCAATTCATTACTTTCACTTAGAAATACTTGCATCAGTTCATGGGTTATAAAGAAAAATGATTACTCTAAAGGCAAATAGTGTGCCTAGCAATTGCAGTTTTTATATCAACTTTCAAAATCCTACCATTCGCAATTCATGGAATATAAATCCGTTGAGTGACAACTATGGTTTTATGATCACCATGCAGCTGCGCAACAACGACGCATTCAGTACTCAATGTTTATGTTCACATGAAACTTTTCATGGGTATGAGATCCGTTAACTTTCAAAAAAAAAAAAAAAAAAAAAAAAACAACTTCGTATTATTTGTCGAAGAAATAGAGTTCGAATCGTAAAGTTCTGCGAATGTCTGAAAATCAATATACCGTCGAAAGTACATAATTATTCTAGTAACGCGTGATAAATTATTTGGAGATCAATTATGCTTCCTCGATTTCGCGGAGGTGAAATATTTAGATATGCTCGTATACCCGATTGTTTTTTCACCGGTAGATATTTCCTCTGAATCAACACCGAGGTATAAATTTGCCGGAGAGACGTGGTGGTCGGTGTGAGCGAAACTTGAAAATGTATTCCCATCATGAATTCGGTGCGAGCTGGGGCCGCCTCTCGAAACGTTTTCGGTAGAAGTTTTTTCATCAACATGCCTGAGCGAGATTAATTGAGTAGGGTTCAGCTTCGGATTTGACTCGAAGTCTATGATATAAATGGAACGGAATTGTGCGTGGGATGCGCGTCTTGTTTAGATTGGCCAGACCAGATTCCGTGCTAAGGTCAGCTTCCGTCCGTTGTGTTCCAGGTATATAAACTACTTTGCAACCAAGGCCAGCCCCACGGAACACATCCTGGACCTCTGGGAAGCGAGACACCGCGAGCCGACGGCAGTCACCGACTTATTGAATCATCTCAGAGTTATGGGACGGACAGATGCCGCGACGATACTTGAGGCCCAGCTTGGACCATGGCTGTGAGGTGCTCGTGAAACGAGGTGATAAACGCGTTTAGTGACAGAAGTGAAATGTTGTGAAATGACACTCAAGTGCATATGACTATGTTTAACTTCGAGACGCGATCCGGGACGGTGAACCTCGAGTGTTTCAACGCCGTCATCAGAGAGGTATCAAGACGTGCTATCGATTTCTATCAAAATTTACATAAACAGAAAAATAGAAATCTGTGAAAATGACAGCGAGCATATGGCCTCTGGCTAACGGGTGATACAATGCGACGGAGAGAAAGACTCTTCGAACGGAGTGAATCGTGTACGGACTAAAAATTGGCGGAAAGGAATGAGTGGCCGATGCACTTTTTCGGATTGACAAAACAACGGAGAGGTAACGAATGTACTTTTTCGTTGATGGGAGATGATAATAAAAAATTTTGCTTGCAATTGTAATTTAGAGCAAATTTATTGGTATACAATCTAATAATACACGTTTGTGGTGACGTGTAACGTGTATAAGAACGTGAATCGAGACTGCAGAGGTGACGAGGACTCGATTTAAAACACTGCCTTAACTGTGCGTGATACAATACACACTGCTTGTACATATAGACGAAAGTAACATGCGATTATTGGATATTATACAATACGATATTATATTATGTATATTAACATATAGTGAAATCAAAACGGCATGAATTTAGGCTATATGAAATGTTACGTAATCGAAAAAACGAATAAATATAGAGACAGAACTATGCGTTTAGATGAAAATATTTACAGGAAACTATTTAAGAAATAAAAAGAGGTAAATAATATTAAAAAAAAAAGATGAGAAAAAAGAAATAAAGAAATTGACGATTGGGTATATATGGCGGAAAATTATGGATTTATTATAGAGTATACTATATTATGAGACGAGGAATGTTATTCGTTTTGAAAAAACGTGCCAAAATTATTTGTTGACTTGCACTGATCATGTTTTTTTTTACTGCCGTTAAGGTATTTTGCATTTCATAATTTTGTATTACTATTACTATTATGATGATAATGATAATGATTATTGCTTTTTTTTTTGTTTTTTTTTTTTATTCACATTACTACAGTAAACCTGATACTCAGAATTGTATCTATGTTGTCGGGAATTCATTCTGAATGTTTATCGATAAAAGTAACTTAGTTTGTGTACAATATTAATTTAAACTACACTGTTCATCATTGAAAAGATTGTATATTTGTTACTTTCAACGAATAAAATATTCTTGTATACCTGAATTATTTAATAGTTCAATTATAATTCGCTGCATCTCGCATATTCAGACAACTCGTCGAACCGATTTAGGATCAAGGTAAGTAAGACAATGGTCTGAATACGGTTAGTTATACGCGTGTAAAGTTCACCCCATTTCGTATTCATGCGATGAAATTAATCTTCTGCCTCGATATCGCATTCATCACATTTAACATTCATCGGTTGTCAAATCAGGTACTTACCGGATCTTCCTAAACTTTAATAAAGTCCGTCTAGACTTATCGGAAAAACCAAGTTGGCAAGTATAATTGAGACGAATGGTCTCCGTTAATTGAAATATTAATTCAGCTTCAAGAACAGCTGAAAATGCATGAAGCTAAACGTATTCAACAATTCACTCGTTTCTCAACCGAAATTCTGCGCTAGCACATCTTTATTATACACACAAAAATGTCTATTCACGGATTATTGGACTTTTACCAAATTATTTCTTAAACAAATCGACTTAAGAGACCGATTGTCATCACCAAGTTCAATTTTGAAGGTAACATTAAATCTGTGCTACTGGACAGATTTAAAGAAACTGTGTAACAGAAGAAAGAGAGAGAGAGAGAGAGAATGGTTAGATAGATGGATGCGTATTTATTTGATTGTGGGGCAATACCCCCTAGCATAAATAATACATACATAGGAGGAGCGAGAGAGGGGGAGAAACCAACAAAAGGATTAGCCGAACACAGTAAAGGCAGCAACGAATAGTCATTCGGCCCAGATCTTCTGAACAGGGAGGACTGTGGCAGAGCCACCAAACTAAACATTCAAAACAATTGTGGCATCCATTGTCCGTAGTTATTGAGTGAAATATCCACGAAGGCTACAGTTTATAATAACATCCTCTGAACCTGATGGAATTTCATGCATTAATCAACTACGGCCGGCAGTCTTACTTGCTGATGAACGATGACAAAATCCGAATCTTCTCTCTCTCTCTCACCATCCAGCACGACATCAAACATCATCAGTAAGCCGTATGTTAATTTAAATCTTAGTTCTAAGTGTTGCATGAACGAATTGACGAATTGCATTACGGGTCATATTATATACGATCACGTCCCGATTTCATCGAATAATGAATCTATGCTTTATGTGTCTTAATAGAAATCAAATCGGATACCTAATTTCGTGTGCGTAAGGTGATAAGTTTCACTTGATTATCGATAACTTCCAACGCTTCGGTTATCTCTTTTCTCGATCAATCACCTCTCGTCATCATATATTTCAGATGAAAATGTATGTAAATTAGTGAAGTAGATTCTGTTCCAAAAACAATTCTTACAGAGAGTAATTACCGTTTTTACTTTCGAAAATTTAAACTTAAGAGAAAAAGTCGCGTCTGATAATCGCCATGAAAGTAGAGTATTCGAAAGGAAATGCTCGTCGCTGATTGTGATACAGATGAAATGATACATAAGGGAATTCAGCTGGAGTAACACAAGCGTCAATTAAGAGGCATTTGAAGTACCGGCGCTTTGATGAACTTTCGCTTTCACACTCAGGCCAGTTCTTCAGATATTTTTGGCGATAAAATTCGTTGACTGTAATCAACGGTGCAGTATTTTTGTACCAGCAAAAATAGTCGATTCATTATCGTTAGTTGAGTTTACTGCCCATAAACTTTCCTAAGGGTCCATTATAAATAACGAAAGCTGCTGTAACACGGTTTAACAGTCTTCAAAACTTGTGTGAATTTGATCGTAGGAAAGAACCGAATGTTTTTCACACCAGATATTCAGTTCGCTCACGAGTCATGAAAGTTTTTCCATTAGAATTAGAGGCACGCACCAAGGCGACGGCTCCAGTAGAACGGATCGGTTTGGTGAGAAGCAAGAAAAGAAAAACAGGGAAAAGAAGAAGGAGAATAAGAGAGAGGGAGAGAGAGGCAGGGAGGTGAGAAAAAAAAGAGGGAAAGAGTCGTCACGGTTGTTTTTTCGAACGACACGGGAATTGTTATCCAGGCGTT
Organism: Neodiprion fabricii; assembly: GCF_021155785.1. Classification (NCBI taxonomy): domain Eukaryota; kingdom Metazoa; phylum Arthropoda; class Insecta; order Hymenoptera; family Diprionidae; genus Neodiprion; species Neodiprion fabricii. Next base: position 22,464,430 of record NC_060239.1, read on the forward strand.
ACATCATCGAACGGTGCGACTACGCCTCCGTCAAAGTGGATTTGAACTGCCATCCATACAGCGAGAGAAAGAACAGGCTAAGTTATTTTTAATGGAAACCGAACACGCGACTGGCTATTCTTTATCCCCCATTTATTTCCGTTTATTTTCATGTAGGACAGCGAGGAAGCAAGTCGGGGACACTTAATAAATGTAAATTTCATATTTCGTATTCATATTTCCCGTGTAGCACTTAGCACCATGTTACGTTGAACCATCCCTGGTCATTCTTTACGACGACTGCAGCCAGCGCCGCAGGACCGACAAACCCGAGGTACAAACACGGAGGCGGAGAGGTGGGTCCTTAAACACACGTGCAAAGGGCCGCGGCTTGTCCTCGGAGTCTCTTCGGGACCTTTGCTTCTTGTGTAGGCTTATATCGAGTTATACGAGAGGCTCCAGCGGCGAGTAACACGATACCCACATTTGCGTCGACTGCGACTGGAGATGTTCCGACGACCTCGGTGAGGTGGATAATCTCGTCGAACTCATCCTCAGATCCTTGCACCACGGGACTTTACCTTGCCTTCGAGTCCTCGACTAGCGAACGGAACGAGTCCTCAAATCTTACACTGAGGGGTGAAACTCCCTTAAAATACTATCCGTGACGACTGGAGTTGAAATCTCTTCGAATTTCGTGAAATTTAGAAATTTGTAATCTCGAATCACATCTCGTGTGGAAATCCTACGAAAATCAGAGGCTTTTGTTACAATGTCTTCAAACCTTTTGATATCATTGATAATTCCACAGAATATTCCGCAATCGAGTAAAAGCGTTTGAAATTATTTCAAATCCCCCAGAAATTATTGAAATCCTTGGTAATCCGTAAAGACTGATGCACTCTTAACATCATTTTTTTCAATTATCGAAATCTATCCTGTCAAATTCTCGTGATTCTGATATAAATTTAAATGTGAAGGTGTTTAAAAACATGTGTGACTGGTTATACCCGCGATTCCTGCATGGTTCTCACCGAGAGAAATTTCTAACTGTACTTACCGTACAGTTCTCAACCATGTTCATTTTTTACCATAATCTAAAAATATATTTTCGGATACGAAATGAAAATGAGTTCTGAAGCAGTAACCAGAAAATCTTGTGTGTGATACTTTTCTTTTTATTTACCTTTATTCATTTAGCTCTCACTGGCGCTTCTTAGTCACCCAACTATCATTTGAGAACCTGGACACATATCGTTAGAAAATTTTTATTGAACGAACGTACGAGAGAGGTTTGGTTTTTCATGAGTATCTTTCGGAGAAGTAACTGCTCGGCGTTTACAAAATGACAAGAATTGAATTCTTAGTTGTACATAGATAAATGATTTCTTCATTTAAGAACGCGTATAATAAATTACTTCTTCTACTCTTTTTTCTTAAAGATTTATCTCACAGCTATATTATCGAATTCCAAGATATTTAAAGAATTCTTTCTACTCCGATTAGATCTCTAGTATATCTGAAATGGTTGTCGAAATGAGCTTATGGAATTTGATCAACATTTCTGAGAGTTCATCGCTCCATAGTATTGCTGAATTGAATAATATCTTTTCATTAACAGTGAATTATTTACACCGAAACACAATAGCGTTGAGCAAGAGGTTAGGAAAGGTTACTTTATAGCAGCTCAACACGATTTATCCGCCTTGAAACATCAGTCTTAAGACCTAGAACCCTACCCAACGTTCTAGAAGTAATAAATTACATTACAAGCATTAAGGATCTAAAATAACGGCTCGTGAATGAAGTTTTTATTGTAAATTGTACGCGTGGTTGTTTCGGAAAGTGGACGTTCCAAAACGACTATATTCCAAGAATCTATTCATCAAATAATTTGTCACATTGATTTCTTCTCGACAAAATATTCGTTAAGTTTTTGAAACATGTAAAAAATCCATATCGAGTTATGCAAATCAAACTCTACTGACCACGTTGAACATCACTTATTGTGACGGACTATATTATTTTCTCGAAAAGGGTATACACAAGATTAGTGGAGCGAAATGATTTGGTGAATTTCTCGAATATGGCGATAAAATGTGGCAAAAAAATGTTTTTTGCAGAAGAATAATAATTTTTGTTATTAAACACAATTATTTGAATTAGCGGAACATATCTTCCGCCAGCTTAACAGTTATACATTATATGTATATTGAGTTTGACAAATTTTGCTTGAAGACGGCTGAAAAAGTGAGTGAATTTCGAGAGTCGATATCTCAACAACCAATTCGATTGGTGTTTGCTTGATTCAAAAGTAAACAAGTCGATTTCTATAATGTGCATATTAAAAAAAAATTAAAACCAAATCACATCGAGCATCTAGTTGGGTGACATATTTGCGGTGGTCTCAATGTCTCAAAAATAGTTTAACCGGAACGATTTTCCATCCGGAACGATGAAAATTTTTGTTTTAAATCCATATTTTTTTTTGTATCCAATTAGCAAGTTGCGATATTCAAATTCGAATTGAGTTAAAAATAAATGGCAGTTGAGAAAAAAAATAAGATCGCGGTGAACAGGATGAGCTATCCAGGAACATGAGTGAAATGGTTGGCGTTATTGTAAATAACAATGCTTTCTATTAATTTAGATAGATTCTGGTTAAAAATAATATCAGCGAGGCTTGATCTACGTCCTTTGAAATGAAATGAAACCCAATCGGATGAAATCATTGGTTGTCGAAATACACGCTCTGGAAATTCTGCCATAGCCTAACGACCACGTTTCTGTACCTAATCAAAATTTTGACCGTGACCAGAAAGTTATGAATTACTATTTGAAGAGGGGTGTAGGAGAGTTTATCTGACTTAGGGGTAGTCGATCTTCCACCGCGACGTGTACCTTCGTATTACAGAGACATCTTGCCCCCGGGCAAGAGAGCAAACAAAGCTTCCTGTTGCCGGCGAGTATAACAAGTGGGGGACAAAGTGGAGTCGAGTCGCGTGAGTGCGGTAAAGATGCGGCAGATATGATATCTCTGACCAACGATTACGACACGTGGTGTAGTAGAACAACCAACGGTGAACGTATATCAACGTGCAGGGTCGTTTTGTCAAGAAGAGATTTAAACACAAGACACGGGTGAGCTCTCTTCTTACTCCAACAATATTTACGCGTCACTTGAATTCCCGCATCAATGTTTAGACCGCGTTCAAGCCGCGTCTCTGGTAGCCGCGACGAACGATGCGAGTTTCCCATCTGGATCCATCGTTTGTTCGTTTATTTTTATTCGCTTTTGCAACGTGAGTGGCGGCCGGTACTCGACGACTTGGTATTTTTTCAACACCACTAACCGTCACACGAGCCATGCTTTATCGGTTGAAATGTCGAGGTTTGCAAACAGTCGTTGCAAAGATTAGCTGCCGGAATTTGAATAAGGAAAACAATCAAGCTTCGAGTATCATTTCATTATCTATCGTGTCGCGTACAACTTGCTAAATTATGCTGATGCAAATCCACATTTAGTCAAAACAAATACCTTATTCGTGAAACAAAGTAGAACTTGATTTTGAAATCAATTTTGATTGCTCAATTGAGAAATCATTAATTCGATTAAACTGATCCATACTTCACGCAAATGACGTTTCTGATTGAATACATTTTGCAGATTCAAAAAATTGTCTGGATTTATTTGTATTCTGTGACTTACTGTGACTAGATTCAGAAAAAAATTCTAATTCACCATGTTGGAAGATCGCCGAAATTAAGTTTCTTTACTTGAGGAGTCGATTTTCTCAGCCCTGCATAAGAGCAATCAATTTATTTCCCGTACGAATAATGGAATGATTAGATTCAAAGTGTTGAGAAGGATCTGTATGATCGCACTGTAATATTATGGAATATTACAGTAATGGCGAAAAGGTCACGGTATTTTGGAGGGTTGTTGGAAACTAGTAAAAGTTCTAAAATAATTCATGTATAATCCATAAGCTGAACTGCCGACCTGGTTCAACTCCATTAGAACGAGTTTCGGGTGTAATTCAGTTTCGAATGAGTTCCGTGAGTGGTATAAAATTTTCAGAACAGAATCTCATTACCAAACCTAGAGTACATGAATTTTTCGACAAAATTGCTACCGTCTTAGCGTTAAAGGGATACTTTTGACTGTATAAAAACTAATGTGAATAATTTTTGTACAAGGTCCTGATTTTTTCATACCCCGGCAAAGTTGAGGAAAATCTGAAATACTTCACAGTTTTTGTAAAAAATCTCTGAGAGTGAAACAATAACCATAAAAAACAATGTAACAGTACAGACGATTTTATTCCAAAGCATTCTGATAAGTCGTTTTCTTTGCAGTAACAGCTCATATCATACATACCTACGACTATCCGCAGTAGTTTCGCATTTCAGAGGAAGTGGAGTTAAGTGGGAGGAATTTTTTCATCCTGCGCCAACAAAATCGTTTCTGCGGTTCTGTATTCCACTGTCTAGGCCGACGGATCGTAATAGAAGATAAATACTTCAGGGGGGTTTTTCTCCGGAAAAAGTGGTAAGCGAAGGAGATTCTTGGGGCGAGAGAGAATGCGGGAAGAGAGAAAATAGAAAACGAACGAGCTTGCAGGTTGTAAAAGTTGGTGTTGGAGGGAACAACGCCTAGGCGTCGTCTAAAGCGCTTAAAATCGTTGCGTAAACGACGTGGAATGTGCGCAAGTGTTTTTCAAGTGTTTCAGCATGACGGGAAAGCGGAGGCCAAGTGCCATAAAAATAGATACACGCCATTTCCCCGTAGCTTTTCCTGAAGATATCCACTCGATTTCCGGTGAAATACGCCCGGTTTTCCAGCAAATCGCGAATATCTCTTGGCAGCTTTTTCAAGAAATTGTCATTTGTTACGGTGCCTAGACAACTCTGTTTAAATTGGCGTGGTTCAATTGCAGCCGTTTCAATATTGAAATTATAAAAAAAATTATTACATGCACCTATCTAGTAAAAATATAGTTTTCAATAATACATTTTTTTGGTTACTGCAACAGATTTGATCTGTTTGTATAGTTAACTATTTTTTTCAGTCACATAAGGCAGATTTTCCAGTTACGGTTGCAAAACCGAATCATTTTTATTTTTGGGCTTACGTACCTAAAAAGGAAAAAACGGAAGTCTTATAGAATCATTTCGTTGTCCGTCTGTCTGTCTGTCCGTTTGTCAATACACTTTTTCTCAGGTAGGGTAGCGGTATCATGTTGAAATTTATACCAAATACCAAATTCTACGGCCTCCTAGGTGTCAAAAATTCAAGCTTCTAAGTCAACGCAATCAAAAAATACGGCCATTTATATTACATATGTTGACACTCGCAAACTCACTCATCAAAATCTGTAGGGTACTTTTCATTGATCTATAATCATGAAAGAACTCTGCAATAATGTTATAGGAATTGGGTTTCAGTGAAATCGTCTGGATTTTTTATACTTTGTAGATCTTGGCATTTTGAAAAAAACCTCCATAGGCAGGATCTTCCCCTACGAATATTTTGGGCGTCAGAAAAATGTTCATCATATATAAAGTATTCTTTCGTGCAAGAAAAAATGAGAAAAAATTATTCGTTTGTAATAAATACAACTTAGGAACATAACCGGACATCGCCACTCCAAGTCTATGGACGCATACCCTCCTCCAACTTCAATGATCTTACCTGTAGATCACGTTACCTTGCGGGACCTGGTGCAAATAGGTGTTATTGGTTCTCCGATAGGAATACGAAGACTAGAGAGTGCTGATAATCGAAAATGCATATCCAGAGCTGAGATAAGCATGCCTAGTGGCAGCATGGTCAGATATTACCTGTAGACGACATTACCTGGTGGGACCTGGTTCAAATGGCTGTTTTTAGTTCTTTGATGGAAAAATGGACATGAGAGAGTATAAAACCTCCGTCAATTTATTGAAACGCAGTGACGTCCTCCATATTGTTTCATGTTCATTTTTTCATCGATGAACTAAAGACATCTATTTGCACCAGGTCGTTGAGATTGATGGAAAGGACGGGTCCATAGATTCAAAGTGGCCATGTCCGGTTACGTACCTGGGTTTAATTTATGAGAAATAATTGTTTCTTTTTCTTTTTTTCAGTTAGTTTTTCTTGCACCAAGGGATACTGGATATAGAATGAACAGTTTTCTAGCGCCTAAACTAATCATGGTGGAGGTCGTGCTCGTGGCGGCTTATTTCCCGAATGCCACGATCTACGATATATAAAATATCCAACACGGTTTCACAGCACAAGTTAAGAAGAAAGTCCGAAAATAATTGATTTGTAGTTATATCACCAGAAAATATAATTAAGTTTGTACAGAACCCTCAGGGCGTGAGTCCTACACGCATTTGTCGGTGTTTTTTTTTTTTGTTAAGTTACAGTTAAGAACTGTACAGTGACCAGAACTAGAAGTCTCACTCACAGTGTATTCTCGATGTAGGGAACCAGGGATTCTTGGCCCTTCGTTAGGATTGTAATTAATTAATGAGACTGATAGTTCCTCCGAGATTACCTGGACAGTGGACCAAAATACACAGTTCGAAAACAGGACGACAATTATTCATCATCATCGCGCAGCTTCGCCAATCCCTTCGCTCGAAATCCCCGAAACTTTCCCCGTTAGCAGGGAACCTGCACATCAGTTCCTTCGGGACCACGATCAGAGTTTTGAGTAGGACTCCGATTATACCCATATCTATAACGATTCATCGGGGGCATATCCGCGACTCGTACAGCTGACGTTAAGTCGCTAATGGATAATAACGATCGATCCTAGGGCGCGATCCGTCGCAACGTAAAGTATACGCAACACGCATGCGGCCTGACTCCGAGCCGCGCAGAAGTCACACCCTGGCATCTGCAATGGGTACAATAAAATCCTTTTTGTCCTGACGCGTCATTGTTTAACGGTTGATTGACGTTGATCGAGGGGTTGTTCCATGGGAGTCCTGCGCCTAGTATCACCGGCGTTTCTCCTCTCTCCTAGCTTGACTCTTCAGCGAGAGATGCACCCTGGGTTACATGACGCGTGACCGCCCCGCAGGGAGCCACGCTAAATGGAACCCCCATTAGTCCGAATGCCGGTGACACGCGGTTCGTTCACCGATCGCGATTCGCTGCGGCATCGATGGCTGCACCCCCGTCATATTCGTGGCACGGGGTGGGCGAATTTTGGGTAAAAACCGACGGCGTCGCGAGGAATTAGGCCCAAGGGTCGACGACCAGATGTCAGCGGGCTCACGGTGGTCGGAATTAATGGTGACTAATTAACACCCGACACCGTTGCAAGGCTTATGGTGTGCGACCCTGTTCCTCCGACCAAGAAGCACGCGTCGGACGATATTCGTAACGTGAAACGACACCATCCGACCACGCACCTGCGTCTTACTCATGTAAAATTGCGTGCGACACGGCCCCTGATATTATCTATCGAATTTCCAAACTCATCAATGTATCGCTCATACATGCAGTCGATGCCAACCTGATCCCAGATGAGGGGCTGCTCGCTTTATCGCAAACTATACCCAAGAAGCTGAGGGTCTGTTTCTGTCCGTGCGAATTAATTTACATGGCTTATTTTCGCTGTGCGGTAGACAAAAATTGACTTTCTTATGGATCTTAGCATTAAAAATGTTTCTACAATTGGGGTACTGGCTAGGCTGTAGTCCGTGTAGAAGGGTTCTGGCAGAAATGTCACACGACAACGACCGCGCTGTGATTGGTCGAGTGTCTGATCTACCAGCGAACCAACGATTGTGATCATTATGCCGGCATGTGCTGACCTATCAACGCTAGATCGACTTTGTATGAGACTTTATGTTAGTGTCGGATCGTTCTGCTGTTAGTATTTCTGCTGAATGCAGTGAAGTGAGGTGGCATTTGGCAACAATTATGGATTCTGATAACGATATTTCGCAATCTGCGGGTAACAACACTCGAAAATATGAAGTCTATCTAATCCGTGAATCGATCCGTATTATCGTCAGGATGAAATTATCAACACGTCTGCATGCGATGACTAAGCACTTAATTTTCTTGAATAGTTGATTTCACTGTGTTTCATCGGTATAAATGTACTTGTTCCTTGTTTATGGATGAGAGACAAAAATATTCGATGTTATGTGTATCCTTGATGTTTGATTCGTATTTACGTCGATTGTGTTACAAGTATAAAATAAAAACATACATATGTCTGTATCCCAGTTACTGATGAACGGAATGTAATCTATTATGATGTTTATCCGATACCCTTGTAACTATATTTTCAGTACTTCCCATGGCTGCATTCTTTGTGACAGATGTAGATTATTCATTCAAAAAAGTAAGGCCAACAATTTCTGATTTTTAGTGAAAATTTTATCATTTTGCATGATGCTCGAATCGATTGTTTGAGGCACTGTATGGATGTATTTTTACGATAGAAATTGATTGCGCACCGTCTTGAATCGCTGCGAATACTGGATTAGAAAAAAGGGCTAAAAAACGTAAAATTTGTACCAAGTTGTTGAAACGATGGGAAAGGAATATAATGAATTCATAGCTACAAAGTTTCATTTCAGTTCAGTTTCAGTACATTTATTACGCCTTAATCCTAGTACAAGTGTTCGGGTGTCAGTGTATGAAACGTGAACAAGTTACTTAATAATAGTAAAGTACAGGAAAAAAAAAATATGAAAACATCATTGAACATTGTACAACGAAGATGACTATGACATTAGGGTGAAGAAGTACAATATATGTATAATACCTTAACCTTTCATTACTCGCGCCTACTTGCCCAAAAAATTTTATCGAGCAGCGAGCACTGCCCGTGCTAAATGAAACGCAGCGGTACCACGTCACGATATAGTAATGGAAAGTTTCTATTATATAGCTTCATCGTTTATTTTGAAAATATATGTATCAAATATAATTACCACTGAACCGAAGACTACACGAACACATTGCATGTATCGGCCATCTTTACTGGCTGCTTAGAGATTCTAAGTAAATACTGGAAACGTGATGGGAAAAATTGAGCGGACAATTGAACTCCCATAGTAAGCACTGTGCCACTTTTTCGTGGTCTTGTTAGATATGAATGCACTTTTCTCATACATTGAATGTATACGTAATAATTGTGAGTATGACCGTTGACTGGAAAATATAAAGACAGTTGCCCTAACGGGCTTTGGTGTGATAACCAAAAATCGTCATGCGCTTGCGCTCCCTGATATGTTCCAATGATAGAGTCAAAAACGTCTTGTAGAACATGAGATAGTTACCGATTTCGACACGATGCTGGCTGCATTCACCTACCGAGTAACACAGTCTTCGCAATGGTGAGGTCAAGCCAGTACTTAGCTTGTGTGTACTTACCGACTTGTCGGCGATACAATATATTGATTATGAGAAAAAGATTCTTCCAAAATTCGTAGCAAAAAAGATGATTTAATTAAAGTATAAGTACCCGAGAGAAGAATGTGTACACAGATCACGAATAATGATAAATCAGTCGTAATAATGATGCAGAGATCAAAAGTATGTATTATGTGATCTATTTACGATTATTACGTGATGCATACTATGAATTTTATAATTTTCTAGGAGACAAACTAGATTATCTACGATAATTGACTATGATATGAAAATAGAAGAATTATTCAGTTTGAATTGGGATTCTATTCGACACGCGCTCGATGTATTCCATATCATTATTATTCATAAATATTCCAACTTTTCATTTGCTTTCTCGATCTTGAATTTTTGTAGGTATCGAATCGAAACGCTGTTTTAGCTAATCGCAAGTGGGGAATCGACGTTGGGTAGAGACGGAGAACTGTTATTCGAAAAGTGTTCGTATGGAAAAAAAATTCAGAGTAACTGTAATACATCACGGATGCGCTAATTTTGATCGAGATGAAATGGATGCTCCGTATATGAGAGAGTATTTAATGCAGTGTAGTGATTTGAAGACATATGAAGGTTATAGGGAGAGAAAGAACGGATCTTCTTAAAACTTCGAGTGTATTTTAACAAACATTTGAAAGGTATGAGCAAAATTTTTTATCATTCAACTATCGCAGAACGGCAGCGTTATTAGCTGACCCGTTAACTGAAGGATATATCTTCAGTCAACGGCTAACCATCGAAGGGCCTGGCCGCTTGAGTCTGGAATCGGCAGGAGAGATAAAGTGTGTATTTCTTGTATGAAATGTGAAAACTAAAATCATTATACATCATATCATATCATCGTACATCATACATCATACTTCATACATCATACATCATACATCATACATCATACATCATACATCATACATCATACATCATACATCATACATCATACATCATCATACATGGTATTAAAGGTCGAAACCAAAGTTTGGATGTCGGATTTTCAGAAAGTGACGTCACCAATTCAAAATCAGCTAGCCGAATTCCTCAGTCTGGAAACAACCGCGCAGTAGAGCGGACGGATGAGAGTCGCGCTCCGCAAATTTCGAGTACCGGGTTCTCAACCTCTCGGATCCCGTGCTTCGGGTCCGCTACGAATTTCGAGTTCTGGGTTCTCAACCTCCCGGATCCCGCGCTTCGGGTCCGCTACGCGGTGAAACTCGACTTCCAGGATAAGCGCTCCGTGGTTCCTGGTTCACGTTTACAATAAATTATTTCAATTCGTTTTTCGCGCAAGCCGAAATTCAGTAGCTGTCAGTCCGCTAATAAAATTTCTCGACTTCCAGGATAAGCGCTCCGTGGTTCCTGGTTCACGTTTACAATAAATTATTTCGATTCGTTTTTCGCGCAAGCCGAAATTCAGTAGCTGTCAGTCCGCTAATAAAATTTCTCGACTTCCAGGATAAGCGCTCCGTGGTTCCTGGTTCACGTTTACAATAAGTTATTTCAATTCGTTTTTCGCGCAAGCCAAAATTCAGTAGCTGTCAGTCCGCTAATAAAATTTCTCGACTTCCAGGATAAGCGCTCCGTGGTTCCTGGTTCACGTTTACAATAAATTATTTCAATTCGTTTTTCGCGCAAGCCAAAATTCAGTAGCTGTCAGTCCGCTAATAAAATTTCTCGACTTCCAGGATAAGCGCTCCGTGGTTCCTGGTTCACGTTTACAATAAATTATTTCAATTCGTTTTTCGCGCAAGCCGGAATTCAGTAGCTGTCACTGCGCTAATAAAATTTCTATAACTTCATAATCTTCTCATAATCTTTTTGGTAAAATATGTCGATAAATAAATTATATTAAACCTTGCACATTATTTTTGATTTGTTCTCGTGTTGAAAATATTTATTAGTATTCGAGGTATAAGTCGAGGTGGTTGGCGGTGGTCGTTGGGGGTGGTTGCGGGTAATCAAGGTGATTCCGGAGGAGGGGGACGAGGATTTGTGCTCGGTGAGTTCAACGTTTTTATAATATTCGATGGCAATTGTAATTATATTTCATCTAATCTTTTTCAAACTTGTCATCTTTACAATAAATTATTTCAATTCATACTTCGCGCAAGCACAAATTCAGTAGCTACAAATGCGCTAGTGAAATTTCTTCTACTATTAATTAATTATATTAATTCTTACACAATATTTTTGATGCGTTCTTATACTGAAAATCTTTATTATTATGGCAGGTATACCCGGGGTGGTTATCAGTGGTTGTTGGAGGTGGTTGGCGGTGGTTGGAGGTGGACGAAGAGGAGGACGAGGAAGACGAGGAGAACACGGTGGGCGAGGAGGACGAGGATTTGTGCTCGGTGAGTAAAACACTTTTATCATATTTGATGGCAATTGTGATTATATTTTATCTGAAATAGTTCAAACTAGTCATGTTTACATCAAATTATTTGAATTCATTTTTCGCGCAAGCACAAATTCAGTAGCTATGAATAAGCTTATACAATTTATTATATCATTAAATAATTAATTAATTATATTAATCCTTATACAATATTTTTGATGTGTTCCTATACTGAAAATATTTACATTAAATTATTTTAATTCATTTTCCGCGCAAACACATATTCAGTAGCTATGAATAAGCTTATACAATTTATTATATCATTAAATAATCAATTAATTACATCAATCCCTACACAATATTTTTGATGTGTTCTCATACTGAAAATATTTATTACTATTCCAGGTATAACCCGAGGTGGTTGGCGGTGGTGGAGGTCGTCGGAGGTGGACGAGGTGGACCAGGAGGAGGACGAGGACCAGGAGGAGGACGAGCTGGACGAGGTGGACGAGGAGGAGGCGGGGTGGGTCGTGGGCGAGGAGGGGAGGGGGCGGGAAGGGGGCGAGGTGGGCAGGGAGGGAAAGGGAAGGGATGGGAAGGGGGAAGGGAAGGGAAGGGTAGGGGGAGGGGCGGGGTGGGGAGGGGAGGGGAGGGAAGGGGGAGGGCTGGAGGGGCGGGAGGGAGGGAGGGAGGGAGGGACGGGGGCGGGAGCGGGCGGGCGTGTTGGGAGTGTGTACTGCTCTATTAACTCTAACGGGCTCGTACCGACATCCGTCCTCCACTCCCCTCCCTCCCTCCCTCCCTCCCTCCCATCCCTCCCGCCCCTCCAGCCCGCCCCCTCCCCCCCCCTCCCCCCGGCCCTTCCCTTCCCCCGCCCCTCCCCTTTCCTTCCCTTTCCTCCCCCCCTACCCACCCCCTCCCCTCTTCTTCTCTCCCACGACCCACCCCGCCGCCTCCTCGTTCACCTCGTCCTCCTCCTGGTCCTCGTCCTCCTCCTGGTCCACGTCGTCCACCTCCGACGACCTCCAACCACCGCCAACCACCTCGGGTTATACCTGGAATAGTAATAAATATTTTCAGTATGAGAACACATCAAAAATATTGTGTAGGGATTAATGTAATTAATTAATTATTTAATGATATAATAAATTGTATAAGCTTATTCATAGCTACTGAATATGTGCTTGCGTGAAAAATGAATTGAAATAATTTAATGTAAATATTTTCAGTATAGGTACACATCAAAAATATTGTATGAGGATTAATATAATTAATTAATTATTTAATGATATAATAAATTGTATAAGCTTATTCATAGCTACTGAATATGTGCTTGCGTGAAAAATGAATTGAAATAATTTAATGTAAATATTTTCAGTATAGGAACACATCAAAAATATTGTATGAGGATTAATATAATTAATTAATTATTTAATGATATAATAAATTGTATAAGCTTATTCATGGCTACTGAATATGTGCTTGCGTGAAAAATGAATTGAAATAATTTAATGTAAATATTTTCAGTATAGGAACACATCAAAAATATTGTATGAGGATTAATATAATTAATTAATTATTTAATGATATAATAAATTGTATAAGCTTATTCATAGCTACTGAATTTGTGCTTGCGCGAAAAATGAATTCAAATAATTTGATGTAAACATGACTAGTTTGAACTATTTCAGATAAAATATAATCACAATTGCCATCAAATATGATAAAAGTGTTTTACTCACCGAGCACAAATCCTCGTCCTCCTCGCCCACCGTGTTCTCCTCGTCTTCCTCGTCCTCCTCTTCGTCCACCTCCAACCACCGCCAACCACCTCCAACAACCACTGATAACCACCCCGGGTATACCTGCCATAATAATAAAGATTTTCAGTATAAGAACGCATCAAAAATATTGTGTAAGAATTAATATAATTAATTAATAGTAGAAGAAATTTCACTAGCGCATTTGTAGCTACTGAATTTGTGCTTGCGCGAAGTATGAATTGAAATAATTTATTGTAAAGATGACAAGTTTGAAAAAGATTAGATGAAATATAATTACAATTGCCATCGAATATTATAAAAACGTTGAACTCACCGAGCACAAATCCTCGTCCCCCTCCTCCGGAATCACCTTGATTACCCGCAACCACCCCCAACGACCACCGCCAACCACCTCGACTTATACCTCGAATACTAATAAATATTTTCAACACGAGAACAAATCAAAAATAATGTGCAAGGTTTAATATAATTTATTTATCGACATATTTTACCAAAAAGATTATGAGAAGATTATGAAGTTATAGAAATTTTATTAGCGCAGTGACAGCTACTGAATTCCGGCTTGCGCGAAAAACGAATCGAAATAATTTATTGTAAACGTGAACCAGGAACCACGGAGCGCTTATCCTGGAAGTCGAGAAATTTTATTAGCGGACTGACAGCTACTGAATTTCGGCTTGCGCGAAAAACGAATTGAAATAATTTATTGTAAACGTGAACCAGGAACCACGGAGCGCTTATCCTGGAAGTCGAGTTTCACCGCGTAGCGGACCCGAAGCGCGGGATCCGGGAGGTTGAGAACCCAGAACTCGAAATTCGTAGCGGACCCGAAGCACGGGATCCGAGAGGTTGAGAACCCGGTACTCGAAATTTGCGGAGCGCGACTCTCATCCGTCCGCTCTACTGCGCGGTTGTTTCCAGACTGAGGAATTCGGCTAGCTGATTTTGAATTGGTGACGTCACTTTCTGAAAATCCGACATCCAAACTTTGGTTTCGACCTTTAATACCATGTATGATGATGTATGATGTATGATGTATGATGTATGATGTATGATGTATGATGTATGATGTATGATGTATGATGTATGATGCATGATGTATGAAGTATGATGTATGATGTACGATGATATGATATGATGTATAATGATTTTAGTTTTCACATTTCATACAAGAAATACACACTTTATCTCTCCTGCCGATTCCAGACTCAAGCGGCCAGGCCCTTCGATGGTTAGCCGTTGACTGAAGATATATCCTTCAGTTAACGGGTCAGCTAATAACGCTGCCGTTCTGCGATAGTTGAATGATAAAAAATTTTGCTCATACCTTTCAAATGTTTGTTAAAATACACTCGAAGTTTTAAGAAGATCCGTTCTTTCTCTCCCTATCACCTTCATATGTCTTCAAATCACTACACTGCATTAAATACTCTCTCATATACGGAGCATCCATTTCATCTCGATCAAAATTAGCGCATCCGTGATGTATTACAGTTACTCTGAATTTTTTTTCCATACGAACACTTTTCGAATAACAGTTCTCCGTCTCTACCCAACGTCGATTCCCCACTTGCGATTAGCTAAAACAGCGTTTCGATTCGATACCTACAAAAATTCAAGATCGAGAAAGCAAATGAAAAGTTGGAATATTTATGAATAATAATGATATGGAATACATCGAGCGCGTGTCGAATAGAATCCCAATTCAAACTGAATAATTCTTCTATTTTCATATCATAGTCAATTATCGTAGATAATCTAGTTTGTCTCCCAGAAAATTATAAAATTCATAGTATGCATCACGTAATAATCGTAAATAGATCACATAATACATACTTTTGATCTCTGCATCATTATTACGACTGATTTATCATTATTCGTGATCTGTGTACACATTCTTCTCTCGGGTACTTATACTTTAATTAAATCATCTTTTTTGCTACGAATTTTGGAAGAATCTTTTTCTCATAATCAATATATTGTATCGCCGACAAGTCGGTAAGTACACACAAGCTAAGTACTGGCTTGACCTCACCATTGCGAAGACTGTGTTACTCGGTAGGTGAATGCAGCCAGCATCGTGTCGAAATCGGTAACTATCTCATGTTCTACAAGACGTTCTTAACTAACGCAAGCACATGACGATTTTTGATTGTCACACCAAAGCCCATTAGTTCAACCGTCTTTTGTATTCTTCAGTGAACGTAGGAGGTGTTCGGAGGTGGTTGGTGGTGATTGGAGAAGATCGAGGAAGACGACGTTGACCTGGATGATGAGCAGGGGCGGAGGAGGAGGAGTGGGATGAGGTGTACGAGGAGGATGACGGTGGTCGGAGGTGGTCGGAGGTGGTTGGAAGTGTTAGGGAATAGTAGGAGGTTTTTGGAGCTGGTAGGGGGTGGTAGGAGGTGGCAGGAGGCGGTAAGGGGTGGTAGAATGTGTTTGCTGGTGGTAGGCGATTGTAGGAGGTGTTTGAAGGTGCTAGGAGGTGGTAGCCTGGTAGGAGGTGTTTGGAGGTGGTTCGAGGTGATCAGAGGTGGTCGAGGAGGACGAGGAAGACGAGGACGACGAGGGGGTGAACGAGGAGGAGGAGAAGAAGGAGTAGGAGGGGGAGGGGGCCGAAGTGGACGAGGCGGACCAAGGTGGTCGGAGATGTTCGGAGGTGGTTGACAGTGGTTGGAGGTGTTCGAAGGTAGTCGGGGGTGGTTGGCGGTGGACGCGGTCACGCTTTTTCTTACGGGGATGATCGAGCTGATTGACATTTTCAAGTCGCAGTCGACAAGTAGTCTTGCGTACTCACTTTGTACCGACTCAATCTCAAGCTTTCATACCGATACTATTTAGACTGCTACGAATGTCGGTGCCAGCTTGTTAGACAGAGTCAATGGCCCACTTACTCGCCGAAAACTGCTCACAAAAATTAACCCATGGGTATCCGTCTTTATGTTCTTCAGTCAACAGTATCACTAACAATTGTAAATGTTTCAAAGTGATAATTAGTGAAGTATCAATTCACGATTATCGATATTTTTAAGTATATTGCAATTTTTGTATAAAGTGTCACCTTCATACAGCAAGTAACGAAAGATTGAGCAGCATGTTAGAATTAGTGTACAAGATAGTAAGTAATGTAAATTGTGTGTATATATAAGGTTTCGCTATGCGCACTGGTGCATTAAGCGTCTGTAGGATATGATACGTATGACATTGTAATGTTTCATAAAACCTGAATATCAATGAATAGATACATGAATTTTTATTCAGCGATATACACACTTTTATTATTATAATAGTTTTTTAGTGGAGTTTAAGCTCTGGCCTGCGTGTAGGTGCAATTGCTCTGTGTAGAAAAGGATATTATACATTATATTGTATTGTTAGTACATAATGTAACCTGTAGTGATACAAATCAATGAATTAATTGATCACTTCGTATATTCTCCGTATTCTATGAGCTGCTGGTGCTATGATCTTTGAGATCTCTCTTTTGCTACGCTCGGGGTTCAGTTGTTCTGAGAAGGGTTATTTGATGTCGATGTCGTGGCAAACAGTTTTCCGCCTCAAGCTGAAAGAAAAAGCAACGAAAAAGCTTTAGATTTTCTCTGAAAACTTTGACGAATTTGATTAATGTTCAAATAAATATTTTGATGCAATAAAATTGACGTAATACTGTGAAAGGAATGTATTGCGCACACTCAAAATATGCTGCGAGCAACGGATCAAGTAATCCGCCGAAAAACGAGGAAATCCTTAGTATTTTTTGGGTTCTTGGTCTTCCATCGTTTGAGATTTCTCCGCATTCCTCAGGATTCAATTGGTTAGGATTTAAACGCCTCTTTTGGAATTCCTGAGGTCCAATCAATCTAATTGTAAGAGTCGTACGAATAGATTCTTGGACGGAAAATTTTTATTTCCGCAAATAGTGAAACATGTAAGGTTAACACCTGTCAATTTTGCTAAAAATTTTGACGATTTTGAAAAATGCTGGACTAAGTTCTTCAACGCACCGTATGGGGATAATTCTGCGACAAGAATCGAGTAAACGTAGTCCGAATACCCTGCAAGGAACGCATCAAGAGTTACAGCTAAAAAACGAAAGATTTACTTCGTAATTTCTTTGCTGTTGGTCTCATGCTCTTTTTGATGTCTTTTATGCGTTTCTGGGGGTCTAATGAGTCTGGATAGGGTCAACCAATTCGATTCCACAACTGTAAGTTTTAACATTGAAAATGGTTCTACAATGGGGGTACCGATAAGACTGGAGACCATCTACGGGTTCTGGCATAGACAACAACAATTCTAGCAGAGATTTTACACGAAATTGTCCGCGCTGTGATCGGTCGAGCGCCTGCCCCATCAGTGAGCCAATGGTTCTGATCATTATGAAATCAACTAAATATTTTGCTAGACCAACAGATCTTGAATTGGCACAAATAAATATTTACTTCGTCGCCCGTAACCACACATTCAGTTGATTCAATGATTATTTTCTCTCAGTGTAAGGTCAAATTTTGCAACAAATATGAATTTTGATAACGATATTCCGCATCCGTGGGTACAATCAACAATCGAAAACATGAAGTCTATCTAATCCGTGAATCGATCCGTCTCATCATCAGGGTGAAATTATCGCCACGTCGGTATGTTATGAATAAGCACTTTATTTTTTTGAATAGTTGATTTCACTGTGTTTCATCGGCAAAGAAATACATGTATGTTCTTTTTTCATCAATAAAAGACGAAAATATTCGATGTTATGTTTATCCTTAATGTTTGATTTATGTTTTTGTCGATTGAGTTACTAGTACAAAATACACACATGTCTGTATCATGGTTCTTAATAAATGCAACGTAATCTGGTATAATGTCTATTCTATACCCTGTAACTACATTTTCAATGCCTCCAATAGTCACACTCTGTGTAAGATCTGTAGATTTGTTTCATCAGCTTTATGGGAATAAAAATAGAAAAAATATTTCGTATATTTATCAAGCTCGTACAAAAAGGTGATAAATTAATACCCATATAAAAATTTAAATGCGAATGAATCTCAATGACTGCAGCAGAAAAAAATTAAAAGCAAAATGTGAAAGGCGAGCATTGATATGTATTATAAGTATCACGTTTCAGATAGATTAAGCGAAAATAAGTAAAATTTTTCGATACTTTAATTCCGGTAGATTCTTGTTTAACAGAAGATATATTTCAGAAAATTACCTACATGCACGGTATTTTTTGCTTCTATACATATACATATATACATAAACAGCAACAGATACAGATAAACAGAATTATTTATTTTTTATCGAACGCGATCCGAGCATAGATATATTTCGTGGGCATGATCGTTTCATTCTCACAAACATTTCAACGAGATCATTGTTCTACATATTCTCTTGAGAGTTTTTCAGCCCAATCCCGATCTAAAATTGTTCTAACATTTGTAATGCAAATATCTTTATCATTCTGCATGGTCCACGTATATTCAACCAGCTTAAAGTGAAGAGTATTAGGTTCTTGGGGTTAAAAAAAAAACCACACTCACCAAGTTATGACGTGGTCTCTGCAGCTGTGGTTTCACCGGCACGGAGGTCCGGGCATCACGGTGAAATATGCCCCTCCTCATCGTATCAAAATTCTACACCAGAGTTGACACTCTCTCGATTTCAGCAACGTTATAGGTATAATGTTTACACACGCGCGTCTGCTCTACGGCTCGAGTCTCAAGCGTGCGCAAAATCTTGAAATTGCACCTGGAATATTAAAATTCCGTGACAATATAGTGTGTCCACTTTTTCTCTTTCTTTTCTTGGAAAGATTTATTTTTCGACGATATTGGCGAACAACTATTTTCCACTTGGTTAATTCATTCTAGAAATTGCTTCACGCATTTTTTTTCATCTTGTGTAGTGAAATATGTTCATGACTGAAGGCCCTCGTGTATGAAAATCACAGGGTGAGAATGATTTCAATCAGAGCATGGTGAGATTTTGGTCCGAAATCAAAGATGGTAAATCAGCGTAACTCGCATCCATGTGGTGGATTAGAAGATACCTTTGCATAAAAATTGAGAGACCATGCCCGCAGAGACAAACGGGTTCCGCAGTGTGACAAATTGAAAGGCAGAACCAGACCACATTTCGGGTGGCGTTAATTTTAGCCCTGAGATAGCTGTTGCAGTGCCCGAGTCCTGTGATTAACGAAATTTGTCATTGGGACAAAAAAAAGGCTTTGCGGGCTCGGAATGACTGTTGATTGCTATCGTAATTGGCCTAATTGTACGGTGGCCCAATTTATTTAATTACAGATAATTGCATATTGAATTTCTCTTGCCCGATTCTTACCACTTTTTACGACCGTTTTTTCCCGCCCTTGATCCAAAGCTTGCCTGCCGTCGCATCGCCCACGCCAACTCACCGGACTCAGGAGACTCAGTAAACGTTTTTGCGAAGGCGTGGCTGCGAAGACTATCATGGGAACGGATTCTCGTGTAGCAGCCTCGGATCTCGCGCGAGACACGGGCTCTGGACCAAAAAATCTAGGATCCTGTTCTGCGGAGGAAGAAAAAAATTATCTGGCAAAGGATCCTGCAGTGCAATGCGCGTGGAGCAGGGAAGTAATAGACTTCGAACCGTTTGTTACACCGGCTGTTATACATAAGTTTACGGCTTAATCACTTTTCTCTACACTGTGGCGGGCTCCGCTTTATGTAAATTGCTCGAGGCTTTAAAGCTCCTTAAAATACTGTGGCAATATTGCTCGCGGGCTCGTGCGCACCTTGGCTGTGTAACGGTCATGCAAATCTCGACTATAGTTTCAAAAGTTTGTTATTATAACGCGTAGGGGTTTGTATATATCATCCGGAATGAAAAAAGGGAAGGGGGATCTAAAATCGAGCTCAGTTATTCAGGGAATTTGCATTTGTTGGGCTCAGGAATTGATGGCATTACGTGTGAATACAAATAGCTCCACGCCTGATTAAAAATTAAGCTAAGACGATCTTGTACCTTATATTCTTAGCTACACAGAATTTTCGTTTACTAGTTGGAACAACTCATGACTCATTTCGTTTGAAAAAAATCACAAATATGAGCATTTGGCTCTACATTTTCCATTTCATTCACGAAGTTATTCAGATTAATAAAAAGCGTTCAAGAACTTATCGTAAGCGGTACGCTATGACGTAAATTGGTTCAGAGAAAATTGAACAAGCCCAAGTCCCACAAAACGGTAAATATTATACTTATAACGATATTCTTAGTTGAACATCAAACTCAATTATGAAGTGCAAAGAAAATGTAGAAAAGGTTTCGTTCCAAAAAAATTTTGTCTGAAACGCGAAGAAACATTAACTTTAACATTCAGTGTAATTCCTACAATGTATCTCGTGGCAGATTATCGTTGGTAATTTTGCAAATTTTTTACAACTGTATTTACAATACACGTTTAAAAAGTCAGATTTTCGAAGCCTGTGGAGCGTGCGGAAGTGTCTCAATTCTTACCAGTGCAGTAAAACGATGCTTGCGCATGTGCTCAGCTGATATTCTCCATTTTACACACTACGATTTTATTGGAGCATGCGTACTTTCTGATACCTTCAATTTACACATGGACGTTAGGTAACACCAATGACGTAATCGGGCTGAGTTCAGGCTGAAGTCTTAAGCTACTTTTTTGAATTATTATATTGCATTCGCTTGCTCTTCGAATAAAACTTTCCTTCACGGGTGTTGAAAAAAATGCGGTCGAGCGATATCTGACTAGTGTGTTTACACTGTTCGCCTTGGCTCATGCTGCGAACTTCACACTCGTCGGAAATCATTCATTTTCCGCATCTGCAACACAACATAATATTTTTCATAATATTTTCCGAGATTGAACTACATCAGGAGATATCGATGATAATGATGAAAACATTTGTGGTCAATGGTTTACTTCGTTAGCACGGAATGTCCCAATTATGTTTCCATAAAACTGCGAAATTACGAGTGCTTCGTGTCACATGGACCAACGACGAACGGCAGTTGCTGCTCTAAACCAACACAGAGGTACTTGAATCAAACTAATTTGTTTACCCACTCAATAGAAGCGCCCCCGCGTTAATTGTCTGTAGTGAGAGAGGTGGACACTTGAGCTTTTCGGCGAGAAACGCGGGGCTGCGCCAGCATTCTTTCATGCGAAGCGTCATTTCCGGGCGGGTTGACAAGTGGGGAATTTTTATTTCAAGATTAATTTGTTACCCTTTTCATTTCGAGTGTCTTAACTGCAGGGCGAGGCGCGTGTGTCCTTCACTGGGCCCTTCGGCAGACTATCGCGTCGTGGGGCGCCCGGCTAGCCCGCACCCTTCCAATTTTACTCAACACCAGGGTACCCAAGAGCCAGGGAAAGAGAGAGAGGGAGAGAGGGAGATAACGAGTGAGAGGGAGAGAAAAGAGGGGGAGGGGAAGACAGATAGTAATGCAGAGAGGGAGGGAGGGCCGACTTCGAAATGGATATTAATAGTTCTGGCTGGTGCACCCCATGATCACCGCTGATTACTCCGTTACAGCTGTTATCCTTGATTAAAGCTTAAGTCCTCTCCCGGCGAAAACGGTCTTCCATTTATATAAATTCACCCAAAAGTAGCATCGTACCCGTGGGCAATTGCCGTCGCTGATGTCAGGGAGATTACCTCGTTCGTTCGCAAATGCGCGTCGGATGGAATCCCTGACCCTCCGCATGATTCCCCGCGACACCGATGCAGGGACGCTCCTGGAGGAAAAGTCATTGTCGATGGCTGGAACTCAGCCCATGGGTCCCTGCTCAAGAAATTATAATTCCGCCTTTTGTCTCCGGAACAAGCGACGCTGAATATTATCATTGTCATATCTTCCTTTCCGGATTAACTTAAAAGCCTCCGTGCCGATCCGGTGGGCGAAACTCTGAAATGAAACAGTATTAGGGCCAATAAAAGTATCGTTAATCCTAACATACAAACGATCCTGACAATTAGGGCATCTTCTACAAGTAGGAAATATCAAGTCTAAACTGCGGTGAATAGCCTTGATCTCTGGTTTGAAGAAGACAACTGATCATGCATTGAGGAGATGAAGACTAGTGTAGCTACTGTTGTTACACACCCATCTGTTTTTGATGATTGAAAGGGATGAAAGAAAAATTCAATTTCAAAACACGGAATAGCTGTGCACACGTTGAGAGTTTTATGAAAATCATATAATCGTAAATAGATAGCGGCAGCGAATTAGAACTGTATGTATGATTAGTAATTACTATTCATGAAAAAATGCTGCCGTGCAATTTCGGCGTCAAAATTTTCCTGTTCACGCAACTGTGATGAACCTGAAGTTACACTTCGATATGCCTATGTGGGTTGTTCCAATCTTCAAATGAGCGAAGTTCACAATAATAATAGCTATGAGCTTTAGTTCAACTTGAGCATATAAAACGATACTAGCTAATTACGTAATTCCAAGAACTTGACAAACCTTCCGCGACATGAACTGCTTCCCAGGCGGATAGTTACAAAAAACTGAAATGCAAGTGCATGTGGTAGTTGTTCTTCTTAGATGCTTCCTGGGTTCGTAAGCAGTGGTGTTGAAAAAGTTCTCTGCCGCTGATCCTGTGTCAAGTGAAAGTCACGATGGTCGTGTAACAATGTGCAATTAAGAAGCCAATCTTCCTTGTAGGGTAAGGACGCTGGGCTTAGGAGCGTGAGGTGCAAGCTGGAGGACGCCCTCGCACCATTAATTTTTTTCTGTTCTCCTCATTTCTTTCCTCAGCAAAAAGTAAAAGAATTGAATGATAGAAAAGCTTTTAGCTGTATTGCGTCTCGTCTCAGACCCATAATCCCGAGGTAGCATCAATCACTTACTTCATTAGCATGCATTAACAGATATTGATAAAAATCCAGTTGCATACCTGAAGAAGTGTTGGTCTCGGTGGTGGTCAACTATATTTCACGAGCCAGCGCTGCAGCACCTGCACTGATAATATCGCGAGCTGCCAGCTACCAAGAAACAAACAAGTTTAAACGGTTTGCCATTGGTTAACGTTTAACTGATCCTCGATGCTAGCGTCTCTCTTAGACCCACGTGTTTTCGATATTCATCTGCATCTCTTCACGACGACTTCGTATAAGTTTTAGCTCCCGTTTGTTATTTACTCGGCGTTATAACGCGTGGGAAGAAATTGGACCTGTTAAAATACGAGTCGTTGAAACGCCAACCCATACGTAAGGTGTATTGATTCTGCCTACAGGATCATAAAAATAATTCACTTGACAGCTCTCGGAGAGGGGACTTCTTCCAAGAACCCACCTTATGAATCGAAGAGAAGATCTTCACCTCTATTTTTCTCCTTTCTTCTTCTTATTCTTCTCCTTCGAGTAAATTAAATTTGTCCCCCATTCGGTTGTTTCCATTCCCTGCTACGGCGCCGCTTCGGGACTCTTTGAGTGCCAATTTAGCAACATCTGGTGGCGGCCTGTTTTTCTTTAGGAGGAGTCCGTGTGGGTATGGAAGTGTGGCCTGCCGCTGCGTCTTCCTCTCTTGTTCTTCTCACGATATAAAAGAAAAGAAACCCGCTTTTGGCTGACCTTGGACGATTACTTTTATCAAGAAGCATTCGAGGATTGCCAAAGCCCGTGCAGCCTCCAGGCATATCCGGTAATCTCTCATCTTCGTCTTCTGCTCCGATGGCTCCAAGAATGTTTTCCGAGAATTATGTTATCCAGCACCGTCCCGTCTCATCTGTTTACATCACTTATCAATATGAACCTGACATTCCGTGTTCCATGATTGCGGTCACGTCATCCCCCGATTCCTGGCACAATTATTGGTCCGATTTTGAGATAAACTGCGTTACACGCCCTGGTGTATAAATGGCGACATCAATTATGTGAACTATGAGGAAGTTAATTACACCGCGGTATGTCGCCCGTTGTAACGAGGTCCCCCGTGGAACAAGGAGCGATCAATTTCTTTGGGCGCATCGTCCTTCCCGCTGACAAGACAAGCATAAATCTTAGTTCAATCT
The DNA here is from genome assembly GCF_021155785.1 of Neodiprion fabricii. NCBI lineage: Eukaryota > Metazoa > Arthropoda > Insecta > Hymenoptera > Diprionidae > Neodiprion > Neodiprion fabricii. The sequence continues at coordinate 22,488,981 of NC_060239.1, forward strand.
GAGTCATCTTCAGCCCTCCTAGCTTTCAACGCATCTTTCCCTCGCGCCATAACTCTTGTACCATTAAACTACAATTCCTCGACATCGCCGTTGGGTGGGTGTAACTGAAGTGCGTTTGGAGATCCCTCTACTCGAAGGGTAATGGCACGTGCGTTCTCCGAGTTAGAGACAGGACAATGACGATGGACAATATATCGTTGGACCTAAAACGCCGGCGGGCACGTTTTATTTGACGAGAATTTCCACCACCGTGACGAGTTTGAGCATTCGCCAGTCGAAGCGTGTGGCATTCACTCGATCCGCCGCTTTTTGATCTCCTGACGGAGCTGATACCCGCTGGTGTATGAAAGCCTGTGCTAGACGGGAGGAAATATAGAAATGTACGCTTTTCAACGATCTCTGAAGTCCGTGTTCAGAGTGAAAATATCGCGAAGCACCGCGCGAACGATGCCGTAGGCTGTGTAGCCATTTACATTATTGAAAATTTATGACTGCACCGGCTCTCCTTGCCCGCTGGAAATGTATTATGCATTATCTTTCCGCCACATAGATCACATTAGCCCAAGTTCTGAACTTGTGTGTTCTTGAGTGCCCGCGATTTCTGAAACCAGGCGACAAACCTTACGAGCTTGAATATCGGGAACTATTTCCATTGCGCCATTTCACGATAAACTGCCACGACTTCCACCGCTGCAGCAGTTTCCTTTAAACATAGCTTTTACTAAATTGTTCGTAAATCTTTAGACGATTCTGCCCACAGATCAGTTTATCATACGTCACTTTGCGGGAAAATGATGAAGAACGGTTTCACGATATCCACATCAATTTGCATTTGAAGGAACGGATATTCCTCGTTTTGGTATGCGATGATTATTGTGCTATAATACACTCCACGCACGCACTATAAGTTGGATTTAATCTGACGAACAATCTGCTTTGACGGATTACTTTCCCTGATATCCATTGATTGGTGTAATACTTGTAAGTGTCGTTTTATGAGTTGTCACTTATATTTAAAACGAATTCCCATGCCTCTTAATGCTATCGGTGAATAATATACATATTTCGTCACGAGCTTCCACCTCTTCGTTGTACGGTCTGTGTAGCGTCCGAGTGTCATCACTCATCGCAGATCCAGGCGAAGTGGCCTCAATGCCGGATAAGTGTCGTTATAGCCGCTCGTTAACATATATCTATTATAATATACTATTAATTCACGCATTACAAGTGTGCCTCTCATCTCGCACGAAAGAGATAAGTTAATCATATGCTGCATAACTTGCGCATTTTGAAGTTTTTTGAACGCCTATTTTATCTCTATATTATCACAATTAACGTCTTATTCGATTCACCCGCTTCTCTTCTGTATGACTGGAATGCTTTATCTGGGCTCCGATGCACCACAAGGAATTTCCGTGTTATGCAATTATTGAACATGCTTGGATCACCGATCGATCATACGGTCACATGAATTTTCATCTTACCGACGTTAGCGTATTTGAGCAGCACGCTTCATACTGCATCTTCGCTGTAAGTTTCGCAAAGAATATTAAGTCTGTAATGTAAGTTTCTGAATCATCTTTATTTCATGATTGCAATATTTCGATGTTATGCGTGAATTGAAGCTTACAAAATTATCGAAGGCTGTGAGCCACTATATTATACAGTAATTTCGCCTCTTTCTGTATCTGTAATTCCTGTTTCGTATGTGCACAATTTTGTCTTTATACACATTTCGGTTCGTGTTTTTACACAATTTGTCCCCTTTACACCGAGCTCTCCTTGTATAATTAATTATCGTTTTACAAATTTGGCTTTATACAAGTCACTGTTTTTGTACTAATGCGGCGTTATCTGATTTCTCTTTTTTGATATAAATTTCCAAATATACAAACGCCTGTTATACTGTTGGCTGTAAGCGATAGCATTTGCTCATCTCTTATATGTACGCTAGAAATCTTATTCATTACGTCGTTTCTCTTTTGGTTACTCCGTTCCTCACGTGTCGATTCTAATAAATGTAATTTCGTGCGATAATTTTTACTTTTCTCACCTTTATCGCAAATCACCTTATCTCTTCCCAATTGATTAAATAAATAAAACATTAAATACTCATGTTCAGTATGGATCTCTGATTCAACTATGTTAAGTACTGAAATAATTTTCAAGTGAATAGAAACGGGACCGTATGATTTTTCGAAGAATGTTGAATTTCTCAAAGGATCATCTTTGATAGTTAAACTACGGAGCAAATTCTATCCACATGCCTATAAAAACAAAAGCTTTACTTTGCACAAAGCAGAGGAATAAGAACTATGGCGAGATACTTAGCTGCTCTTATCCAACTACAGTTCTGCAAATTCCAAGTAACGGTTTGTGTAATGTATTTTGTGAAATAAATCAATGGAATAAATTGCAAGGCGGTGCAGGACGGGTAATGCGGTCGCTTCCAGGAATGCGGTGACTAAACCGAGAGGCATTCGGACTGAAAAGGCAGCGGCGTTGGCAGTTTGACAAGCCAATTCTCTCCGCCTGCCAAGGCGCTGTGTTTCTATCTATATCAAAACGAAACGGTGGGTGTACGGATTGCATTCGCGAAATTAATAGTTTCACGCTGATAAGAGTGTGATACCGACTCACGGTGGATTTATCCCCGTTGATTTTAACACAAAACCAACTTAAGTTCTGTTATACTTCTTACTTCATCAGCGGAATAAACATGCGCCGGTAAGTGCATCATTCTTACATCCTTGGTAACAGTGATAAAAGTATTCAAATGATGCTTGAACCGACGTGTACTCATATTTGCTTCAACTAACTGGAAGATACTTAAAAGTATTCAAGTAAATTGATTTGAATACACTTTGAATATTTTAGAATCCCAGACTTTTTGAATCACTTCAGATCAGCCGTAATAGATATATTTTCCGTCGCATGACGATTAGTTTTAGTGTGTAACCGTGTTGAAACCATACGTTGAGATGGTTTAAAAAGGTGCTTTTACAAAAGTCATCTATGCTTGACTCAAATAGTTTCCATTCAGACGGATGGCTGTAACGAGTGTGGACAGCAATTTTGCCAATCTGTTAAGGAGATTTTTTACTCCTCTACCAGACGCTTCACAAATTGGTTACCACTTATAAAACGATCAGTGTTACTTTAAAACCTATTATAGAAGTTGCAGGTACACCGTCCTAGTGCATTAACCGACAAAAATGTTGAAAAAATGATGCACAAGTATTACCATTAAATATAATGAATACATCAAAGGTTGGATGTGGATTGATTAAGGGGTTTAAGCATGAAATTATCACGTCAGTATAAGATCACTGTTAAACACCAGTCTCGACTTGGCACGTAATGCGATGATAATTAGGGTGGGAAACGAAGAGCATGATCTGACGCCTCGAAGGTTCTCCGGATCCCATTCGGCGCAAAGGAGTCAAAGGGATCGCCGGAACGGCGAGAGATCCTCCGTAATGATATAATTGGTTAAAGACTGGTACGTGAGGCACCTTAAAAGGTGAAAACATCAGTTCAGTGCGGTATTCATTTCGCGAGCACGAGGTGGTCGGACACCACCAACGTCGTGGCCGAGCATTATAGGCAGGCGCAGGTAGATCGCGCGAAACGCAGCAATTGCACCGAGTAATTTGAACCTCAATAACGTGGGCAGCCGCGTGGATTCGCACCGGGTCGCTTGGCCTTGCATGATTACGACTGCAGTCGACGCGCGTGCCCCCGCAATTATTCTCCCCTGGTACGCTAAGTGACCCTCATCCCCGAATGAGGGACCCGAGTATCGCTCGCATTTCAGGATTGGTTCGTTCACGGTGGAGTCCAGAAGATTCCCGTAAAATCGGACCGTTTATATCCTGAATTGCAGTGTGTCAACCGCGCTCGTACAGCTCAATGCGGAAGTTTGTGCAGTTTGCACTGCACTAAATTGCACGAATCCGTTTTACGCTCACCACTGATTCCAGACTAGTCACCAGTAGAACGCAAGTCTAAAGGTATTTGTACGTCATCAGCCACTTTACCGTGACTGTGATTCAGGAGGGAAAACAATCAGTTGGGAAGTAATTTAACTTTTTGATCGTCTTCCACGGAATGAGCGAGTGGTGAACAGTACGTTTCAAGTCAACCATGAAAGTTAATCATTTCTTCTGCTAAGACCACAATTTCAATTCCTCTATTATATGCTGTGTATCTACTATCAGTTGGGAATAATTAATACTGATGTACTTCTTTAATTGACTATTTGAGCCAAGTGTTCACTACAGACTTGAGTATTCATTTGTAACCGATCGCTTTGGCAATACGTTAGATTTTGAAAAGAACATTAACAAGCCTGTTCGATTGAAAAATTGAAAATAATCACGTCGAGGTTTCTCAACCAGTCATATAATCTGGTAAATCTAATTTGAAAAAGAAAAAAAAGGCAAGTAATGCATAATTACATCCCATACCAATTCACGAAATGGGTCGAAATGGCGAAAAGCTCCTGCTTCTTGCAGAATGCAAAATGAACATAACAGAGGCTTGTTTCTCTCCTTCAGTGGGCGAGCGAAGCGGCTGTCATCAGCTCAGCGTACTTATCGCATTCTTAGGCCGGCGAAGGGAAGGCGAGCTGAAACGAGTAGGAGCAGTACTCGCAGGGAGGAGTAGATTTTGGTAAATATAGCCTAGATGCCGTTGGTCCTCTACGAGTCCGTCCGCTCCCGTTAAGCCAGATGTAACGTTTCACTTCCGTTTTGCTGCCACTTCGCCGCCACTTCTCTGGAGTCACTTTTTTGCCGGCCTTTTCCGACATGCTAGGCTTGCGTGTGGCAGGACGCGTTGAGTGTTTCCAAAATAATGATTTTAATTAGAAAAGTATGGCGGTTTGGAAATTGCACCCTAAGGAGCGGATCTCGCCGCCCGCGTATTTCTGGAGCGATATACTGGAGATGCGTGCTCACGCCTTGGGGTGCGGCCCTCTTCCCGAGAATGTTATTTCTTAATCACCCGCTTCACGTTCGAAGGGAAAGGTATGCGCAGATATTAGATCTCACGCTTAATTTTTCCACCTGAATATCTTCTGCCATCCAGAATCGCAAAATCAGTCCCAACAACACCTGCTTTAAGAAACGAGACGAGGGAGAACTGTGTGAATATAATCTCATTTACATGAGAGTCTAGGCTGGTTTTTACTGTGTGGTGAGAAATTTTTTTATGCACGTCAACTCCGTGACCAGTAAAACCAGTTCTTCCTACAGCAGCACGGTTAAACGTTACGTTACACAGCTGATGGGATTCAATTAAGGATGGACGCGACGGAGTCTGTACACTGACCTGTACACTCATTATGAGAGAAAATCATGGTATGGCCAACAGTTCGCATGGTTTCACATGTCATCAACTTCTGGTTATCTTAGGTAAAATACTGTACATTTGATTACTAGCTCTAGTCATGATGTTACTTTTGGACGTTTATCAATATAACGTAACCGTAAGTGAACGTTCATAATAATTTCAACAATGTTTTAGAGTTACTCGGTGAAAAATAGTAAGAAACTTGATTTTGCGTAACTTATTCTAGTAATTGACATCCTGAACTCGTGAGATCTCAGTAACTGATTGATCCCAACGAGCCTACTACTTTTTTCCTTTCCCTATCAGAATATTTCTTTAGTTAAAATACACATACCACAACATTTATCGTTACAGCAATGGCTTGCCCAGGAGCTGTGGGATTCGTAATAGAAATAAGAACGAGAGAGTTAAAATAAAAGAAAAGCGCTGATGACATGATTTGTATTATCAGATCATACCTTATGTCCCGAAATCAAAACCAAAGGCTTAAAAGTCACTAGAAAATAAAATGTCATCTAAATCAATGAAGATTTTGATTCAATTCCACTGTTACATCGAGACTCGGCTCAAGGCTCGACAAAATGGACAAAACTCGAGGTAACCTTCGCATACGCGAACACGTGACACGCGAACCCGAATTGCCCGAGGCGTCGGAGGTGTTTGCTTATTTTGTCGCAGGGGATGGCGGAGGTGCGGGTGCACGGTTAAGGGAGGTGCGAGTCGTTTGTCAACGCAGTGGCTATTTATATCGGTCCCACGGTGACTCAGGGTGACAAATGGGGCCACCTCGACACTGTAGCCCAACCTGGTACTGCCTGTTTACATCCCAGAGTCCGTAAAAACAGCGATGCAAGTTTCGTGCTCCGCCCCATCGGGCTCTCCTATCCAGCGATCAAGGACTCGCGTTATCAAGTCACTTTGATACCGGAATCGAATGGAGCTTGAAGCAAGGAAAATGGTTCACCAGGATGAGGACGTGTGCCCGAAATACGGGCAGGTCTTAGGACGAGAAAGTCTAGCTAGAAGCTGTGCGTGGGTGTAATTTCGTATAAATTTGTCTCCCTCGGTGTAAGTAACCCACTTAGTTCCCGATGCCGTCACCCCTCGTGTATTCGAATGCCTGTGTACGTATATTCACCCGGCGCATCAGACGTCACGGACGTCCCGTAGTCAAGGTTCCCGTTTGAAGGCGTATTCAAAATACATTAACAGCTACCCGAAAATCTGAAAGCGCCGAAATACGCTCATTAAAATTCCGTCTGTCCTGTACGCCGTCGCACTACGCCGTCTTTATTGAACCCGCGTGTGTCGTCTCGCGCTCAACGTGCCGTACAGGAACCTTGTGTAACGTACGTATGGACCCAGGATGGATAAATCTAACCAGCTCCACTCCTCGGCCTGCAGCCAGAACCAGCAGACACGAATGTATGCTGCAGTTTGTATCGACGTTATTCGGATGCTATTGAAGTACCACATATCACCACGGTGGATAGCCGTTTAGAATTCCCCATGACAAGTCTAGAGAACAGATTTTTTACCTTTCTGTAATGGTTTTCACCGTTTAAGGTTTCAAAGTTCAATCCACGTGAAATTTTGCCCATGATATGGGAAACTCCAAGTCGTTGTACATCGATATTGAATTCATTGGCAGCGCTGCTGCGAAACGGTTTGAATATGAACTTTACTTGCCCAACTGAAACAAGGCATGAGCAAAAAAATTCAGGCACTGTAAGGTAAAAATCTTTATAAATACTGAATATTTATATACATACATTATCATGGAACGGTACAATATTTGAACCGAAATTTTTTTTGTATACACCGATGGCTTTACGTTTTCTGTTGTATAAGTATGAACGAAGTTTTGCTACGTATCAGGCCCGAAGGCGTTGATTTGATTTACTGTATATACCATAAATAATTATGCGCTGTTGACGATGATTAAGAATGATGAAAGTTGGAACTGCTGAGGTAGGCTCACCCATTAAGACCTCCAGCTTGAGTTTCTACCTAGGTATTTGCAATGAAGGAGAATCCCCTGGGGTGAATTTCTCGACGAGTCGTGACTACGAAACGCTTCTGAGTGATTGATTGATTCTATCTTTCGTTTAAGTTCACTGCCTGAACGACTCATGACAATTTTAAGTCTGGACCTGGGTTTCCTTGTGTCCTGACAGGACTGTTAATCACTGTGCGACCTTAGTCGGCATCAAACTTCGAAGGAGTTTCGGATAGAAAGAGACTTCTTCAAAGCCGTCTAAAGTGCTGACCCCTCCCGTTTAATTTCACTACAGTTCGGCTATTAAGAAAGGTCTTATACGTAGCAAGGTGGCATATTTCTGGTATACGCCCCAGAATATTGCCGGCTTAAGCCGTGGCGAGGGGCCCGCGCTCGCGTCTTTCATGGCATATCAAGTAGTCCCCTTTTCACTATACCTCTACCTTCACTCGCCCTCCTCCCGCCTCACTCCCTCTCCCACTCTCCTGCTTCAAGAGGAGGATTACCCGACATTACGCGGGTTTGACGCACCGCGTCGAGTGGAAGGTCGTAAAATGAACGTCAAAAGCTTGGGGTTGGCCCTAACTACAGCCAACCGCCTATACCCACCGGAAAGCTGTTAAGTCAGCCTGACGAAGGCATACTTGCAGTTTGGATCTCTGATGTTTCAAACAAGTACCACTTGCCGAGGGTCCTATACGAATATTCTCGTTCATCAGCAATGTGGTCACTGGACACTAGCGTCCTGCTGGTAAAAACGTCCGTGTTACTGCGAAACTTGTTTGACTCACGCAAGCAAAAACTAACACGAGGAAAATGTTATACCATACTGAACTATTCATCGTGGCAGATGACACATCCTTTTTTCTTCTTTAAATTAAAGATAAGATACAAGACTCTTAGGAATGTCTGGACAGGTTTCAGATATGGTTGTCAGATTTGAGAGGGTAGATCGATTACCATTCAAAATTGAAACTATTCCCGTAAGTCATTTCGGGAAACAAAGTGATTGATCCAGAAGTTTTATGGCACCTTTTTAAATGTTATATTCCCGCGTAAATTGGCCGCTGAATATCTGATGTTAAAAAATCGAAAAAAATCATAATTTGATTAATTTGAATGTGTCTTCCTTGGATACAAGAGCGATGTTTCCCAGATGGCGTATGTCTCTCAAAACCATTCAGTATTTAAAATCCCGTGTAGTATTCACTGCCTGGTACGAAAAATTTGAGATTTCAAAATTATGTGTGTAACGTGCGTTTTTTTCACAAGTTATATCTATTCAGATACTATTTAATGACGACAAAACATTCTTTTCAAAGTTACGTTATTAGCCCACTAAACAGTTCGTCGATTGCTACGGTTCTGAGGGGCAATGACTTTTGGTAGAGTCTAATTACGGTCTTTCATCAGCACGTCTGCTGCAACCTCGAATAGGTTTTAATCGGAAGAGGGAAGAAGTATATTTGAGATTCTTTTTCTTACAAATATGCGCTAAACGTGTAAACTAAAAATGAACAGAGATTATGGGGGATACGAATGGAATTATAATTATGAAAAAGCTATTCCTACAAAAATGGATCATTGATTCAGTGTCGTGAATGGTGCCTGCACCGTTTTAAGCCACAAATTATGTGAATTTTGAAAACAAGAAATACCATCGAACGATCTTCCTTAAGATAGCTAGAATAGCTAAAATCGATGACACGTACAAGGAAAAACGTCTCAATTCGTATTATTATTCATAGGTTGAAGTCGTCGTGGTCGGAGGACAGGGCCAGTCTTGTCGCAGCGGATGCTGCATGCGGCGCGAGGCACCAGCTGTGTAAAAAATGAATACATGGGCAGGTAGGGACCGCAAAAAAGGCAAATCGATGCGTAAATACGTTGTTGACTTTACAGAGAGGCTGAAAGCCAAATGGAATTCGGTCCCGTGATTTAGTGGCCGGTTCGTTCACTTTAGTCGTGCTACCGTGCGAGGCGGTGATCCTTGGGATCCGTCTTCGCAGCCCATATCCTTGCTCTACAGAAGTGAAACTGAATTTGTACATGGGTGGTCGAAACTTGCACGAATCTTTGATAATTGTTTCAAATCACGCTTCTTAAATCAGGAACGTTGTCGGAAAAAGAAATGAAACACTTTGAAACTAAAGAAGCACCTGCAGTGGATTGCGTGATTAATGTCTTGTTCCGAAATATCTACAATCCGAATGACGAATTGGCAACTTTTAGATAATCCAACAGTGGCACTGACACTCGGTATACTGTTGATAAACTGTTTCCATTTATCCACAAGGTTTTTCGACCATATATTTTGGACTCGCTGTTTTGCTTGTAGTCATTTACCACCGCCACAAATGGGCGGCCACAAATGGCCTCTATGTAAAAATTATCCGCGGTTTCAATTTTTCTCCGAATTATTTGGTGCCTGATCAAGTGCCTATGCGCGTGAAGGCTTTGCGCACACAAAGCACTCTTACTCCAACGTAATATTTTTAAAAATTATGGAATAAAGTAAATCCCCACAACCATATGTAACTGCGTACTTAAAGCTCATTACTCAACGGATTAGCGCTGGGTGAAAAATCTCTTTGGCTTCCTAAAAATCTACAAGATGTAACGTGATATTTCAATTTTTATACTTTGAATAGGCAGCTGTTTTTAGTAATTTTACCACAACATCCGAGCATAATTGAAGATATGGAATCCACCATATTCTGGCCATGCATGATTTTATATATACTTTCCAATCTTGTTTGCTCTAAAGTACCGGTGATGGGGTAAAATTTTGCTTTTTGTTCATGTATATTTCTTCTTGATTCTTGAATGAAAAATTTCAGCTCCTTAAATTCCTACGTGTCAACTAATTCCAAAAGTCCAATTATAGTCTTGTCAAGCTATTTCTGATCATTCGTCACGTTAAGGAACTCAAACTCCGGTATCAGAGGGTTGAATTCTATAATGTGATGCTCTTGAAGAAGATATATTGATCTTTGACGAAACTGTGGTTCAAAATTAGTAAAGAATTAGGAAGGAGGAGGGTTTAATTAAGGGGTTGATAAACGGCCTTGTCGTGACTACTTCCTTGCAATCACTTCGACGATTGGGGACGCGGATAGGAGAGTTGAGTAATCGGACAGTCAAAGCCACACGCTTGTAGCAGATGTTAGTTTAAATAATTACAGTTGGACGACGCGGGGGAAACGTTTGGACGGCAGAAGTTCCAGCGTTAATCACCGTAGGCGAGAAGAGCTGAGAGTCGAGGACGTATCGTTCCGCTAATTACACTGTCTCGGAAAAGCTGGCCGCACATTCATCACGGCCTGCAGCGAGCCTTCCCCGCTCAAAGAGCCAACGAGTTTTATTAAATCTTCCGTATAACGAAAGGTCCTCTCACCAGGGTCCAGTCGCTGATGTGGTTCAAGTTCTCGTCGAGGCTGCGGTACTCACCTCGCAGGACGTCACGGATGGACGACTCGTTGCCGAGGCCGACGAGGGCTTCATCAACGACAGGTGATTCTTCGCTTGAGTGACCTTCGGGCGGATGGTAGTTTCGAGCTAATCGCCGGTCCTCAACCGCTTAATCCTGACGCGGAACCCGCTGGAGGCGGCGCAGCCGAATATCAGACTTGAGCAACTAGTTCGCTGTCCTCACCACCGTGGCGCTGCAGGTCGGTCGGGCCGAGCATGCTTCGCGGATAGACCAGCGGCCACCGCGAGCTAGCCATTTCTAATACGAGGAACTAATTATACAGTCTAATTAATTGCGCTCCGTGATACACCGCTTTGCTAGGAGCAAAAAGTCCTCCTGGGATCGCACATAATTTAGGGACCCTCCCTCACCCTCGTCTGGCCGAGGCCCCGGCGCATCGTCTCTCCGTTCGTTGGACGGCCAGGTGCCCTCGCGGCGCGATCTTGCCCTCTCTCGGCATTCGATGCCTGCGTCTGCGGGTCCGGCTACCGTAAATCTCTTCGAACAAGGCACGTCGTCCGTGATTTTGCCCGGCCAGGTTCACGTGCACAAGTGGACCCGAATGCACACATAAATTTCCGCATGCAGGGACGCGGCCGAGCGCGGAGCGCACGCGAACTCGTGGACACGAAAAGCTCGCCCCTAAGTCGCCGGCCTGTCTCCGCTCGTGCGGCGCTAGGCGCAGGTTCAAGTTTCAGTTTTATTCTGCATCGTGATCACCGGGGATCATTCAACGCTGCATTTAAACTGGCTTGTTTTTTACAAGACGGGGGCTCCTGTACTACATCCGACGTGTGGTCGCAGAAAGACCGAATTAGAATTGCTGCTCGTTTAATGAAATGTTTTTGGCCAGATTCGTCTGACGCTGGAGTTGATTTTACATTAACATCTTGCTAGAGTTTTATGATGGATAATCTAGTCTTCTTAAGTCGTTATTTCCGCGAAATAATTATTCAATCGATCACCTTTCTAAATCACTGATCATGTTAGAATTTTTATAAAAATTGCTGTAAGTTCAAAGATGCTCAGCGGATTTCATGAAACTGTCAGACCACACCGATGGAATTGTTGTACCCTTTTCCGGATTTCCACAGCGATCATATAAAAATTCTTTAACGATCTCAACAATTTTCCTAGTAATAATGGATACTCAAGAATATTACAAAGCTTTTCGTACAATAATTAATAAAGTTCTTTTACTCATCAGTTTTCTATTTCACCGGCAGAACTAAAATTTTTCACTCCTCAAATCTAATCGTTTGAAAACATTTACCGCCTTGATGTGCAACAATTCGTCTTTCACTTACTCATTTATTCAAGAGTGTTCCCAAGTTCCAAGCTAAAGGAGAATCCGCTGGTGGTTGAAGTTACGGATTTGAATCGAATAGACCGGATTAAATTCTCTGTAACAACGGTTCCCTCCGCGTAGCATACCTGCCTTTCGAGATTCTTCTTATATCTCCATCCAATAAGAACTAACTTGCCAGGTATTCGTTGTACGGCGGAACAGCATCCCGCTGACGTAGAGGAATGCCTGTGTGATCCGCCGTGCCGCCTGGAGGACAAACGAAGAAATCGCGACACATACACAACGGAGACGATCGTGGCTGCAAGAAGTCGCGCAGAAGATACACCGTATAAAATAAGATAGGAGATGGCGGAGGCTGCGGGAGGCGCGGGCACAAGGTAGCTCTGATAATTAATAACCCACTTCTTAGCCCCGGTACAAGCCTTTGTTCTGCCGGACTCTGGGACACGGTGATGCGGACGGCGAAGACCGCCTCGAGGATCCCGAACCGTTCTCCAGCCGAACACCACACTGCATACTCGGCGATTTCTCCGGTTGGGTAACAAAGAACGATCAGGGCCAATTCATTAACCAAACAAAACACTAATTGGTTTGCTTCGACGGTATTAAACCGGTCGCGAAACCGCCACTGGATTCCGCTGCGCATGACCGTGAGGTTCCGCAATTATTATTCCAGTGTATTCCAGTCCATGGTCATGCATGGTTTGCATATGGTACAATGTTTGATATCCACGCGAGAATCCTGAACGGCAGATAAAATTTAGGTATAATAAACATAATGTATGCAAAATGTAGAAAAACATTATAAATCCTTGCGAATCTAATTTCCTTGACTTTACAGTATGCGACGAGGGGAGAATTATTTGTAGCTCGCCGTATGTCACCCGCGTGCAATTTATCAAGTTTATGCAAGCTTCCGTTCCACATGAAACGGTATTTTTCATTTCTTTTCCTCTTCTAATCCCTCATTTTTCGGTAGCTTCTCCAACCCAAAAATGTACGGTATGAAAATTCTACACAGTTTTTCTTCCTCCCCATTTAATATTCATAATATTACTGCTCTGCTTTGTGAATCGTCAGATCAAAAGTCTTCGCTCTGAAAAGCTTTCGTGAGACGATTTAGACCCGTCTTCCTCCGAACCTATATAACCTGCATTGAAAAGACGTCAAGCTCTTTCTTACTCTTTCATCAAATTGTCTCTCGTACAATTTGCACATCGAGACATGCTCCAGGATATAAAGGAAATGTTTTCAATAATTCAACAAATGATGCTGTATACGTACATACTTCTGTTAAAGTAGCGTACATAAATGAACAAATCAATGTTAAACATGGCTTCGAATGCTTACACAGTATAGAGACACAAAGTGTCCATTCATTTCAACGGAACAATGTAAAGAATCATTATTTTAATGATTCTTCCTCGGGGCACGAGAGGCATCGACTATCGTTTACGATATTAAATCTTTTGTCGTGTATAATTGAGGATAATACCTCATTTCACGATGTCTCAATTATCGACAGTTTGATGTTAGCTTAACTGTCGACCATGGGTTGGCAGGAGATATTGCCCACCACATCAAAGAAATTTCCTTCAATGTCCCTCGTGGAACCACTTATTGTAGAATAATTGGAATATTGCGACACATCTCTAGAGCTTGACTCTAAGTATTGGCATCGTGAATATACGGAGGTCATAATAACAGCAAGTTCTAATTGGTGTGTAATTAATCGGCCTTACGCAACGGCATAAAACTTAATTTGGAACCGCAATCAATTCTGGCGAAGATCCAACGAGTTCGTCCTGATTCACGTGCATCCCTGACGAGAAATTTCGTACGTTGAATGATCATCCCATCAATCACGCTCCGTCAGAATCTCCTTACGCAATAATTAAATACCGGTATTAACTCTGGGAACATCGATCCGCCTTTCAGCGAGAAACTGCGTCTACTCAAAGACTTTCAGACTATTGCGATGAAACATTTGTTTTCTGAATTTCAAACTAGGAAAAATAGAGCGCACAAGTTGAATAGATACCCTTTCGCAAAGTTCTCGCTTTACAGTTGATCACGTAACATCAAACTTTCAAAAGTTTGAAAAATTCGATAAATTATATCACGTACCAATCGTTCTATAATCGATATTACAGAATCCAAATCCCGGGGGATTTTTTGACAGATGATCACCAAGTTCCGAAATAGAGCGGACGAAATAATGAGAAAGAGAAATATCCGAGGCAAGGGGCAGCGATAAACGGATAATTATCGGAGTATGAAAATCGATAATAAAGATCTGGAGCTGAGGTTCAAGGTCTCATCTTGAGCCTGGTTTTCCCAGTCTCCCACGTAGCTGTGCTCAGTGAAGTATAATCGCTCGATGATACCCCACGTGCGTTCCTCCAGGTGAGTTATGTACCGGCCGGGTTCTTTAATCTGATCGCTGGGCTATGACCATTATTATGCTATTACGGCATATGACTTAACAGTATTAAGGCAATTATCGGCGTGTTATATTTCCAGTCAGTGCTGAACAATAGTTAGTGAAAGGCGCATGCTGCATGCCTTCGGATATCCCGCAGAGAGTTTAGCTCGCGGACGAGCATTGTGTCAATTGTTAGCTGGGATATATCCCGCCGGCGAAGACAGATAGAACCGAGGGTTTAAACGGTATGGCCATTGATGGAAAATAGATAATAATGGAGTAGAAGTTGAAAAAAACATTTGAAACCGCGTTGCTTTGTATTTCGTTTGTTCGTCTGATGTGATGAAAAAACTCGATTCAGACATCTACCGATCATCGGAACCAGCCGGAAGTTTTCTGTGAAATTTGCCACTCAACACCAGCAGACAGGCAACTGACAATACATTTTACATAGCTACATAATGAAAACGTCACTTTGGAAGCCCATCTATTGGGGTTGAAATCGAGTTTCACAGAAAACTCCAGTCATACCTCTTTTTCTACAATACGATGTGCCTGCAGAACAGGGAAAATATTTCCAGTTTCATGGGATTTGGATAATTCTGAGGGTTAAAGATTTCTGAATTCCGAAGGTGGTTTTTTCTTCTTTTTTTTTTGTAAGAAATAGTGCGCCAAGAGAGTAGAAATGAGTTCATTGAGATGTAATTTATCTCTTCATCCTGATTTAAGTCTTTGTTCAACCGTTCGGAAAGAGATTCACGTTTTCGTAGGATGTGTTTACGGTTTCCGCCCTCTTGAGAAGCACTTGAATATTTCCAAATCGTTGAATTCGCACTCGGGACTCGAGTTGAACCAATTAAAGTACAACACGGAGTCAACGCGATTGCCGGGCGCCCTGCGGTTGTGTGTTGGTAGGTTTGGTAATTGAAAATTTATCTCCCTCAACTTTTTGCCCTCACCACCCGCATTTACAATCCCCTTGGGAGGACTTGCCGGAGTCCTCGGTGATTAAGCCGCCCCATTGAAACAATAAATATTTTTCCCGTTATCTCCGGCTACATGCCTACATGCATCACACATCCTAGCGACACCAGAAGTGAGTATTCGCGCGCTGGCGTGTCGTTGAAATACGCAAAACGATCTGTCGGATTACGGATTACAAACAGTTATTAGAGACGGGGAATCGAATCGAATCGGCCGTAATAACCTCGCGCTGCAGCGGTTTCCCTGCATGCATTTCGCCTCTGGATCAAAGGTCGGGCTCGATATTGGACCGCTGTCACCCTAATTTACTACATTGGCTCGTGTATACGTAATTAAGCGTGTAAGCGAACCAGATACATTAGGTATGCAACGATTCCCTTGGACAGCTGTAATTCTTGGTCTCGATCTGCGCTGCACTGCGCTTCGCTTTATCAGACTTCTAATTTCTATTCTAATCATTCTTTTGCTTTTTCGTTCCGTAAGAGAGAGAGGGAGAGAGAGAGAGAGAAAAAGAGAGAAAAACCTATCGGAAGAAGAGATAAAGGTAGAGATAAATAGATGGCATCGTATAGAAGATAAATTTCAATAAAATGAAGAATGATTGTTTCAATAATTTAATTATTCGAACATGTGCTGCTTTATTTCATATCTGGACACTAACGTAACAAACAAATAGAATCGGACTTGTTATTTTATGAAGCGTAGATGAGTCATCGTTATGACAAGGAGAAATGTGTTCGTACACTATATGTACACCATATGTACGAATACTTTTGTCACTTACTGTAAGTACAAAGATACGTTAGGTACGTTAAGCTTGTTTTGTCCTCTCGTTTTTTCTTCTTTGCTTTAGCAAGAAAAACACAGGGATATACATGGTACAGTGAATTGAATGCAGTGGTATTGCTTCATTTTACGGTTTGAACCATATTTACCTAGATATCCGAATTAAAAAGCATCATGGAAATATGCCAAGAGGTTACTAGGAATGTAATAAACGGCTTTGAACTGGCCACGAGCTAAGTTCCTCTTACTTCCCGTTCTCACATTGCAGATTCCAAGTTCATGATGAAAAAAAAAAAATTATTTTGCAATTCGAATTTCGAACTACAAATTCGCATTCGTGACTAACTATTTTGAAGCCTAATGGAAAACTATATATGAAAACTATAATGGATCCACCATTACAAATTTTGAAAGCCTGATTTTTTATCGGTGACCCGAAAACCTCCACCTACCGATTTGTACCAAAATCGGAATAATTCAAATATTGTCGTTTTTTTTTTTAAGCTTATTGAATATGCCAAATTTAAATTTTGCAAATCTGACCTTAGATTCGTCGTTAGCAACCCAAAGGAATCTCACGGTATCAATTTTTATTTAAATCCATTAATCCAATCTCAAGATATCATAATTTTTATTTAATTTTTTGGAATTTGTTATTCAAATAATTGAAAAAGCACCAAACCAATCAGAGCGAAAATCTAATCAGTTCCAAGCTTAGAGAACCCGCGACGATTGAGACCGTAATCATTCAAATCCGATAGTTCTTTCTTATGATATCATCGGACAAAAAAATTTATCACATACATAAGGGAATGTGGGTTACGACGGACCCCCTAAGCTGCTAATTATTTGTTATGACTTTTGAGCACCAGTTACAAGTTGTTTTAATCTATCTCAAACAAATTCATCGGTATATTGCCATAATTTCAGATTGTAAAAAAGAATTCTGGGGCACGACGAACCCTCTCCAAAAAATGATAAATCAAAATCTTGTACATTTTTTTCTGTTAATTACTGCTTCTCTTAATTCTACTTGTATCGAACGAATCATTGATTATCTGTCAATATGTGTGACCAAAAAAATTTATGTTCCGGAGCAAATGGCCTTTGTCTAAAATATCATTTAAAAAAAATCTTACACACAATTTATTCCGTCTTAAAATAACGTTGCCTACTTCAATTCAACACGTATTGAACAAGACTCTAATAATATCTCGTTATTAAAAAAAAAAAAATTATTTTATGCCTTATAGGTAGATCGGCTGTTCCCCACGTTCCCCTACATACATAAATTATACACACATGCATACATCCATATGGAAACGATTGGAGGTGATTCTCTAAACTTCAAAACGTGGAGATCTAGTGGAAACTCAACTTTTCATTTTCGGGGTGAATACAATAACTTCTTTTTTTCTCTGAAAACAGAGAAACGGGAAGTTTAAAAAGAAGGGATACGTTTCCGTTACACTTTTTAAGAATTGACAACGGTGTCCGAGCCTCGCCTACCAGATCGTAAAAATATGGGGCTGATCGCTTGAAAGATCGAAGGGTGCAGATATTCCGGGGTTACGCAAGGCTGACGGCAATGCATTGCGCGAGGTTCGCCAACCATCCTGTGCAGTTTCGAATTGATATTCGTACTATCGCGCTTCGCGGATACAAACGACTCCCCTGGGCAGGAAAACGAGTTCAGCATCCATCCGACTGCGGGAAATTGAATAGTACCGATCTAGCGGATGAGTTCGCCGTTTGTTAATCGTCGCTAAGCAACGGTAAACGTACGGCTTCGGTAATTAACGATAGTGGGATCGAGTTGGCAGATTGGAACTCCCACGTATTGCTCGGTGGATTTTTGAAATTGACTGGCAGAACAATTTGTCGTTAAATATTTCGGTAAAAATTTTTCATCTGCCTGATTCCGCAGACTTTCCAATTTTCGGGACTTTTTGAAAACTTGAATTATGCACAAAAAAAAAATGTAGAGACATTCAGAAAAAATTTATCACACTCTGGAATCTCTTTATCAATCACTGGAGATTTACTAATGTCAGTGAACACTCGCATGCTTTCAAGATATTAGCAGAGTACGATATTATTTGAATTATTTTTGAAAATTCTTATATATTTTCTGCATTATTCCCATCTTCTTTCGAAATGTTTATAAAATATTAAGAGAGCTCATGAATTTCCTTGGCAAGATTCTCAATCTCTCAATAGTACAAATGAAAGAGTTATCAAAAATAAGGTGAGTTTTTTGTTATTTTTGTCGATTGAAGAGAATATTTAACTTGATCTATCAAAGATCTTTTGGATACATGAAATAGCAAAAAACTATGAGAATATGAAAATTTTTCAGAAAAGAAAAATTCCATCGTTTCATTTTGGAAAATCGTACAAGAGATTTAAAAATTTGATAAAATGAGTGAAGTTTCTTTTCAGAAAGCAGGTAAGGAGACCAATATCGGAAGAACTATGACAATTACCAGCAAAGTACAAAAAACCGTTTGTACAAACATTCTAGAAAAATCAAATGATAAAAAAAAAGGAAAAACAATCGAATCAAAATCTCACAGAGATGTTCGGAGGTGTTTTGACTTCAACAATTGGCAGAAATAAAATATCTGAATTACTAGGTAAAATGAAAAAAATTTTCCGAAAAATTCCGAGCAAAATCATGCCGGAAATACGTTTGACCTTAGAGTAGATACGGTGAGCTCCGTTGGATCCAGTCTGACGAGGTGATGGATCCTCGCCTCAGAGAACGCGCGGAAGCAGCTGATCTTGATTGAGCTCAAGATACACGGGCGTGTCTGTGTGCAGAGCAGTTACAGACGTCTCCGTTCCGATTGCACTAAGAGTGCAACAATCTTCGTTATAGTTGCGAGACGTACCGAGCGTAAATCACATTTCCTTTGCCTGTTGTCTGTTCATTCTCGCGGGGAGTTAGAGTCTCGAGCGGAAGTTGAACTTAATGACAGAGAAAGAGAGCAGTGCACTTGTCGCAATAAAGCATAGGTTGAAATCACTTTCCTCTCCCCCATCTCGAAGCCTTCTTCACAACGGGTCTCGTTTAGCTTCAGCGGTAGCGTAATCTGTAAGCATGCGAACGACGTAGAGAGATAACAAAATCGTCGTCATTCTCAGCACTTAGATAAATCCATGAGCTTGATGATTTTCCTGGAAAAATTAAGTCGAGCGTAAGTACGTAATCTTTGTCGGAATGCACTTATGATAGCTGTTCCGGATAATTGTGCGGGTATATTATTCAGCTGACTAATTTTCCTCTGATAACAGTAAGCCTCTGATCCTATTCCATCTCTGTTTTCATTTCATAGTCAGCTTAACTGACGATAGACTGTTGAGACGAAGACCTTCACTTACTCATGCGCATAAAAAACAGGCTTATTCAATTTCGTGAGTAGATTACAAACAATGGATCAGTTATCACGTCTTTGGTTAAGTCATGGAATAAATTATGATCGGGACATTTTCACTCGTTGTTGGTTTTTCGAATTTCTAAGTTATGGTCGAGACGACATGACGTTCTACCATAAATCCACTTTTTTGTGCAAAAGTTCTGTACGTATATCCATTTAGACGCATAAATAGCTCTACCGCAATTAAAGGGATTGCTATGGATTAAGCTCAGTGGCTTGTCGCGCGAATCTTGAGCCTAGCTCTGATCCTCCGCTTAGAGTCGTGCGTCTATCAACGCCTTTGAATTAAATCACTCTGACGTGTCCTACATCCGCACTTGGTGCACGCGATCTCAGTTTCATACCTGTAATACCCAACTCTAGTGTTATATGGACAAAAACTAGTTTGAGAATTTTCTCTCTAGGTGCACTATAATTGTCTTTCAAGAATACGCAAAATTTTCAAGTCACGTTTTTGATGATTATTTTTTGAAAGGTCATATTTTTCACAGTTCAGGGAAATATTAGTGATCGAGAAGAAGATTCAGACCATTAAAGATGTTCTTTCACTGTTTAACTTACAACGGTCATGAGTCAAGAAATGAAGATCTTCCATCCAATTTATATAGAAAATGAATCACTGCTATCAACTAAATCGTTAGACACCATCCTGATACTTGTGGAAAATTTAATCGCGCTCAGTTCAGAACGAATGTCTTGAAATGAAAGTTATAGATTCACATTTTCAAGTTGCATTAATACATACTTACTTTAGAAGAATTTGATAGAATCAAATTGTCTCTTCTATCAAAACTTCAATCTACAAGGATATTCCAATTTTGGTAAAATGCTCGGTATAAGAATGTGAATAAAATTGGTGCTTCATCGAGAATGACTTTTACAATAAAAATTGTAGTTAAATTTTCTGTTACCAAACGACTACAGGATCTTCGTCACTGAGGTACTAGAATCCCAAATATTATGAAAAGCAATCAGATCAATGTTCACCTCAGAGTCGTGGAAGAGAAAATAAATTCAATTTCACGTGACCATATTTAAATCGAAGCGATGACTGAAATAAAATGGTTTCGAAATTTTCCACCGAATAAAAAAAAACGCAACGCCGCATTTGTTCCATCGATTTGTTCGAAGAGGCAGTGAAATATCTTGTGAAAGAAGTTTCGTTTATCGCTAGACGAAAAAGACACCATGGTAGTACATGACATTGAAGGTAACAGCTGTAAGGAGTCAAGAGCACACGGAACGTCGGCACACATAGGTGTATATAATACATTATCCGCTCGTCAGCTGACAAGGTGTTCGCTGCCATCGTACAACGCGACTGTCACGTACAGACTCAGTTCGTTCTCGTGGAACCGCGTAGCCTGCGATGCCCCCAACCAAATGCAATTTCCGCTATTTTTACCCGAAAAGCTTCCCGACATAACGTCCTGACACGTTCCTCAAATAAACCTCCACGACGTTCAGAACCGCTGCACTGCGCGCGTTTTGTTCCGGTACTTGCAACTTCTCCCTCGGATCCTTCCAGATACTCGACCTTCGTCTCTCTTTCTTGTTTCCAATTGCAGGGTGGCTTAAGTGGCCACCGATAAGCCTGGGATTCTGGGTAATTGCACGAAAATATTGGAAAAAATA
This sequence comes from Neodiprion fabricii, assembly GCF_021155785.1. Lineage (NCBI taxonomy): Eukaryota > Metazoa > Arthropoda > Insecta > Hymenoptera > Diprionidae > Neodiprion > Neodiprion fabricii. The sequence continues at coordinate 22,510,386 of NC_060239.1, forward strand.
CAAGGAAAGGCGGAAAGATCTCCGTATGGATGCGGAGCAAACGTCTCTTTGGCTCTGTGGAACGGGCGAGGTAATTATTCAGCTTCCAAGAGTCGACCTGTTACACTCTAACCGGTTGTCAAGCTCCTGTTCTACGAGCTTCTGCTCACCGGCAGAGAGTGCAAACTTGAACGTGGTGTAACTTAGACACATATAATAGTAGACGTGCATCAGTATATCGTTTCACCGTGGTTTCATAGATTAGACAGTAATTGATAGATCGCAGAATTTTCATCATGGTCTTTTTTCATTCCGTAGCCTGAGCAAGCTGCAGCTGCGGAACCTGCAGACGGCAAGAAGTATAGGCGTTTTTAATTTAATACCGACGGTGCAGTTTTTTCATTTTCCTTCCTTTCCCTTCTCTCGGTAAGTTTGCAAAAAAAAAAATATAAATTGATCGGAAAGTTGTCGGAAGATGAGTTACGACCAGTCTCGTTGAACCCGCAGAAAAACGGGTTTCCCCAACTACCGTGTATCCGGGATACGTGTGTCCACACACACACACGCATGCGCATGTTGCATAGTTGATTTTTCAAAGTTATCGACCCCTGCGTGATTGTAGAACACGTGCCACGTGAGGACGTGTAATTCATTAATTTTTTTATTTCCCATTTTTCTTATCACATTCTTTCTTTCACCTCCTCGCTAATTATACCTACATGCCGTAGAACTTGACTCGACGATGTCCCAGAGTTAATTAAACCTGTCATCGAAACCGAGGCCTCGGAAATTACAAGTAGAATAAAAAATCCTTCATTCTGAAGAATCGTAATGTGCTTCAGAATTCTTATCCACATCGCATGGTCGCAATATATTGAAACGAGATTTCGGTTTTGAGGATTGCAAAGCACAAAATACAAATTGGAATAAATATATGTAGTATTAGAAATTTGGCCGAAGATAATTTTAAATTGAGCACTCGTACTGGCAAAATCTGAAGTACCGCTAAGGGATATGATTCAAATATTGTATTGGCGGAGTAAATTAATACCTCACTCTCTTGATTCTTGATCATGACGAGAAGACGTTGATAGGTTTAAGAGTCAAGTTCTGTTCTTACGTAAATTATATTCATCGTCCCATCTATCTATCATCGCGTCGCGCTTATAGCTCATGTTAATACATGCATATTATACACAAGCTGTTACGTCTGCTGGATTGACACGGTATAAAGAAAAGGATGGTCACATAAACATACGAAATCTACACAACTCTGCTTGGTTAGGAGTTTTTTGTAGGTACGCATAAGCAATACCGCCTCAAGTTCATGCACTACTTAATAGTGCGGAGCAAAAGTATAAAATTTTTGCAAAAAGCCTCCAAGTTTTCACTTTTGAAATGAAAGAACGCGAAATCTGGAAAATTTATCAATTTAATACTTGCAGAGACTACGTAATTATCAAGACATCAACAATTTTTTGAATACCAACACTAGTACTAAAATACATTTTTACAGACTTCATGAAAATCTTCCGCTTTTCAAAGTTATTTAAAAAAAAATTTCACTCTTTATATTAAGCTTTTGTTTTGTATTTCTTTTAAATTTTCTCCCCAGAATAGATAATATTTTTCAAAAACTCTGAATCGTAAATCGTAGTTTGTGGCAAGCTTTTATAGCTCATACGATGTATTCATTCAGGGTTTTAAGAAGAACGAATACAGAATCAAAAGTGAATCAGTTTATATCTTTTCAAGATTACAAAGTATTCGAAAGTTTCAAGTTCACCATATTTCTGGCTTTCTCGTTTTTCACTCTAAAAGCGAAAACTTCAAGGCTCTTACCAGAACTGAAAATATCGGCTAAACACGGATTCCAAAGATTTCTCATTTTCATAGGTTTTCATAAATTTCGTGCACTAGAGCGTGTCGATTTTCAAACATTTTGCATTTTCACTTCACCCTTCTACACAATCCTCTGATCCACAACTGACAAACACGTCACCATGGACGTACAATTCCTACAAGACATGCAGCCCTGTTATTTTAAAATAGTGAATTGTTAAAGCTAATCACGATATTGCACAGAATAAATAGAACCGGTAAATAATAAATGCAGTACAAATGGCCCTGTCCGAGATGTCGATATATTGATACACACGTGTACTCAAGTGTTTCGAGAATCAAAGCATCAAAATTATTCCCAAACGCTAGAATAATCAGTCATGTTCCGGAACAGGTGACCAGTTATATCTCACCACGACTGCAACCCTTCACTGTCCAGCAACCCCTCGAATTGTTAACATCGGCTCGGAGGATTCGATGTAATAGTTAGTCCCATGGATAATCCGCAGAATCGTGATGGTGAAGAGAGTGAATGCATGGCAGTGAACGACGCGTGACTGACCAAATCTCTATAACTCTATCTCAATGATAACTCGGCGTCGTTGGCAGCGAGGGAGTCGATTCTCATTAATAATACTCCGCGCAGTCGGAACGGGCGTCGCGACGCTGGTGTACGCCGATTTCCCGCTCCTCCGATTTCTATCCTCTACAACGGCTGTCCGGTGGACCGTATCAATCAGTGAGTACACAGGAAGGGCGGGCTGGACCACGTCGCTCCCCAAACACGAAGTGACCCCTGGCTTGCCGGTTCCTTCTCGACTGCACGGAACACCGCCATCAATTGCAGCTGCTCCATAACCTAGTCGATAAATAGAAAAGCAGTCGGACCGATGAAAGGATATCCACCCTTGAAGGAGAGGGATGGTGAAACGAAAGAAAGGGGAGCTGCTGGGAAGAAAGGCGGGAAGGAGAAACCGTCAGTTCTCTTTTTGCACGACAGTCGCAAAGAGGACTGAGATGAGAGTCAATGACGAGGATGAAAAAAGTCGAAAAGAACTTATTATAAGATCGACTCGCGGGCAGTGCACGCGAGGAAATGAAAAGGGGTTGGGAAATTACGTCTGAATTGCGACTCGCGATTCGGGCTTTCGTGAAATAACTTTAGTCGAATGAAATTCCTCTTAACAGTTTTGATAGTCGCGGTAAACTTCTTAATTGCACGACCTTAACTGTTGAGAACCTGATCGTTATTCCGGAATATATTCGAGGATCGAGTCGACCAAGGCGACGAATAAACGCTTTGGCTATTAAATAACCAGATTATGGCCACTCGCAGTTTATAGTTAATTCGACATCACGTCGTCGAAATACCCGATTGGAATGGAATGCGGCGTGTCTCTATTTCTCAAAGATGCAGGCGAAAGGAAAGGGTGATGGTGCGAAGACGGAACGTGTAACACGTTGCACTTTGCAATCCAATTCTTTACGCGAGAGTGAACTTTCCTCCTTTTTCTTTCGCAGGCGCTCCGAAAAATTCAGATTTCTTAATCCATAATGCATAAGCCGTTTAAAGATCACTTAGCTATGACAGAAACTAATGAAGCGAGATGACAGGCATTGGAGTAAAATGATCGGTCACTCAACTAGTAGCGTTCAAAATGTATATACCTCACGCAGGTTTGCGGAATCAAGAAAGAAGAACTTCATCGAAAATCAACAACGAACAAAAAGGAGCAAAAACAAGAGTTGTGTTCAGTCGGGGAAAAAATCGAAAAAATTAAATCTTTATTGCTTCTAAATTTCGAGATATTCGCTGATTACAGAAATTGTATATTGGCTTTTGGAGAGTAAAAATATGTATGATCGTTTCTGATATTAATACTGTTAATAGTATTGCTATTATACCGTACAAAAAAAAAAACGACCCAAACAAGATTGATCCGGGTTTAATTTGCGAGCTGACGGTTGAATTTTTATAAGCTCAGAGCTCGCGAACCCCGTTTTTTCCAACCCATCAGAGAAACAAAGTCGTTCAGCCTGGCTACAGGCAATCGTGAAGTAATTTCGCTAATGGCCCAGAATCGCGGCATTCAGGGTTATTCGGCTTTGGGCCACGGTCAGCCTAATTCACTGTTGGATATTCAAGAATTAAATTGGTGCCTTGGGGATTTTAATATACGCCACGCGTTATGTCAACATATATGTACATATTACTTGCTCCGCAGAAAAATTTTAAACTTGGTGAATAAAAGCAAATGATATTCATTACTCAAGAGTCGATTTAATTGAAATGCAATTGTCGTGATTGGACTTTTATTATTTTAAAGGCTGATCGTGCTTTCATAATTTCTGTTGTGTCCCATTTCACCGGGAAATACAATATGTTTTTTATACCCTCTTTGATCTCCGGACAATCGATATCGGCGGCAGCAAATGAACATTACTTTTCCACACAATCAACGGGGAGATTCGTTTCGAAATAACTGAAAATAATACACGGTCATATCAACGACTAAACTTTTGCATCGGTTGTTGAAACAATCACTGAATAATTTCCATCACCCTAAAATTAAAATAATTAGATTAGACTTAGTTTTTTCAGGGAAAATAATACAGAGAGTCAGTTCCAGGCGAAATTTGGATGTCAAAACTGTTAAAATCACGTTCTGATCAGTATCTAACTCCCACTGTAGTAATATTCAAATCTAATCAATTCGAACGCTCAAAAATTAGTGTAAGGTAAAATGTCCTTTTGTCTTTTGTTTTTTTTTTCCTTTCCCCGCAATATGATCGAAGAGAAATTCGGTTCGTTGTTCGACGGTGAATACGCAACGAACAAGATGTCGCATTTTTGTGACTGCAATGATTACGAACGCGGTTGGTGTATACATCCAGAAATAGGGTCTAAGGAACGCACAAAGCTGAGCTGACGTTAACAAACGAGGACCCTCTACCGAAACGCGTTCCAGGTGACGCGAGAAAATGTTCATTTCATAAAAATTTGTCGCTCCGTCCGTATCCATCCGTTTGCGTAGCTTTAAGTATATCTCTACTAATAGCTGGATCTACTAGCCCGCGTAGCTGCTGCGCATTGTGACATATACGTCGCCTCATATTTTCACCCGGGTTCTGTTCGCCGCACGAAATCCAGTGAAAATAAACATCGAGCTCTGAAATATTATCGCCGGCAAGCGCTGAAAAATATCCCACAGCTTCACAGTTCACAGCACTGCACACACACATATACATATATATATGAATACACCGCATCTCGCAAGGTTATAAATAAATACGTGGGAATGGAATTACACGTCATTTCGGGGTAACTATTTGTCTGCAGCTATTCGTAATGCAAGTTTGTAGAGGCGGTTCGATTTGCGGTTAAAATCAAGTCTCAGTTCTCAACAGTTAGGAACTTGCATAGTTTTTTTGTTTTACTCTCTGCCGTTTTCACTTCAGAGAAAATCCGATTTGTCCGAAATAAGTAAAGTCTCTTAAGCCCCAAGTTCTGAAATGCAAAGTGAGCCAATGTTTCGAAAAGAATATCCTTTGTGTTGTTCATAGTCTTAAATTTAGAATCCGTGAAAAAATCGAATTGATTTTTTATGCATAGAAAAAAATTAGGGTCAAACACATCCTGTAACAGTAATTTGCTTCAATGGGCTTGATGTTGAAAATAACAAGAAACAAGCCGGGGAAACGGTTTTTTTTTTTTTTTTGTAATAATTTTCATCTCCGTGGAAAGGGAAGACTCTGTCGGTCTCTCCGGTAAATTTCCATGACGATCTCGAAAACAACTGGACGAAAAATATGAAACTGACAGGAATTGGCAACCGAATGAAGTAATATCAAAGAAAGAATTGAAACAAAAATTCTGAAAAACAAAAGTTGATATGAAACATTTCTAAATAAATCAAATAAAGCGGAAAAACATGATTGTTCATTTAGAAAAAGTAATATAGAGAAAAAAGTACGGATTTGTTGGTGAAGCATTGAGAATGGATAGCTCTCTGGTAGAATCGGAATTTCAAATTAACGCAAAAAACAATTTTGAATTATTGAAAACATTCTTATCATTTATTTGGAAAATCCCGTAAGTTTCGAAAACGTGAAGATTTGTTAAAATTGGTAAAACTGATTTTAACCTAAAGCAATACTTTTGTCATGTCACCGAAGGTGATGAAAAGTAAAAAGAAAAGAAAGAAATGTACGACATGGACTTTACAGCAAGTGAGAAGACCTGGGATGACATGGTTGCCATAAATTACAATCGTCGGTTGTCAGGGCGGTACATGGCGTTAATTATCCCCGCCCGATTGAATTCGGTCGATAAGAACTAGTTACTTCCTTACCCTCAGGGCCAAGAAGGGGTTGAACTTCTCACTGGGTGGCCTTACGCCTGTAATTCTCACAAGTGTCCGCTGCTAATACTGGTAATTTGGCCCGTGACCTATGACATTGAGGAACTTCGTAACTCCCCCCTTCCTAGATGAAGTGGACGTCCCCTACGTCCCACGGGAGATTGCGACAGATGTATAGGTATGTGTATACTGAATGTCTAATAAGAATCTAGGCAGTGGTAGCTCGTTTCGTGTCTGAAAATCTAAAAAAATAGCAATTTCAACTAACGTAAACTGATTCCGTAAGTTTAAGATCAAGTACCTGGATACTTCAATACAGAAACTACCCACCTCATCATTTGAATAACAGGAGATGAACACAAAATTCAAAGGATTGATTTTTCACACAATCTAATTCATCGAGTTCTAGTCTAGTCATCTCAAGTCCCACACGTGTTCCTAGTCCGCACGAGTTCAAACTTACGATTAGACACAGTCTCTCTTTGAAGTTGGTCTTGTGCAGGGTACCACAGAACATCACGACTGTCAAGATGTCTCCAAAATAATCTATGCCAGCTTGATAGCACTTTGGCTAGGACTAAGCAAGAGAATTTCCCTTTGTCTTCTCACAGATCCTTCAACCTTGACCTGCAGGTTCTATCTGATGAACAGAACGGAACTTACTTATGCAGAATTTTGGAATAAGTGGATAATCATTGAGATTAAGTGTCTCATAGATACCTGGCTGAACGTGAATTTCAATTCACATATGCAACATAGACAACAGAACACCCCACATCTCGTGACGAGTGTTCTCAAGATGCACTAAGCGATGCTTACGCTTTTTCGATGTGTCTCATTCGTTGGAGGTAAATTTATTCCCGCTTCCTCCAGGACACATCCGTGTGTGAATTCTGGCACACTTAAGATCCTGAACGCTCGGTGCACCCTGAAGAGTTAGGGGGCGTTCGACGTGCCGTATACTGTAGACAAAACTACTTAAGGCATGAGCTAGCGTTGCAGAACGAAGAAGGCTGAGCTCGGTGCATTTGCCGGGTGAATTCTGTACCAACCGCCGAAGGGAGTTTGCTCCGCAGTGCATTATGGATCTATAAGTAGCCAAACCTAATTTCACGCGCGATGGTAATGCAGCTCCAACTTTCTGCACGTGAATACATCCCGCACACCGACCTTCGCTGGAAATAGTGCACCTCAAGTGAGTGGTTAACCCTGCTGCAGGGGTTGATAACTCCCGTAAACTCACCGCTAAGAGCTGCTAATCAAGCGTGCTTGATTGCGCTCAAAGTGACCAGAAATTCCGCTCGCCATAGTCACGGACGCGTTTGAAAGCTCAATTTTGGAAACAAACGAAATGGGTGTTCAGATGGTTGCACACCCACTTTCCAGAGGTGAGAGAACTGCGGTGGTTTGGCAACAAAGCGATTTGTTTGTAACAGTTGAATGGGACGAAGAGAAGGATGGTAAAGAGGAAAAAGTAGACTGGAGAGAAACGCACAAACACACTAGCGGTACTCGGCCATAAACACTGGTTCGTGGACCGTTCCATGGTGAACCCGGTTGTGCCCAATCATATGCAAATGATCCCGTTAAAGGCCAGGTGTAAATTATAATTTGAATCGTCCCTAAGACCGGCCATTCAATGTGTGAAATCGGAGGTCCGATCCGATAAGACTTATTATGCTATCACTCAAGTGTCAAAATAGATCTTAGATAGGATTCAACTGGCGTCAGAAGTGGTCCAAACTGATTTTCAGTTTCGTTGGGAGATTCGGCGTCTTTCTTTACGGATCCGGGGGCAACAGACACGCCCCCCATTCCACACAGATTTCCCACCTGATATGGTGCCCGTCAATTTTATTGTGAGATTAGAATTATTTCAGGCGGCATTATTGATACCGTCGTTTTGCCTACTGATCGAGAATCAAAAGTCTCAAGAGTAACAAGGATGCCGCGCCATTTGAAACTTAAATTATACAAGTTCCAAATAAGTGGTTGGGTAAAATGGAAATGATCAGCTTTAGTTAAACGGATTGGAAAAATACGAAACTGTTTTTTTTTTTTGATTGACGATAGGAAGTAGCCACTGCATACACTATCAGCAGTTGTATTTTGTGACATATCCTGTTTACCACATGTTCGGAGAAGTATTACAGAGTATCAGAATGAACATGTGTGATGCTGGTTTTTTCTAACTTCCACAACCTCATATCTATAAATGATATCATTCAAGAGACTTTTATAGCATTAACCTTAATGGGGTTCGTGTGAGTGCCAGAGTTACAGTATAAACGGAACGTGATGAAAGAATCAAACAATTTCGTTCGGGAAATTAGCGGTTTCTTCACGTCTACTGCGTTATAACTGCATTCAAACGCCGTGAAGGAGTTCAGCATCAATTGGCTACAACCTAACGTGTTCTTATTTATAAATCACTGATGAAATCAACTGAACTCGAGTTGCGCTGCAGAACGTATTCATACTGCAGGAGCTTATACTGCTATCGACCCTCCGTGGGCGGATGCGGTTCCGCATGTTTACATATGCCAATTGCAAAACGGCATGTATATTCTCTCGCGATTTAATACCCACCTACATATCACGGGGTTAAAGAACCGGAAAGAGTAATGCCAATTATACGCCAAAATGGGGAGACCGTTTTAGCAACGACTGCCATTTTTCCGCTCAGTATAAATATGCTCCATAGAATTTACTTAAAGTTGACATGGATCATCGTTGGTCGGAAATGTTGAAGGAATCGGTTTGAAATATGAGCGAGGAAGTCTGTAAGATGGAATTCCTAAGGTTCCACTATTTGTTCTTTGCACTAAAAATATCAATAGATCAATCCCTGCAATTTTCAGTCGACGAAAATCGCATGCCGAAGCAACGCTGTATCGTTGTTGAACAGAACGGTGCAGAAGACGAGTAATCAAGCGGTTAAATCCGTATAACGAAGGTTGCAGGCCGTCACTTTCGACAGTTAATCCGACACCTAATATCGAGTCGAGCGAACCGGGACGGACCCCTTTCGGGGCGGGTGCAGAAGCCGTGCCAATTCCGTTGATTGGATGCTCGGAGGAAAAAGTTAATTGGTCCAGCTGAGGGACGTACACCTACCAGAGTCCACGGACGTGATTCTATTGAAAACAAGGCAGCAGTAGAGTCTTGCAAGACGTCCAGATGGTTCGCGGCGCTAATTGCGACGAGGTTCATCGGGGAAAGTACGAAGTCGGCTTAGCGTCGGGTTCGATGCCTGGGTTAATTATCGCCGGAGATTAATCTCGTGGCGAATGTTAAGCCCCGAGAAATTTGGGGACGAGGTCGAACGAATACTCGTGTACAAAGTTCTGTAAACAATAATCATATACGGTTCGAAGAAGATCCTGGCTTGTAATTCACAGGGTATATACTGTATAGATAAATACCCTGGGGCTATAGGGAATACATTGTTTTTAATTAAGAAATTGATACGCCCGACTAATTAAAAAGCTGTCAGTAGCCAGTTAAATATATATAATTAGCAGATAAGCATGCGTATTCATTAGCTCGACTAACGCCTTCGAATAACATTTGCATTCGTAATTATTACCTCTCGCATGCTCTCCCTTTCTCCCTCTCTCTTTACCGTTCGCTGCGACAGGGACAGTGACCATTCTCCATCTTACAAACGATAATGACCAATAACTTATTGTAATTTACGTCGCTTACCGCTTCGAGCTTTCCATATTCCCACGAAAGGCGACGTCGACTCTCTCCCACTTCATGCCTTCGTGTAGTTTTACGTACGCGCATCTACGATCACCTTTAAAACCCGAGCCATGTTCACACGGCTGGGAGTGAACAGAGCACACCGCACAACCGTAAGCTGCGCCTGTACAAATGTTTCAAAATTTTAGCTAGCCATGGCTCCCTGACACACGGACACAATGACTAGCCGTGTGTAGCACGTGTACCTGCGTCGTCAGAAGTTTACGTAGTCAGCAAAGCTGGTTTATAATAACCCGGCGAACCGGTACGTTTGCGAGCTCGGTGGTCCCTCGTCACTCGTCCGGTTGCCCGTCCAGTCGAAGCGAGAGCCTCGCTTTCATTTGATATTTTTGTATCGGAGGTTCGATCTGTTTTTAAAAGAGAGAATGAGAAATGAAAAAAGAAACAAAACTAGAAACGTAGATGTACGAGATAAAATAATGGAAACATCTCGGTATCGATTATTGGTATATTTCGGGGAATGCTGCACGGTTAGCGGGGACATTTTTCTACCGCAGCATCACGGGGAAAGCGGCGGAGATCTGATACGATCTTCTGAAATTAGAATAACGAGACGTTGCGTGCCCGAGGGCCGAACGTCGATGACCAAATGTCGTACGCACACGCCGGCGCTGCACGCGTTCGTTTCGAACAGATTGTTTGACTGACGCAAGAGTGCTTTTAAAAGTAACAACTGGCTTCAAACGAGGTCGTGTTTGCCATCAACTTGAGTCAAAGTTGGTTGATATGTAAATAATAAAGGCTAGAGGAGGCCCTCGAGTAGTTAAAAGACGGTCGGAATGACCACTGGATAGATACATTGAATGGAAATTTTCAAAATATTTATTCATACCTTGAATTTATATGCCCGCTCCGGAGTTGCGGGCTGATATTTTTTGCTTTAGTTGTATTTATTTATTCCGTTGTGCACTGGCGTCGGGGAGAGGGGAAAAATGATGGTGGTGCACGGGACCGGATACAATGACACGAGCAGCTCTCCAGAGGACCCTCGTCCATCTAAGTTGAATATAATACACGCTGCTCGAAACATGACACAATATCGACTTCATACCGTAATATAATATAACGCCTTCAAAGCCCTGGGTACATAATACACTTGAAAACGAGCAGGGAAAAGCGGGGCCAAATTTGAACACCTGATCGTCTATTTTTTTCACAAACTTATCCATGTTTTTTTGCTTGGTTTCGCGGGTTTTCGTTATAAGCGAGTGTTTGACAATGAGTCCTCAGCTGCTAATAGTAAAATACAAAGTACTTTTTCAAGTTGTAGAATCAAAGAATAATGTTGTTCAATCTGATCTTAGGAATTCATGTTTCTAGTTGTGTTGGAGAACTTTGTTAAGTTGTTGATTCGCATGTTGACCAACACGACTACTTTGAATTGAATTCAAATTTAGATTGAATAAGAATGAAAACCTTTTATGAAAATTACCATGACCGATTACTTCTTTCCAAATCAAGATCAAATTTTACTAAACTTTTATAATAAATGATTTGCAAATGAAAATTGGAAGGAATCGATAACTCTGAAAATATATGGGATCGAATGTATATTATTATCTACTAGTTATCTATACTGTATCCGTTTGTTTCTCTGATGGCAAATTCTTTGGAACAAAGTCTGAAATACTTTTGTGAATTTATTCTATAGGATTCTGCGTAAAAAAAGTGCATTTACATATTTTGAAATATTTTATTCGGTTGATTCCGGTAATGCCGGTAATCATCTTTTTAATTCGAACAAAAATCTACCAACTTGATTTTTTTCTCAATATTGATACGATTGCACAGAGGCCAGGGTTTATTACTAATCATTTTTTTTTTACCCGTGCTGCCATGTTTTTCACACCAACGTTGGAGGTAAAAATATGCATCTATAAAGGTGCGAGGTGTTTGAAATGGAATGAGCTTCGTAATATAGCTTATAACCGTAAAGTGGTAAGGTAAACGAGAACGTGGAACGTGCGTGAAAAGCGCCTCAGCCGGTGAGTTCTTTTCTTCTCGATTCCACGGGTCTCCGGGCTCCGCGGTAGCGGCAAGCGAAATGAGATTTTTATTCTACGTCCTGGTTAAAGCGCTTCAAGCTTTAAGCCACGATTCCGCACGACACATTAAAGCCAAATTTCAATATTATTCCTGCACCTAAACGATTCGCTGAGCTTCGTTATTACCGCGTGTACATAAGGGGTTAAGCGCGTTGTTCAAGCGTTCTAAACGTCTGTGTTTACGGCATCTCAATAGCGCAAAACGTGGTTCAATGATTAACCGTGCTAAAAAAAAAAAACCCGGTATAATTGAAAATTGAACCTCGCACTGATTTGGTGGTGAAATTTCTTACTACTTGTCGTACGCGAGATCAGAAATGAAACTTTGATTTCAATCCGATGGTTGACGGAAAATTATACGTCAAGTTACGGTGTCAAAGAATCAAGTCACCCCACGTTAATTAGGAGAAATTTAATTGCCTTAGTTTGTATACGTATTTGACTAATTTTAATTCACCGTTAGATACAGCTAAAGCCAAGGTACGCGCTTTCATAACAAAGTAACTCCATGGATAGACAGACGGACTGACAGATATACTTGCAGCGAAACGTCGTCATCACTGTCTAACTTGTGATGACAGCTCGCGTACCGAGAGCAACGCCACTTAAGCTAATATATGAGATGCAAAGATGACGTCTAACCAACAAGAAACCATAGAGGGGCCATTCTATTAGCGAGTTGGCCGCAATCATTTCAGACAAAAATAAGCGAATTTGTAACACGAGATTATTTCTATCGTAAGCCATTTGTTGACCAATAACTTATATACTTTATTTATTTATAGATCCATTCAGAAAATTGTGATTAGTAAGTCCTCTATCAAGCTTGGGACTAATGCTGTGAGCACTTTGCCTTGTAACTTCTAGATCGTTATCTTAATGTACTCGAATTTTATCATAATTCATGGTACTAAGAATGCCGAAGTTTTTACCTACTAATCTAGTTTACAATTTTTTGGTATTCTTTAGTCGTCTTCCAACACTGATTCGCTTTGTTTGTACTCGTTGAAAATGTAGGTTAAAAATTCTTGATGGGTAGCAAGGATCCCTAGGTTTCGTTAAAGCATCACGTGAAAGCTAGGGTCGAATTTTATGATCTTCACGCCACAAGGAAATGTTCATAGCACGATAAAACTGGTCCGCTATAAAAATTAGTCTACTGCGTACGACTAGAGCGATGCGACTCTAGGACGCACAGCATTCTTCATTTTATAGTTTTTCAATCAGAAATATAAGAATAACCTTCTTTGACTCGGTGGAGATGTCTCATTATCCGTACCTTTGAGAGCCTTTAAATGATAACGCCACTGAAGAAAAATACCCAAATTTCGATAAGGAAACACTTACTTCCAAAGTATCCTAGACACTTGAAAAGGAAGAATAAGAAAAAAGATAACTATATTGACACGAATACCAAAATAGTTATCAGGCAAATACGTACCTATACTGTTTGCTCAGGAGTTTGTCACGAGATGTAGAAACCTCAGGTCGCGGAAAGGTTTTTCCATGCGGAACGGCTTTAATGGAAAACTGGTTTAATTTGCGCCAAGTGAATGGAAGCCAGTGCGTGAGTAACTCTGAACCTGCAGGCGCCAGTGGTCCTGACCATATTCGTCATATCGTCACCATACCGGACGTTGAAGGTAAACTGCATCGATCTTCCCGATAAGGGATGCGAGTTTCAGTCCCCAGCTGCTGCGGTATAAATCAGCTGGATGCGGGTTGGCTGGAAAACCGCTTCTCTTGGTATTGTATATACCGGCTTGTCACGCTCGCGACAAAGACAAGTCCCTGTAATTGAACTTGAAGTAGGTAGCTGTGCGAATACGAGTAGTTGAATGGTGAACACAGACACGGCTGGTTACCTGACGATGGGTTCATGTGGCGGGCCAACGTTTCCCGCGTGTCTGTAATCATTTGGTAAACCGGCTTGTTCGTTGAATCAAACTGCACGGCGGGTGGATCGCGAGAGAGTGGCTGGTATTTGTGAATTGTGATTGTCCCGACGGAACTCTGACTGCCGGATCAACGACCCGGCATTGACGCGGGCTTCGCAGGATGCCCATCCTCGCCGTTTCGTGTTTCATCTAGACGTCTTTCAATCAACGTCTCTTCCAATCAACGCCTCGAATCTCGTATATCCTTTTCATCAACGCGTCTCTTCTCTATATCTTTCCCCGAATAGGCACCTAACCTTCCTCATCGACCACGGTATCATCCCCCGCTCGGTGCCACCCCTCGAGTAATAAGGTCGCTTACGTCACAATCTTATAAATTGATTTACTATCCAGCTACAACCTGCCACGACTTCGTGTTTATTTGGGTCGCTAAAGGTCGCGCGAAATAGCATCCAGCTACGAATTCATGACATGACGTCCACTTCACGTTCAACATTCGGTAAGAAATACTGGATGACTTTTCCCTTTTCTTTCGGTCCTCCAATTTCTTTTTTGTGCCTTCTTAATATCGTTACCTTGTGTGTTTCTTCACTGCTAGTAAATCTCATTATGTTCTGAACACCGAGTAGGCACACAGATTTGAATCGGTAGCAGCAACTTTCTTTTCTCGGTGTATATATGTAATGATCGAACACCGTTGACTCATACTGTTAACCTGCCGTAAGATTGGACCTGACGGTGATTTATCTTCCAGACCTCTTTTTGCTCTCTTCTGTACCAGTTCAAACAAGTGGACATGGAATAATGGAAGCTTACAACTTGTGGGAAAAGCATTTAGAGCAGAACACGAGCTCGAAGAATGTCTGTTTAGTCCTCCTCAACCGTGCAGTATCCTTCAATCCCACTAATTCAAAGCTTTCCTTATTTCGGTGATAACCTCTTGTTGATTCTTCCTGCGGTCGAGTTTATTCCCTGAACTTTTGTGCAAATAGACCATTTCCCCGAGTCTACCGACCTTAACGAACTACCACCGGCCTGAGGGGTTTTTCTCAGTAGTCATGATTTCCCACAGTTCATCTGGTTAACATGATTACTTCCATGCGTATGGAAAAAAAAAAAAAAAAAACGTTACACTCA
The DNA here is from genome assembly GCF_021155785.1 of Neodiprion fabricii. Lineage (NCBI taxonomy): Eukaryota > Metazoa > Arthropoda > Insecta > Hymenoptera > Diprionidae > Neodiprion > Neodiprion fabricii. The sequence continues at coordinate 22,525,416 of NC_060239.1, forward strand.
GACCGAACCACAAATTGATGACCTCAAGATTACGCAAGTTGTATGATAAAGTGCAATGCGGCAAGAGTTATGAACAAATACAAGTGAATCTCTGCATCGTAACGAAGGCATATATGAATTTAAATACAGGATGATGCAAAAACTGTGCAACAAACATGTCTATACATTTGCGGTACGCAGCATGAGCTTTTCCGTAAATAATTCCAGTCCAAGTGAAGACGGTATCTTCAATTTCGAGATCACGGAACTAGGTCCGCCAGTTCTTGCCCTAACTCTCCTCAACGGGTGCAAGTGACTCCGATCAGATTGAACGCTACTTTTGAACCGTCCAGTAAGAAAGTGCAGCCCAGTGAGTGGTCGTCCTGGAACGAGTTCCGTCGAGGGCAACCAGCTGAGGGCGTGTCGTTCGTATTCTGAATGATCGTCAGGTATAAATCTTCGACTCTCCACCAGTCGCGTGCACATTCTGTACCTACTCTACTCGACGCGCGTGAATCCTTGCGCGAGTCGGTGCAGCACGATTATCCGTCCGTCTGTGGTTGCTGGAACTAGGAGGAATGTGAATTTCTCGGAGAAGAGGGATTGAGGTCTAGAAGAGGAGGAAGAGGACCGGCGGAAGCTGAGGTTAGCACAGCCAATGGTCTCTCTCTCGCTTTACGCCTAATTAACTTTGAAACCATTCGGATGTTCTTAGGCTCGGTTGACCGATTATATCGATGAGTAACGAGGCACGGTAGACAATGGGAAACTGACAATTAAGAAAATGGCCGCCACGTGTAAATCCGCCTTAAGACGGACTTAAAAGATCAATGCAAGCTGAGCCCTCTCTCCTCCCGAAGAGATACAGGCTCGAATCATATTAGTACCTACTATTCGTTTCGACGGCATTCTCTTCACCTTCTGCAGCATCAGATGAAAGGAAATAAGGTTGTTGTACTTGACGAGTTATGCAAAGCCGTAGAGTGTGCATTTGACTAAGCCGTCGAGGATGTTTCGAGCAGTTTTAGACCTTCGGACTGTCTCCTCATTCCGGCCAACCCTTATCGCCTCTGGAGAGTTACATTCTTTTTCGCCCGTCTGTTTGCGTCTTTGTCTCCAGGCAAAAGCTGTTAGTATATCTTCTCTGCTCTCCTCTTTGCAGACTGATTACGTATTCCAAGGACATTTCTTGAGCTTATGAAAATTCCTAGGCTTTGCGACTCCAGGTATATACCGGGATGAATAAGACGTATAAGGTACAAAATAGCTGCGACATGTTTTCGTAGACTTTTCGCCATCCGCCATGCGAATGTATCTTTGTGCAGTAACGATCCGTCTTCTTCACAACCTAGAAAACGTCTGCTATCTTCCCTTATGTGATCCCAGTCACCATAAAATATCCCACCAGAAGGATTCTCTGACTGGACTTACAGAAAATCAGACTTTTCCTCCGTTTTTCTCATCAAAACTAGCGTTTCCGATTGCCGTACATCTGCTTTTAGTTGGTGAATATTTCACGAAATGAATTATAGACCGCTTTGCTTCACTCTAAACCACAATTCCATTACCCGTTTTTCAATTCCTCGATACCTACTGAAGGCCAAGAGTTATTCGTGACTATTGCTAGGCTGATTTGAAATTCACTGTATTACTTTCAGTTTATAAATAATACTGGAACCAAATGAGAATTGGTATATGGAATAACTCTTCGGCTTGTGGTTGGTAGTGAAGGAACACCGGCCAACTGTGTACGCTACGTGAATGTACTAGCTATAATCGTTCGAATGAGCTTGTGGCGTCGAACACATGGCGCTATCCAAGACTGACGGGTTTTGCCGAGAGGGGGATTCGGTTTATTTTCACTAGATGCTCGGGACTCCCTCACGAGCTTCGTTTCAATATTGAATGCACCTAACTGAGTGAGGCGAGCTGAACCACGGCAGCTAATAATACGGCATATAATTGGCCAGACTTCTAAGTCTATATGTTATTCTTATGATTATGATTTTCGTGATTATTAATAATACCTACGGCCTGCAGCGCTGAACAGCTGACTTCCTCAACCCTTCCTCCACTTCTTGATCTCCACCTTTTCTTAAGACGCTGCATATGCTCCACTGCAGCTCTTGATGGGCGTGCCATACGCTGTAGGTCACAAGAAATGAAAATAGAAAACACCACCCAATTCTTACCGAGAAACCGAGAAAGCTTTTTCCAAAACAATTAGCAAATCGATATAACGTCAGTATTTTAGTGCTCCTCCGTTAAGCTGAGTGATATACGCTTCTTGAGAGTTTTACTAATGACTTAGAACAATTACTAATCTCTTCCGAAATGGAATGGTAACCATGTGAGCAAAATTTGGTTTCTATTACTACCGAGCTCAGGAATCCCTACTACAATCTGTACGCGTGCGGTATTCGAAATTGTAATACCTACTGTTCTCTCTAGAAACTCGACCGCGATTTATATTCGCACGCGTGAGATTTTAGGCTAACGACTAACGGAGGGAAAGGTAAAATAGAATTTGTGCATACATTTATTTTATCAACTCATACTATACTTGGAGAATGTGGATATTCAACGGGATCCCTCAGTAAGTAATATGTAATATGTAATCCAACGAACGAAGTTTAATGAACTGCAATTCATCAACGGTTTCATGGAATCTCCAAAATCTTCATCGACAAGCTCGTGTATCAGTCCAAGGCGTGAATAGTGGATCTTGTTTATTCTCTGAAACGTCAGAGTAACACACTTGCTATTCCCACCTCAGTCTTCTACCTTTGCGGATCAAGGACACCGTCCATAAAATATGAGCCCTTCGCTTTCCGAGGAGAATACTGCGGTCCATGATCCAGTATCATAAAAAGAACGATCCACGCATAATAGCTGCAGCGGGAAGGATATAGGAATGCGTAGTCACGTGAAAATACATAATCCTGCGGATATGATAAAGAAAAAGGTTTCGAAAATAGAGGCAAGGTTCTGCACGCGCGCACCCAGCCAACTACGAAGAGCAAACCTAATCCACGGGTATAAAAAGAGACCGTTTGGTGTTCATCAGCGCGCCGTGTTCTGGTCAAAGGTTGAAATATTCTGTCTCGAGATTAACAGAAACCAACTGGCACCCAGCGTCATCTGAGGCCGATTCCTGTCCTTCTTCAATCAGCGAAGTCTCCCCGTCGTTTTGTCTCTCTCTCCCCGACTGGGCCCCCAGCCTCAAGTTATGAAGTTGCGCTCCCTGCTCGTTCCAGGTTGTGCTTCTCGCCTTTCCGCAGTTTCTAACCGTCTACCGGGTTATGAGGGCTTGTAGTATGGATAATTAACAGGAGCTACTTCCCGTGGCGTTCTATATTTGCTCAGACGCGCGAAGGCGGCAACGTGAGTGGTGCCCTAAGCTGGTTTGAGGTAATGTAGTACTCGGAAAATTAGGGATGCCGGATAAGGATATTTAAAAGGGGTTAATTAACTACAGCGAGCTATGCTGACGTGCATTTTGCTCTTTCCAACCACGCGTACACACCGTGCCGTGCTCAGACCAAGTTATAAAAATCTCGGCTTTCGACGCTCCTTCCAGCACTCGCCACTTTATCGCCGTACATTTTCACCTCGTAACTGGAACGATTACCACCTGTGTACAATTAGAATGAATGTAGGATCATGGGATGATTATACCTTCCATTCCCGTTGTTGTTTAGCATCCCAGATGCGTGATGTGCCTTTGCGAGATTCTCAACCACAACCAGACTACCATTTTGCCTCGTTGAAGGTAGTTGTTTCCTGTCAATGCCGCGAACATCGATAATGACTGAACTCCAATTGTGCATGTTTGAAAAATAGCTGTATAAAATATTCGATTGTATACAAATTTTCGACAAGACTGAATCTTACGGTTATGATTCGTCCATGAACAAATAACGTAGTTGCAACTGAGAAAATCGGCCTTAACACTGTGACCTTGAGCCAAGCTCTACCCAAGCAAGTTGTAAACTTTGAAAAAAATTTAAACATTTAATGGTTTAATACATTTACGATAGATTCAAATTTCGAATAATGGCAAGCTTATGATGTTAAAGGAAGAGAAAAGTTACAAGTTCAACATAAGGTGTTATGAAATACGAAAATGGTTTTGTACAAGAAGTGTTGGTTCGTATGAAAATGGATAGGCAAGAGACAAAAACTGCCGTGATCGATCTAGCGAGCCTCGTGTATAATTTGCTCGCACCCATACGCGTGCACAAGTGATGCACCACGTAGACTGACAACGAGAACCCTTAACGGTTCAACTGCAGGAACGCTAGAAAAAAAGTCAGCCAAATGATCGGCGCTATTAACGAATTCTGACAACCCATCATCACATCTCTAGATGTATATTGGTTCACGTTTAGTGGTGATAAATTTTCACGTCTATTTCCAGTTTGATTCACAGGATTTATATACATTTAAATAATTTTAAAAACAAGTGTGAACAATTTTTTTTCAGAATGAATTTCATTTTTTTCTGTAGTAAAACAAAAATTTGAAGACTGACTGAGGAACTCTTTATAGTTAATTAACTGACAGGCCTTGTGCATCACACTTCGGTGAAATATTTTATAGAAAGCTAATGTTTTCTCTCCTTCATGAATATATAAACAGAACGATCCGTATTGCCGCATGCACGGCGTTCATAACTCGTACTACCAATGCAAGCAACGGCATGAATTACTATTATATCTCGCCGCAAAAAATATCTAACCGATATTTATTGATTTTCATTGAATTAAATATGTTTGCGTATGTAGTTCACTTCGTTTAGTTTACATTACGCTAATTATATGTGTTCAACTAATGTGATCTTATCCATTTAGTTGAGCCACTGCAATTTCTATACGATTAGCATACCGATAGTGTAAACTATTCTCAATAATTTTTACCATATTTATCCAATAGTTGAACGATTATTTCTCATTCGGTAGAATAACGAGGATTCAAACCAAAATCACGAAAACTTTGACACCGTACGGTTTCATAAAATTTTATTCTGGTTCAACTTCATGTTACTGATTTGAATGATAGCTGATGAAGCGATATAGGTTGGCCAGAATCACTGAAATATTTGTAAATATAACAGAGGTAGGTATAATCACTAATCGAAAAACGGTACCAGACACACGCAACTAGCTTCCAACAGTCAGCTACGAGTAATTATTCATTCGCGTAGTCTTACGGGGAAAAAGATCGTTACATTGTTTCGTTTATCAATCTACAGGAACAAACAGGATCATAAAGGATGTGCACAAGGTTGACCGAGCTGTAACAGGATTACGCTTAATCGTGCCGAAGGGCTCGCGAAGGACCTTCGAACCTGGAAGATGGATAGTAAAGGTTAAGTCACGAAACGTGAAGCGCGGGTGGCGTCGAGGAGGTTGAAATCGTTCGGGGACATCAAGACCGGGCCCACGCGCCACCGGATCTCATTGAAACATAAAACTTAAAATGCACTTCCGTCGGTGACTCGTCGTCGGCTGGGCTAGGATGGCTTGCCGCCCGCGTTCGAGACGTCGCGACGTCGGTTTTAGCCGCCTGCCCATCCCGGCGGCGCTTTTGAATCGTTTGATCACGTTTCAAAGCATGCTCCATGCTGTGCTCCGACTATTTAGTTGTAATAAAAGAAAACAAAGACGAGCCACCACCCGAAGTTCACCGCCGTGTCTATCAAACTTTGTCCAGCTCTAACCGACCATTAAATTTCCATTACACCCAGACGGTAATTCCTAGTCACGGGGGCTCACAAAATTTTCTATTTTTTATTTATTCGACTTGCAATGCGCGTACAGCGTAATGCGTTACATGACCACGTCGCTTTCACAAAGTGTAACGGAGTTCTGGTTTCGGGTGTTAATTTGAATTATTGTAATACGGTATGCCTCCAGTGTTCAAGAGATCCGAGAGTAGCTGCTGGTGCTGTTTGAGCCCGTTTGTATAGCGCTTTTTTCAAAGTGTTTGTTAACGACGTGGTCGCGATCGCTGAGCGGTCTCGCATCATAATCGCCTTCCGTGTATCTATCGTGTAATTTAATACCCGGCACGTAGCGTTGTCCATATAATACGCGCAACGGAAGCAGCTAAACTATAATTAGTATCTGATTTATTAATCGTTGTAACAGTTTTCTCGGATCGTAACGTGGATGTTCCTTTTTCTTGCTTACCGAATCGCTCGTTCAACCGACGCGACGCAGAAATTGCGACAAGCTTTATGCAGTAATCCATAAGACGAGAGCGTGGAAATTTCTTGTTTTCTTTGTTTCTTGGAGAAGAAAGAGCAAGAAAATATTGAAAATCTTGGCCTAGGAAAGGTGGCTGATGCTGGATTCTGATACAAAGATGAAATATCCAGTCACGTGATGACTTTAGGATGGGTTGTAAAACGCGACATCAACGATATCACGTGTGGCGCCTGTCGCACGAGTCGTACCGCATAGCGTGAGAACCCTGCACAATCCCAACCGGAAATGCATTGTGACACGGGTCGGCTATAACGGAGAGATATGATATTACGCGTAAAATAGCCATAAAACCTCCTTTGCGGCTGTCATTTCGCAGAGGGAAAACCTCTGCAGCGAAACCTCTGGCAAAGAACGTCCTCGCACAATCATGCTACAGTAACGACTGAGCTTTGAAAACCACATTCGCAACAGCGGTATCAAAAATTTAATCAACCATCGAATGTGAATGTCCAATATCATTCTTTCATCGGTATTCCTTGAAACAGCACAGAATGCACGCTAAATACGAAAGGACTTTTCATCAAATGACAGTGAGTTGTTTCTCACGTGATCGTATTGGTTTTGATTCATGCTTGTACGAGATTATTATTTAATCCAAAATCCATTTTCTAAGTTATAAAGTTATTAATCTCCCGATGGTAAAACTTTACCCTCCCAATAACGAATCGTTGTACAAAAGTTGTTTTATGGCAGATCATCGAAACATTGTAAAACAGTTGCGTGAGTTAATTTCTACATCCTCGAAGCCCTCCGAATCAGTGAATCCTTCAACTGGAACGACAAATCAATTAAAGTCGAGATTGAAGTGGCAGGGCCTACCCTCACTTTGCGAGCTAGAGTATCGACGGAACTAGTCCGCTTCCTCAAATCTACTCAGGTGACAATTTCCACAAATCCACTTCACAGTATCGATTCATCAATCCGTGTAACCGCCGCGTTGTGGTTACCGCGAATCGATGTGTGGTCAGTGTTCAAAGGGATGCCCCCTTCAGGGTGTCGGATCTCGACCGAAAAAGTAATGTCTTCCATTCTGAGGCGCGTGGCTTCAATGGGCGGTAGCCGACGACAATAGTTGATCCATTTTGATGATTAATCCGTCTTATTGTTTGAAAGGGTCAACCGTACAACAGATGGACGTTCGGGTTAGTCATATGTGATTGACCGCTCTTGAGGTATGCTTCGTACGGTTGCCGTGCACGTTTTTCCGTTCGAGCAGTGGAATTCTGAGCCTTCGAATAGTTTATCAGTCCTTACGCTCCTTCTATAGATTTTAAATGAACTTTCGTGTGTGGAAAGCATCTACAGCATACGTCAACACTTTTTACTTTACGTACTATTCATTCGCAGGAATTCAAACCTTCCACAGCAACGCCAGAAAATAATAGACAACAGGTGTTATTTCCTCGGGTCTCCGTGCATCAGTTGGGTGTAATTACACAGTTTCTTTCCATCGTAACAACTGAGAAAAGAAATGGAAATATGAGTAACTCTGGTACCTACTCGATTCGTTAGGAGTTTTTTCATTATTATTTTATGCTTTTTGCTGCACCTCGAGTGCAGTAACGGGATCAAGCCGGGTGCTTTTATGAAAAAGAATCTTTACAGGCTTCGTTGCAGCTGTACGGTACGTTTAATATAGCGGTTGAAATGAGTTAGCGGTTTATTTCCGTTACGGAACGGGGTACAGGTATCGATTGATTATACGATTCCACGTATATTTTCAAGTGACTACGATACGAGAAAATATCTGAGAATAATCAGTCCTAGTGGAAAAATCACTTCCACCGTTGGACTTACAGTGGGTTAGATAAACTGATTAGATCGACAGATAAACCAATTTCATCTCACCCAAAAGCGACTCACTAATAGATTGATCAACGTGATAAAACTTTTCGACGGGTAATTAGGTGAAGACTAGATATTTTCTTCTCAGAGGGTAAAAGCTTTCAACGTCAATGAGGTAAAGACAAACATCAGTTACAAATAGACCGTCACACATTCTTGGTTTGACTGCGGGACTTCGACGTGGAAACCCGAACCACTTTTCTCCTCACGACATATTTCGAAACTACCGTTTATATAGTTTATTCCATCATTCTATTCAGGTCAAATCCATAAACGGAGCTTCTTATAACAACTATGAGGCTCGTAAGCCTCGCGTGCTTCTGTACTGTACAAAAAATCATGCTTCACGGTATTTCCAGTTACTCGTATAACGATCCATCCTTACTTCAGGGCCCCATCTAGTCGATAACCTTTCAATCTAGAGAAATAATTACCCAATATCGTTTCCTTGAGTATTTATAATTATGCCCTATAAAATTATCAAGGCAACAATTATTATTTTACTTTATCATCAGTAGCTATATAAATTCAAATTCAAATCGTATGAGATCAACAATTCTTATTCATCTTGGAAAGTTCTCGTTGACTTAATTATATTTATTTCAGATGCTTGATTCGAATTTTGCGATGGCATCAATTGAACTGAGTAATCTCCGGCCGAGGAAAAAACTAAGACATACCATTGAAACCCTCGACTTGTAATACTTAATACGATATCTCATTCAAAGCAGCGCTTTGAAATCGATATTCAAATTTCAAGTGTTCAATACTTCACTAATGCGACCAAACATATCAATGAAATTCAAATAACCTTGAGAATATATAATATCTTGAAGTGAAATGCCGTAACTACCGATGGAAATGTCAATGAACAACCAAATTCTTGAGTTTCAAGTAGTTAAAAGCGTAATGCTGTGTCTTGTTTATTCAATGTATTCGACACGTAACGTAAGCAAAATGAGAAGTTGGACTAGTACCTGCGTTATGTGCACTAAACATTGCCCATTTGTGGTCTCAAAGCTTATCCACGTCTGTCTTTCAATACCATTAAAGGATAACAAATTCTAAACCGTGCGCAGCATCGAATCAAAGCGGGGTTCTGGGCTTCGGGTCCAGGGATGAATTAAGCGGTGGAAATACGTGTATTATCTGCACTACGGTGAAACATTTCATTACCACTTGGCTCAGTCTTGCGTAAGCCATTTAACTCAAACCGCGGAGGCGGCCGTTGTAGTCGTACAACGTAGTCACCGTCGTGTGCTAAATCTGCCGCTAAGTGGGCTCTGTTTTGTATAAAGATTTACGTCTTCGAGGGGGATTGTTGCTACACTCGGAGACTCGGCGAACCAAGGAAAGCTCCCACGTGCCGGTGCAACTTCGAAGGGAGGGTACCATCTTTAGAAAGGAGTGAGAGTGCCGCAAGGATTTAGGCACGTACCTATATGCATACCTGTTCGACTGTGATAAACCGTGGTGCCGTGATTTTTAGAACATGGTTTGAATCACTTCAGCTTAACGGGTGTTAAGGATAAACGAGCTTTCGAGATAATCACGTGATCGTTGCAGTTGATTTATCTTGTAACATTTGATCGTGGACCCGGATGGCCAGGGTCTTAAGGAAATCCAATCCATTACGAAAAAATAAAAACTATAAGGCACGTGCTGCTGCCAGGCGTTGGTAACCGTTGTATATTTGATTCGATAGAATGAAATCCCGTAACGGGAAACCTAAGGAGCGACCTGTGATTCATGGTTTGGCCGCAAACCGCTACCGAAAAAAGGTTTCAATGGGTTGATTGTTACTTGAGATATCGAGGTATCGTTTAGGGGCTCGGAACATTTTACAGAGGTGGAGTACTAGGCCAGCAGCAGGAGTCAAGACACGTCTGGATCGTTTGATTTGGAAGAACTCGAAGAACTGAATGAAATACCTGGATGCCACGGTTCAAGGATCGATGAGCCGTCAAGACCCTGTAATTCACGACACAGCGGCCCTTGTAGGGTTTAATTTAAGGTGCCGGGTGGAATTTTAGGGAAGGGTGGGAAATTGACCCGGAGAAACGGAAGTAAAACAAACATGTTTTGTTGTAAAGAGAGAACCTGCGGAGTGGCGTCTCGGCACGGTCTGAGACACCCGGGTTATCCGAGAACTCCGAAGAGACCTCGTCGCCTCGTAGTTGAAATAACAAACTCGAGTCAATACCGTGGAATAATGGCACTTCGGCTCTACTCTCGCTAAAGTACCATCGCGCCATAGAGCCTTTTCTCCGTTCGCTAAAAATGAACCCTCGGATAAAATATTCTTCAAGCGGTACGAATTTTGTAAGGAATTACAATTCATGATGTAAGACGCCGAAATTCCCGCGCGGGGAAAGAAAAATTAGTCTGAAATGCATGCGTGCGTTATAATTTGGAAAGATCACCACTCTCACCCTGCATGTTCCCGATGAATGACTGGAGACTTTTAATGTATTCGGAATCTCTCCTTTCATCTTGTTCACACGGAGGATGAAGAAGGACAGAGAAGGCAGAAGTGACGATTTCCGCCTCCGGTTCCACACAGTTTTTAATACACTGAATCTAATCGCAGCAACCACAGTGTGTTGGACGTTGGGAAGGTTGCCAAAACGGATCTTCTTTTACTTAAATTTTGATGATGAGGTTAATAGATTGAATTCAGAATCGATGCATCATTTCTCTGGGGGATTTCCTGTCTTCGTTTCATTGTGAGTGCATTTATCATCCTGCTGATTTTTTGTAATTTTGAATCTAGAGAGATGCACTCACACTGGAAGCGAGGACAACGTGACTCAGTCCGTAAAGCATTTTTTAAACACATTGCTCTAATAAGAACCATGCAATGATCCAGACTTCGGTCCTTAATTTCATCTTGATATGCGCAGCATCCAGTTCACTCCTTAAAATCATTTTTGTTCAAATGTGATCCATGCCACGGTTTCAGAATCTTGTATTTCAGGTTAGCCAATTTCGAAAATTGAAAGCATTTTGATCGTTTTTCCAACACCAGAAGAACTTTCACCGTATGACAATATTGGCATTGGATTTGATGCATCAAAGACCGTGAAGACCCGTTTGTTTACGCGTGTCAAGCGTGGAAGAGAGATAGTAACATTTAAATACCCTTTTCGGTGTTCCCGGAAAGGATGTGTGCTGCTTGACGGTAGGTGCCCACATGTAGGGCTTAGGTAAGGTGGTCGAAGAAGAGAGCCACTCGGTGTTTACTCAGTGTCGACGGCAGTGTTTGCCAGCGACGCTTAGAATTTCCTAGGCGAGTCTGAAAGTCGCCGATGGGTGTCATCAGGTCAATCTTTTCGAAATAGAATTCCCCTAACAACTTTCGAAGTAAGTTTAGGTGCAGGCACGACGATTCGTTACCTACTGGACTCAGACGCGTGAATTATATTTGGACCGGAATGATGGCACTGCGGCGGGATCTACTTTGTGATTTGTCAGCGCCGCACTTTGAGCCAGTCAAGATTCCAGATGAGCGTCACTTAGTCAGCCATAAACTGCTCGAAGCCAATGAAACGGTACACTTGAGCTTGCGCGTTTCAATCATTCCTCGGTGTACCATCATACGCGTCCCTAGGTGGGAACAAGGCGAGTTTGCAGGTTTCAGAGAGTCGAGATTTGGTACTTGGGAATTCGGAAAGCGCTAATTGGTGAACAAGACCATTTTCGTGTTCGTAATGACTTTCTCTTGTCCCACTGGGAGGTAGGTGGTGAAGCGTAGTCGCGTTGCAGGGAAGCTCGCTTACCGGTTATACCCATTGTCTACCGTTACAGAGATTGTTCCAATACCTCGCGGTTCTATTCAACCGCCTCCATTCTTCCCGGTGGCTGGGTTTGCTTTCATTTCCGGTTATGAAAGAGCTGATTTTACGAAGGCATTCCAAACCGTATTATACATACACATACTCAGGTTTCCACGTAATAACAAAAGAAAATGACAACATCTTCTCAGGTTTTGCAAAATTTTACGTTACGCTTTTCGTAAAACATAAAACTATGATTCTCATATTGATTCAAAAAGCTTTCTTGGTGTCTATATACCAACACTTCTTTGAGACTATAGTGTTTCAGTATCAAATAGAATGAAGCAGGAAGAGATTTCAGATTTTCTTTGCTCAAGGTTTTCGAAAGCGAGTCGACTCTCTTATTCATCGGTTTCACCAGATCAAGCCGTTGTGTACGCTTTACGAATAGACGTGAGAGTTTGGAAAGACCATGCAGCCTTTCGGAAAACACATCCGCGGTATTCTCTGTATCGAAGTGAAACGCACGTTAGTGTCTTATGAATACGCAGGAGAATTTCCGTATCGGATAAAGATATCAAGTAAATTTCGGTATAGATGGGATCTGAAGTATCGTGAGCCAGAAGGCAGTTGGCGCGATCCAACGGCACCCAACGCCCGCTAAAAGCCGTAACCTTAACGGAGAATCGAAGCTGCTTACCATAAAGTCTATCCTAAAGCCGAAAAGCTCGCTCAGACCGGGCATTGCGGTCCTATAGCGAAGCATGGCGAAACAGGATTGAAAAGCTTCGAAGCTCTTGTTTGACCCGCGCCGGGCAATATCGTTTTATTTTTGGAACCTTGTGCTGCAGAGGCCCGGGAAAGCCTGCGGCGAAGCTCTTTTTCACCCTCAGCACTGATCTGCTCCGAGAGGATGATGTAACTGTAAGCAAACCGTCTTTTCCAACAGCAGCGCCGTCCCTTCAACCCTTTTTTCACCTTGCTTTCGTCACATTATGCAGCCTACACTTCTGACGTCGGTTTATCCTGGTTCATCTCCTCTGCTGGGTTCTTTACTTTGAATTTCCATTCTTTTAGGCGGGAAATAACCCACCGTACGATACTTTGGGTGGTTGTTGACGCTGAACGAGGTTCGCTTCAAAGTCGGCTGAGACTTACAGCTCCTCTGATGTGAAGTTTGTATCGTGCGTTTCAATTCTGATCCTAAACTGACTACGTAAATACTGTGAAGGAAGGATACAATGAAACAAAATGTTTCTCGAATGTCGACAACATCGAATATGTGCATTTATTTCCTCCACTTTATCATTCTGAACAACTGTGAGCCCCGTATTCCCGTGTGATAAGGAAAACAAGCCTATTGCGGTGCCACCTATTACGGTTAACATTTTTATCATAAGGAAGGAAAATGGTTTCTCCGAACAACATTTGCTCTGAGTGATGATGATACACATAATTCCTAGCAAAAATATTCTTTGATACCAAGAGTCGGTCTCAGTGCCTCCAGTAGCGCTCGAACTCTCAGCTCAGTGGTGGATTGGATGATATTGTTTGCACTTATTCACCAGAACGACTGTAACGGACTTTTCGAGTTCGCGGTTTATTTGGACTAGGATTAACTCCAATTGCGGAGCCCCTCGCAATTAACGAAAAGATGCCGCTATCAATTTACTTTTATTGTTTTTTTATTTAAAACGAAATTCCTGACGTTTGGTATGACCCAATGACATATATCAATAAATTAGGACCGAATAAAATGAGCGTATAACTATCAACGAAAATAATAAATAAATGTATAAATAAAATGGGGACATCTAGGACGACAACAATTCCATAAAAGGCATAATCATAAAATTACAAATAAAAACAAGACAGGTCAGAATATGTATAAAAACTTATCATAAGCGTCATAGTGGATATTCTTTAGATCCCCCTTTTCCATCTCTTCGGTTGCGCTCACGAATTCAGTGCCCGGCCAATTCGAATTCCCTCGTCCGTAATATATTGGTGGGTTCTCCTTAATCGGGAATCCGTATGCGTTTACTTCATTTCGTCGGTTGTCTGTCTCCGTTCGTATGATTCTTCTTTTGAGCGCACTCTCATGACGATCCACCTCACCCGTCGTCTCCCGCTTATTCTCTCGATCGATTCTCTCGTCGTCTCTCGCTTACACCTTTTGATCGATTCCCCTACCCGTCGTATCACCGCTTAGGTGAAAGCCCCCCTCCCTACGGACCTACCTATCATTGGGTCCCGTAGTCGCTGCTTTGGCGGCTAAATTCAACTGTTACACGACGAAAGTCAATGGAATGGTGTCGATGAACATAGTCAACCGGATGATGAGCTGCTGGCGCCGGGAGCCTCGATCTTTCCAGAGCAATGATGAAATATGAGACAGCAACCCTTACTGCAAGCAATAAACTCATCCAATGATTGTGCGGTTGTTCCTGAATAGTGGAAACAACCTTGAACAGCAGCGTAGAACGATTTACGAGCATTACCGGCGACAGAGTCCCAGGTGGCCAGATCACAGCAGACGTTGTTACCTGAATTGTTCATAACGATTTTGAGATAACATTTGGCGCAACTGACGTCGACAGAACGGTTGTATAGTTGCAAGTGAGATGTGTGCTTCTCCACGTAACTTAGCTCCACTACGTGTCGCGTTCTTTTAAGATGTGCGTGAGAGAAGGAAAAACCACAGTCGCACACAACTGTCCGACCTGGCACCATGTATGCTTGATCCATGAGCTCAGCGCCGAACGGAACAGATCGGAAGAAATCAAGGGGCATGCATTGATGTGATATACAGAACTCGCAGCGTTTGCACTTGTGCGTTTTCATGAAACGATAGCTGTTTGTTTTAATGCAAGACATCTTCCGAGACAATTGGGTGAATGACTGTCGCAGTATGTCACTTTGTTCTTTTGTAAACTCGGGACCTTGCAGTATCTTGCTGCACTCGTACTTATTGGAGCTCTTTGTGAATTCTTCGAGCCAGCATTCGAGGAGGGAGCTTTGTTTGGTTGACGACACAGATTCTGTGTCGTCACAGGCAGATGTTCCAGCACAAGCTGCATCTTCGCATGGACCATGCGTCTTCCGACTTGATGATGGTTCCTTGGTTAGTTGCGGCAACTCTGCTTTTGGCTGCTGCTGCTTGTGCTGCTGTTTTTTCTTATCTCGGCTTTTCTTTCTGTCGTCTGGCTTATTAGAAGACATGGCTTTGGGCTTGTGCTCTTTCTTGATAGCGACGCTCTGCTTCGAAACTTGTTCCTCTTCCATTGTACAGATGGTTGGTTCAGAATTTTCATCCGCAAGTGGTTCAACGTGACACCGCTTCTTGAAGGGCACTACTAATATGCTCCGTTCTTGAGAAGCGCTATCAATACTATCAAATAGTCGTCTTTAACCTCACTCTTCATCTCTTTCAGAACCTGATCAGTTTTTGTTTCCATCAGTTCATTCGTTCTCATTCTCTTCAAAATCAACCGCGGCAATGACTATTCACTCGAAAACTCACTGTGCAATCTTATCTTCACTATAGCGAACTTGTCGTTATCTCGATTGGCGTACATTCCCACATCTTTGTATGTTCAATAAACATTTGAACCTTTGAGATCTGTGTATTCTCCAGTGCACACCATCATAAGACCAAAACAGATGTATAACGTAGAGTGTACGTGACGAACAAGCGCGACAGAAT
The DNA here is from genome assembly GCF_021155785.1 of Neodiprion fabricii. Taxonomy (NCBI): domain Eukaryota; kingdom Metazoa; phylum Arthropoda; class Insecta; order Hymenoptera; family Diprionidae; genus Neodiprion; species Neodiprion fabricii. The sequence continues at coordinate 22,540,994 of NC_060239.1, forward strand.
GTCATCGAGTACTGTAAGTTTAGCACGCCTCACTTCTGTTTATATATATTATCCACGGCCCGTGATGACCCGACGATGACACACGCTAATTCATGATTATTTTGCGGTTCGGAGCTGCGGTTAATGCCGATTGAGCGAGAGAACACGTGCTTCCCCCTTTTTATATTCCGCGCCAACTCGACTACCGTTGCCGTCATCGATATTTTAGTAGAAACCAAAATAACTACATTATAGTTGCGCAGTATAGGGCTATGACCTTGGTTAGAAACAAGATTATTCACATTTAACGTTAATTTTTCGAACTTACCAGTTGTTCAAAAATTATATACGTTTCACAAAATTATTCACATCGTTGTTACACAATCATGTAAAGTCACGGCTTGTATCAGTGCCGACACGGGCGAGGCGTTGACGTCGAGCGCGGTAAGAACATGCGATAAACACACGAATTTATTCTGGCGTTGGTATATGATCTTAATAATTCATTGATGATTAATATGTTGAGTAAAGGTTGTTTCTAATTGGTTTTCACATATGAAACCATTCTAGGAGAATGTGGACTCATAACTTTTATTTAATGGGTGTTCATTAGACTGGGCCAAAAAAATTGACTATTTTTTTTTTGAAAAATATATTTAGAATATCATTCAGTATGGCAAAAAAAAAAATTTCATGAAATTTTAAGCCCTTAATATTAACTTTAAGAGGTCTATCATCGCTATTTTTGATTTTTAGTAATAATTTGATGTTTTACGTCAGAACTGTCGAAATATTGAAGTGAAAAAATTTATGTTCACTTATCTATCACTACTTGTCTGAAATTTCTTCAATTTTAATTGAGAATAACTTTTGAAAAATTAAATAGAGGCAAAAATATTAAGAGATCTTTTTTGTAGAACATTAAATTTCCTTTAAGAATCTGTCATGATCTTTTTTATACATTCATTGATTCGTTAGTCACGAAATTCCAAATTAAAAAAGTCAAATCGAGAAATTGTATCAATTTATTAAGCTTAATTACTCGGAAACGGCTTGTCTGACAAAAATCTATAATCAGACCTTTTTTGTAGGGAATTTAATTTTATAAAGGGATAAGTGAACATAAATTTTTTCACTTCAATATTTCGACAGTTCTGACGTAAAACATCAAATTATTACTAAAAATCAAGAATAGCGATGATAGACCTCTTAAAGTTAATATTAAGGGCTTAAAATTTCATGAAATTTTTTTTTTTGCCATACTGAATGATATTCTCAATATATTTTTCAAAAAAAAAAATAGTCAATTTTTTTGGCCCAGTCTAGTGTTCATGTTTAAGGAAGCGTGCCTTGTACAGAGTATATGTACACGATTACGTGAACAGTTGCTTCGGTCACCGTGTGTGGTTCTACGTTTGCGGAACGTTCCAGTAGATTTATCAACCGATGTGGGTTTCTCAACGGATGTGGATTTATCACGTCCCAGATGCAAAGCCAAAACATTCTTTTATCTTTTGTAGTTTCTCGAACTAGTGGACGATACGGTGAGCTCTGGTTGAACGGTTTTTAATCGAGTTATCATTTGCTTTACCGTTTTTCCGTCTTCTAATTTAAAATGCTCCGTAGCTATAAATTCGTTTAGCTGTTTTAAATTCAATATAAAACGGTGAGAACCATCCGGTTTTGGCACAAGAAAAATTTTTGAGATGAATTGTCCGGTCTCCGACTGACACTTTTGTATCGCGCCTTTCCCCAACAACGTTACGATTTGTTCTCGCATTACCTTCCTTTCTTGATCCGACAACCGAGGCTCGGCAGGTGGTGTGTGTTGGTCTACCTTTGATGTAAAAGGTATTCTATAGCCTGTGACCCAGGTCAAGATGGTTTCGTCCGAGGTTACTTCGAGCCAGGTTCGTTTAAAAAAAGCTAACCGACCGGCCAATTTTCATTCGTTTGATTGTTTTTCTTCAGAGGCTGACGGTCTTTCTGCTGATAATTCCTCCCCCGTGACGTGGACTTGTTGCCTCGGTTGTTGCGACTGTAATTGTTGTAAGTTTGCTTGTACCCGCCCCCCCCCTCGAATAAGTATTCGGCTGATACTGGTGTTGTTGAGGCGGGCCCCTCGAGTTTTATGAATTTTTTCCCTGATCCGACAATTGCTTGGCGGGTTGTTTTAAATCCTTCGATGATTGCTGTAAAACTTTAACAGCTTTAATTTTTTCGCTCAGTTCTTTCCCAAACAGCCAGTCGCTCGATGACAAATCTTTCAGCGTGTCTTTGAACGGTGCCTTGATGTTTTTCAGAATTAGACTCTTCCGGATCGATGTTTCGTCGTGTTGCAGGTCCGCCAGGAGTTTTGCAACGCCGTTGAGGGGTTCTAAATATTGCTTCTTATCCGCAAGATTCGATCTGATCAGCAGATCTATAACCTTCCCCGCGCCGGCGAGCGAAGCAGCGACCTTTTCTTGTTTTTCGACAATTCTTTCGTCTCTTTTTACGACTGTACTATCCAAGGCTGCCTTAACCTCCAAATTCAATTTGGGAGGATCGATGAAGACACAATTCTGCGGAGGCGATATCTTTTTCAAAAACCCTTTCCGTTCCTCCGCCGGGAGACCCTTCTCGATAATTTCCAGCCAAAGCGTCGCGAGATGACTGCATTCTGATCTCTTCGGAAGCAGTACTTCATACAATTAAGATCGAACTTCACTTACAGGTAAGTTCGTTTGATCCTATAATTTTTACGCGTGTCATAACAACTGCGCCTCTGTATTTTCCCGTCAACACGTTATCCACTTTGAACTCTTGAACCGTTGCTATCGGCTATTAATCAATCAACAAGCGTCATCATCATAAGCTGCCTTCCGCAGAACGATGTGTTAATATTCAGAGCAGTCTCCAGCGGAATGCCGTGGCTACCACTTCGATGGACACCTCTATTATTCGTGCCGAGTGCTCACAAAGACTGAGCATACGGGTAAGGGATATTACACGTGATGGAGGGCTTGCACGCAAGTTAAAGATGATGATTAATACCATTATTAGTAATTGTTTGTTTGGCCTTATTGTGTATTGCTATTTTTTCTAGATGCATGGAATAAGCTGACGCGACACTGCGTCCAGTAGGCATCCCAACTCACGTTTATACCTGTATGAGCTTAGGTCTCGATCGGTCCGCTAGCAGGCTGCATGTGCATTGAATGTGCATCGGACCGACGTGCAGATATAGGCGTTACGCTGCAACTCGTGCAGCAGCTACTGCACTCTGATGGGCCGAGCGTGACGGCTTAGGAGTTAACATCGATGCATGATAGAGTTGTGTCTCCTGATATCAAAAATACCACCCCCCGCTACCCCCGAGCCCTAATTCTGAAGTTATAGCCCGTACGTTGTGATGTAACTGACCGTACATGTTTCTAGGCATACCAGTGACATGGTTTGGTAAAAAAAATTGGCATGGTTTCAAACTTTTTCAATACTTCCAGAGTAAAACGTTTCACATTGGAAAATTTAATTACTTCATGCTGTTTCACAGTAAATGTTGCAATTTCTACAATTCTACGATATTCACAATATTTTGCATTCGAATGTTTTCAGTATCAGTTGTATTTATGACACGAGTATTTCAACAGATGCAAGAACGGATCTCATTCGAAAATGAAAACACAAATCCAGATTTGATTGCCCTGCGTTTCGATTTCGGAATCTGAATGAAAATCTTGACCATTGAAGAATGTCACTAGCAGAAAGTGATGAAGCTAAACAACTTGATTTGCTGAGAGGAGTTGGCTCGACTTGTATTACTTTAACCAACGATAATCGAATCGCAAAAAACTATCGGATTCCCAAATAAATGTTATTCTATCTATAGATTGATTGTAAAAAAATATCGGAAGAGACGTGGGTGGTTGATCAGTTTTCCGATAAAGTCGTAACCTGTGTGCAAGCCACTTTTGAAAAAGTTTATCTCCTATTCCACAGTGGTGCGTTAGCGGAGCAGGCTTGATTTCGACTGTCAACTGTCCGGGTTGAGATAAGCCGGCCCAAAGTACGTTGCGGAAAATTGATTGGTGTAGCGAAAATCTGTTAGTCGACAAGTAAGACGCAACGAATGGCACGGGAGCTCATCGGTATTAGCCGAGGGTCAAACTCCGTTGACAATGGAGGATTGTCCTCTACGAGGATAATGCCTAGCTGCAACGAGTGCGCCAATATTATCACACGTCCTACCTCCAGCCACGCGTGCCATAATCCCTGCATTCAAGCAATATCTCCAGAAATTTCTCCGGCGTGAATGCGTGCACTGAGTGTGTCCAACAACTGTCGACGAAGAAACAAACCAGCGGGGATAAGCCATCCCATAGCTGGCGCAAATTTGGTACTTAGGCTTTTTTGCTACAGGGGATAGAATGTCCAAGACTAGATTCAAGTGATCTCAAAGCAATTCACATCGTGACTCTAGGTGATGTCAAATGAATTCAAATTTTTTCCTGTGGTCGTATAAGCGATTTCATATCACTTAAAACGAGAATTCAAATCGTATTAATTGACTGCATGACTTTGAGTGAGTTTATTTTGCACTGAGACAAATTTCAAATTCTAGTTACCGCTCAGTCCTCAACTATTTTCATTTTTTACCACAACCGAAAAATACAGTTCTAGGTTTTTCGTAATTCCAATAATATTCAAACCTTCTTTTTAACGATACCCGTTTTACTGAATTTTTCTAGTTACTATAACAAATGAAATTTTTCTCAGTGTGTCTTTACAAGCTTCTTAGAGGAAGTGTATTTTCGATAAACCGATTGAACTTCGAATGAAATTTTAAAACAACTTGTCTCAAGTTACTTGTCTATTCAGAGGATGAATTTTGTTCAAAATTCCGTATCGTAATTTTCGTATCGGCCCTGAACAACAAGTTCATTGTAATACGCTGCCTCCGCAACTCTGTAACCAATAGACAAACAAAAATTGTTTATACTGCGTGCATGTACACACATTACGCATACCCATAACTATACGTATTTATATGAGTATAAAGTACACAAGCACAGTGGCATGTGTCTGAATATTCTAGTTAACGCGCTTACACGTATGTGTTACAGGTACCTGTGCGTTATGTGGGGTCTCCCTACCATCTGAACGTGCGTTCGTGTAGAAGCTCTGATATGCTTGCTCAACTATTTGATGCTTGTTTGAGAGTTAGCTCAAGGATTAGGCCTGAGTTAGCAAAGTTAAGCTGACTCTGTATTTGTACCTGTATGTGTTCCGGGTAGCAATTTAATCTCTTGTTAGACTTGAGGTGCAGGGTATACACACGGTTCCATGGATATATCCGTGGTCGGAGAAAGTGGTTTATTCCTTTTTTAAAGCTTCCTCGAAATTTCGAAACAATGTCAAAGTCTGTTGAGGAATTCGAGGAATTACCTGTCCCCGAGACTCTGCTGTAGCTTTGAGCTCGTGTAACGTTCAACAATTACGTACCCAAAGCTATTTTCCACCGTTTTTTGAATCCTGCCAAATATATTTCATCCACGTGCAAATTTTACTGTATGAAACGAACCGATCGGCGAATATTTTTATCAAAGGGACCCGACGTGATTCAACGGCCAGGCAACTTGATACCACAAGTTTTTCAATAAGGACTTCGATTTGAAAAAATATAATCTTCTTAAATACATGACGTACAGAGGACAATTTTTTCCATATTTTAATGATCTCGAGTATCACTTCAGAGAATTTAAAAACGAGACCATCCGTCCTACTCTTGAACTGTAGTGTGCAATGAAACAAAAACGGAAATGGATGAAAAGTAATGATTGCGTTACGCAGCACTTGACTAATACCCGCCACCCTCGGTTGTCACACTCCATCACTCTGTCAAAAGCTCCCACTTTCCAAACAGCAAAACGCAATTTACAAACCATCCCTTGTTTCTAAATTTTATTACCTGCAGACTCACAATCAGAAGAATTAACTATACGGATGCACATTTGAAAGATGGTGTCTGATTGTGCTGAATAAACTTTTGTTATTAATAATGTAGTAATGAAGGCAAGGTTGAAAAAATAAGGGGACTCGGGTAGCGTAATTATAATAATCTGGTGTTATACAGGCTAGTAAACGTATGAATACTTTCAGCATGCTTGCCTTCAGGAATGTATCACATTATTCTTTATATAGTAAGAGTACGTTACACATTTTTTCACGAAGCACGAAATTAAGTTAAGGGACGCGTAATGTGAAATTTATTCGTGATAACAGATCCGCGCGGTACAAAAAATACCGCTTTTATCCTCTTGATATTTTCTGTTCTCCATGCATGTGCATTCGCAGACGCACTCGAGACACGTTTAGACTCAACTGACCCTTTTATTTTCCAAAATTATAAATTGATGGCATAATTTTTGAATTTCTCAATGACTAAAAGCGATTTCTAGAAGATGAGACACTACAAATTTATTTACGGGTAATTTTAGAACAACAGGTACAACCAAAACAGGTTAATAATTGGGACAGGATCAATAATTGGATATTATAAGATCATTTTTTAAGTATCTTGAAGGCCTTAAGTTTACGTTACGCGAACACATTAATATGTTAATCCCTGTTAGTACATGTTTGACGAACGTTACCAATGGGCGGACAAAATTTGTTACTGCAACCAGATTCATTGTCCCAAATCAATTATCATATAAAGAGAATAATCCAAGCTATTGAAAACGTTTCGCATTACCGGCTTATTTTGTTTCTAAAATTTTTTGTCAAAAGTAAACTTCACAAACGGTGTCATTTTAGATTATACATTGAGCAAAAAGATTATTAAAATTGAATGAAATATTTCTCAAATCCAACAAATTTTGGTATCGTCATACATCTGACCAAATTCTTACATAATTCAGATCAATATCTTGTTGAGCCTTCTGTATTCCACGAAAATAAATTGGTCTAGATTCAGCAATCGGACTCATCAATTTTAAGCAGGCATGCCAAAAAAGCTGACGCTTTTGCTTCAGATTGAAGAAAAGAATTTAAAACAATATTTTGTTAAAAAAACTGACTTATAACCGTAAACTCTGATCACGTGCGATTTCTGCAAGGCGGTCGAAAAAATTTTCAGAGACCGTTTAAGAAATCAATCCGTGCGAGATGCGAAGTGATGTAAAAGTGAACGACATTATTGAGCATATTTTTATTCATCCATGGGGTTACGGGTGTCTGCGGAAGCGTGTGCATTTATTTGCGAATCTGTGTTTGCCAAGCGTGTCGGATGCATTCAGAATTACGAATAGGTAGATATATGTACGTATATACACATATGTATGCAAAGGGAGTACGTACAGCGGTGTATCTGACGCGTATGAGTTCCGAAATATTATTATACGTGGCTAGAGCACCGCTTAGTACACGAGGTAGAGGCAGTTTTGCCTGAATATGACGGGTGCGCATGCACTCGGCTTATCTTTATGCATGGGGAAAATTAGTTGTCTAGCCTCGTTAGATAATATCCCCTGCACGCCCGAATAGCAAATAAGCTTCACAAACGAGTTACGTAAGTTCCGTCGACCGACGGCCCGGCATTTATCCAGCTCGTTTCATCACGCTGCGCTGAATCCAAAAGCATGTTTTTGACTCATCATTTTCATTGTATTGAATGTAATTTACTCACATTCTAAGCACAGAATGTAGTCATGCTAGATGTGACTGGTTATCAAACGTTTCCAACACTCTCGCCAATGCATCTAATTCTCTTCTGCTCTCAAACCAAGTTCGAGGATAGATATCCATGTACACAAGGTGTCCCGCAACTCGCGAATATAGTAAGCTAGAAGAGCGGTATTGTGCGTTAAAACAAAAAAAAAAAAAAAGAAAACAGAATGTAAGTAATGTGTAAGTAAACTTTCTCTATGGTACATTTTGACGAAGCTATGATCTGAAAAAGTGACCATCACCCATTTAGCGGATCGTTTCTGATGATTCGAGTTTTTCGAAATCGCAGAGTTGAAAAATTGGGGAATACAAACTTACCGGTTAAAAATTCAGGGGACTGTTCGATTTGAACGTGAGTTCGAACCCGGAGATTTTCCAAGACGCTTATTACGTATTTGAAGTTAAAATTGAGAAAATCCAGCATATCGGATCCGAAGAGTCAATTATTTCGAATTTCTACTTTTTGACATCAGACTCATGATCAGCGAATTTTAATTCTGAATTCCAAGTTTGCAGTTATAAAGAAGATAAGGAAAGATGTGTCTTGGATAAACCCTTTATGTTCACCATACTTTTGTCAACTATGCATGATTGAAAACAAAATACGATGAATTATTCCAATTCATTGACATTGATTTTGAATGACTTTTAAGCACTTCCACCTCATCATGTAATTCTTTCTAATATCTATTGATTTTCAATAATCCTATTTCCTAGCGTTCAAGGCGATATCTAAGAAAAAAATAGAACTTACAAAAAAACGCAATAAGTCATTGGAATTCACCAAGAATGTTGGGAAATGATTGTTAATCGATTGAAGTCACTACTTTAACCGAAAACCAACGAAAGCATGCAATGAGATCGAAAAGAACACAATTTTGATGAATTGAAATCATTCGTCGTTTACCGAAATATTTTCATTGATTTTCATAATTTCTAATGACTTCACCAATTTCGATGGATGATTCTATGAGGTATGATTCTAAAAGAAAATACGAATCACATTCGAATTCTTTCCGTTTTCAATCTGCTTTCAAACAGTCTAACTAACCACATCTACGATTGAATCATGTTCTCTCGATAATAAAAAGATCGCTTCTTTCAGACTTGACTATCCCAATTTTTCACGAGGATGTCACTATCTGCCCGTTACGAGACACCCTGTATACCGCATGTTTGCAAGGGCGTGTGTTTCGAACGCCGAGGTGTTCAAACACTCTCGACGCTATCTGGCGTCCTATTGTCTTGGTGAGCGGAACGAGACGCGTGAGGCAAACAGCGACATTTAACAATCAAATTTCAATTTGGAAAGCAGATAGGCACATACGCTAGCGAATCGCGCCCGACTAGTTACACAGTTAAACAAGCAACCCTTTCCATTAATATCACAATGCCGCGTTCCAGTCTGTCGTACTTATCTCTCATCGAGTCCCCGTCTGGATCCCGTTTCGGAGAGTCGAGCCTATTTTCGAGAAGCCATCTTCCCTCGCTCCTTCCGGCACCTTCGCCAAATATTCAACATTGCAACCCCTGTTTCGCGGCGGAGGAACTCTGATCCCCCGTGTTGCGTAATCCTGTGACGTCACACCGACGCAGCTACGCCTTATCGGCGAAAGCTCATCTGCATATTCAACGCTTTTACCGCCTTCTCCGTTTTTCTTTATCCCCCTTTCGTCGCCGCGCAATCTTCACCGATTCAAAGTCAGAGGCTCGGCTCTTGGCATCGAGGAAACCGGACGATCCTCACATTTTCGGGATCTAGTTCTGGCACATAAAGAAACACACCCGCGCGTTATGGAAATCATCGGGTTGAATATGTTACTCCCGGACTTGTCAGCAACCCTCGAGGGTTTCGGTACCTATACATGCTGCCTTTATGCCAGACGTAAGCGTAATTGTATTCAAGGTCGATGGACGACTGGTCTATCCAGTCCCATGGGAGTGCCACCGTGCATTTATATATGCTGGTGTGGTTACATGTTGCATCTATAGATAGAAAAAAGGAAGCAGTAGTCCATCAGCTCACGCGAGATTAGTGATCACTGGGATTCTTATTACACAAAATTGGAGTTCATTTTCTTTATTTTATTTTATTTTCTCCGTCACGGGATCTATCCGGGAATTTGATTCTAAAATTATTGATTTTATTTGAAGTTGTGTGAGTACTTGAAGATGTGACTCATTCGAAAATGTACCAGTATTTACTTGAAGTCATTCCAACTTCCGAGATTTGGCCTGAGTCACTTCAAATCGATCATCTGAAGTTATTAGAAATAATGTCAATTCATTTTTAATTAGAATCGGAATGTGAAGTTATTGGATTTCATTTAAATTCTTTTAAAATTCGATAAAATTTTTAAAATTTTCATTACTCTGATACGTTAATAATTTAAAATTGATTTGACATTTGAATTCCGCTAGTTATTCGAAAACATCGCTGTATACTGTTTCAATTTCTGATGCGAATTATATCAACCGTTAATGAAGTGTGATAACTTGCATCCAATAATGGAATATCATGTCAATATTTGCAAGTACCACAAAGTGCGTTCCATGAAAACGAAATTCAGAATACATGTATTTATCATTACTGTAAAAACTCATCGTTTTTTATTAACGATATGTGTTTAATAATAGTTGACGTGAACATCAGTGGCAGAGCCCTCCATTCCCGCACCCTATACCTACACACACACGCGAGTAACTGGGTACGATATCAATTCTGATGGGCGGTTGACGGGGCGTCGCGACGCCCTTACAGAGGTCACATGGTAACCGTCTATGCGTCTGTTGTTCCTGGACTTCAATATCAGGCCTTGTATATTGATTCTCTGTCGAGTAACGTCGAGCTTTCGCAAAATAGCACCACGTCTAGAGCGATGAACAACCTGTTTCCTAAATAAGTGCGCAAAATTCGACTTTCCACACCCAATCGAGTGCGCAAAACAGTACATTCCCACACTAGTGCGAAAATGAATTTTTGCTTACTCACTTAGAAAAAATAGCATGCGCAAAACTTACACTATTTGTGCAATATACTATTACAAAATGGATTGATGGAACGATTTTCATCGCTGTAATATTTTACAATCAGTAAAGGTCATCAATTATTTTTACCTGCAGATATATTTCGAGCTGACAATGAGATGCAGAACTCGGAATTAATGACGGCGAGGCGAAACGGAGACGAGTTAATCAGACTCGCGGTGAGATTAAGGGGAAGACGTTGTGAGACTCTAGGAAATCTGCCAACTCGTTGAACCGTTTTATAGTACCAGTGGAGTTGTGGAAATTGTTTTCTGCGGCAGGAGGAACTGTACAGGCTGGCGATTAACGGCGGTGCCAGGATCGGTTTTGTTCTCCTTATTTCAACCCGCCCAGCGCTCGATTTTTCTATTATATTTATTTTTTGGCCCCGGCTAAACTCTCGGCTTAATGACTGGCAAACTGAACCTGCTCTACAGCGTCTGCATGGCCCCTGCAGGTAATTACTGGAACACACTTTAAACGCTCGCATTTAACATTGCCATGGTTTATTTTCAATTAAGAGCTCTCTTTTCCCCCTGCGTCAGTCCTGCGAGTATAATCACAGGCTGGAAAGAACCTTGAATATATTCGTCCTGGATCTAATTTATACCTGCGGACCACGGATGTTTAAATTAGGCTTCAAGAAAAAAGAATTCTCGCAAACAATCCTACTTGTAGACTATTGAATATCACATTGCGGGGTGTAACGTCAAATATATTTGATGCAAACTCCGAATGCGGTAAACACAATGCAGAGACAATGCAACGCACATATGGCATACATGAACTTTCAAATAAATGGGCGAAATCTGCTCGTTGATCGCAGCTTTAGTACGCAGATTATAGGTATAGCTAATAATTCGTGAGGATTGGGATTTTCCCGGCTGGTTCGACTAGTGTTAATTGGAATTTTACGATCAGCTTTGTTCCTCGTGAAAATGAAGCTTTCGAAATTCGATAAACCCATCAACCAGGCATTGAAACGTTATCAATAGACTCCGCCAGCGGTATAATCGCTTCTGTATTTCCACTTGAGAACCAACACCTTTTCGTTCGATTATTCAAATGCGTGGAGACTGAAATTTCCATTTCCTATCTATTTAGTAGAACGTGTTCTGCAATGGTGGAAGATATTTACACGTGTGTTGCATTACTGCTATTTCAAGAAATAAATGTCTACCCAAAAGTCCGTATTTTAGAATTCAATATGCCTATCTGTAAGATACATCTTCACGAAGCATTAAACAATACAAATTTCGATTGAAAATAACCGTACCTTGGTGTCGGATCAAATTTGAAACCTTAAATTTCAGTCTGTGTAAAGAATGAGGTTAAAGTGATCATATAACTAAGCATTTCTAGAAAAAGGCATAATTTTTTTGGAACTTTAGGGTTGTTATGAAACACAGTAAGTCGTATCAAATTAACATCCAGTAACATTTTGGAAACTCAAATTCTTTGAAGCCATCCTAAAGCAACAAAACAATTATTATAACGTCTGCAATGTTTCCTTATTGTATAGTTAGTAACTTTAGCCATGTGAAAAAAGATGTTTGAAATTCGATTTCCACACTTGCTAATATCGATAATCTTATTGTTGTTGTTTTTTTCTACCTGCTAGAACGAGATATTCAAATTCAGTCACAAATTTTCACTTGTCAGACGCAATTCAGACTCCGAATTTAAATAGATACCTGAATTCTATAAGTCTTCACGCACGCTTCAGAATCTGAACATCGGCTTAAAACAAGTGACATAATTGCAAGTAAATATTTACTGTGACGTAAAATCAGTTATGGATTCACTACGTATAGATGAAAATACGTATAGGTGAAGAACTTTTTCCTTTGTAAAGAATCAATTGCGTGTAAAATTGATGGCGAACGATTTCCCGAAGATGAAAAAGAGTATTTTTTCTGAAAGAACTCAGCTGTGAATAACAAATGTCGCAAAGTGTTCTAGCTTCTAAGAAACGAGGAAATGTGTGTGTGACGGGAATAAAAATTTCGCTTCCTATCCGCAGCCATTATACCCGCAGCGAATGTTGAAATGTCGAATTCCAAGTCCGGGTATTCTAGCCGAATTCCCAAGCGCTGCAGCCGCGTAATTCTGGCCATAAACACGCTCAGAATGTACCTATTCCTCCGATACATCGTGCATATCGAATTTCCCTACTGCACGGTGTGTAACGCATACTGCAATTCGCTAAAATGCGAATTTCTCACCGCCAATGGGTTGAACGCAGCCGCAGCTATGTACCTATCCACCTGACAAAAAATAGATAAGGAAAACGTCTGTCCGCAGAAAATAGGTATAATTCTTTCTCGGAATTCGGGAGAGCGGGGTTGAATTTTTGAATTTGAAAAGTGCCGAAAGCGCCTAATTCCGAATTATCTGATGGCGGAACATGAAGTAAAGAAATCAAACTTTTAAAGCAACAAAGTTTCAGCTGATCGGAAATCCTACGGCTCAAGGTTCCGAAATGTGAGATTCCGAAAATTCAAATTTCGATACAGTAAAATTCTGATGATTAAAATATACTCACAGTGTAGTTTACTCAACGAGTGGGCATGAAAAAAATGGAACTGAAAATCTTCGATCATTCGAAATTCCGATGTTTCAGATTTCTAAAATTCTTCAATTTTCGCACTTTTAGAACTTTGACTCTGTCACAGTTACGCCATTTCGGCATTTTGTCCTTTCAGAACTTTGAATTTTCGGAACTTCGACCGTCAGTTCGTGGACCATTCGAAACTTTGATGTTTCGTCAAAGTTTGATTTCTTTACTCTAAGTTTTGCCACCAAAAAACTCGCAATTTGGCGTTTTTCCAACTTTTCAAATTTGGAATTTCAACCCCGCCCCAATCCAGCCTCCCGTACGGAAAATCTTAAATATTTCATGCTCTGCGAGAGGTTGTATATTTTAACCGCTTCCCTCGCGTACTTGGCCCGTTTTCAGCAATAAAATTTCAACGGTAAATCAAGCCATCTCGCTACACTGTCTATTTGGTAATGCCGCTGTATTGGACTGCGCGTTTCACATTCGTTCCGAAATTCACTTCTGAGTTGACTGCGGTGAATTTATTTGTATTCAAGTGCCCGTTAAATCGTTGATTCGAATTCAATATTTTGGACTCGGCTGCTGCTGGCCGCGCAGCTTGGTTGCCAGAAAAATATATACCGTGTTCGGGAAAGCGGTTTATTTCAATACGTGCATCGACCGTTAAAAAATTTCTTCATGGACAATAAAGTATTTTTATTTATCAAAAAAAAAAAGTTATTCAGCATAAATGTGTACAAGTACAGTAATTTCTCAATTCACAAGCATTTTTATAATGGCTTTAAATATCTTTTGGCTACGGTGAATGAAAATTTTGTACTTTTAGCAAAAAGACTTTCTGTCTAATCAATATATTTCACTATGAGGATGATTTTTTTTTTCTACTTTCGGATGTACTTGATTACTTTTTGGAGCAAAATGTTTCTCACTCAACTTTTGCAGGACTTCTTCAGAGCTTTTCGAAACGAATACTTTGTACAGATAGACAGCTTTTACTGTACGCGATAAATCTGGCAGAAAAAATGGTCCTCCATTCGATTGGACTCTTACGCGAAGCTGATTTGTAAAAGACTATGACCGTGATCCCTTGGAAAATAATGGTGGAACAAATATAGGTCGGCATAATTTTCCCTAGAATGCTCGACCGAAGAAGGAGGGGTCACATTGAATCAATAGAAGTCTAATAAAGGTCCAGATCCGTTAACAAAGCTCCTTTGTCCCGTTGTTATCGTGTAATACGATATTATATTTTCTTTGCGAATCCAAGATTACTTCCGACCTGATGTTCTTCCTTTTTTTCCATATCCGTCGGTTCTGGCCAAATATAATTTATTTTGGTATTCAATATTATAATTTTTTTTCCATCAATAGCAGCAGATTGCAGGCACACATGTATATTTCATCCGATTCACGTAATAGCAAACGTACAACTGAGGAAATTTCACAGAGTAAGAAGAATGTAAAGCGGCTGATAATTGCGGGAAAATATGATACCATATGATGAATTCAGTATCTGATAGATCATATCGAAGAGTTGATAGATTAATGATTTTGGTCAACCGACATCAGTTTTCGTTAATCTAAAATTGCAACGATCTAACGTGATTTCGGTGAAATTATTGAACTTGACGGAATTTCAAAAAATTCTGCTTACTTTGAATGATTCTGGGAGATTTTACATATTACACAAACCATTCAAAGATTTTACCATATTTAGAAAAAAAAAATTACCCAGAACTTCACATCACCGAATTTCGAAAATCATTCGAACGATGTTACAATACGTCATATGAAGATATTTTACGAGATTTCAAGTAATTTCTTGAGGTTTCAAAAGTTTCTCAGGATTTAACGATATTTGAAATTAATCGCTTCAACTCAATTTTCACGTAACAGAATTTTTAAATATACAAAACTGTTTCAAGGTTTTTACAGATTTTGAGTAATTTCAAAAGAATTCGAAGGCTGGTGCATAAGAGATTGAAGAAATGATGAGCCCTTTGAGGGAGAGATGTTGATGAGTTTGCAATGGACCTCAAGCCACGACTTTGAAAAGTCGTTCAATCCTGTGTAATCAACTGCCAGTAGAAAAAAAAAAAAAAAAAAAACGAAACCAAAGGATAGAAAAAGCGTTCGCCTGTAGTCTCTCGACATCTCGCGGTTGGTACTCCAAACCCACATCCGACAGCTGATGCGGTCTTCGTGTCGAGCTAATGTTAGACTCAGAGCTTTCAATTTGTAGGAAAGAGCTTTTTTCGCGCCAGAATCGACGAAGATACGTTCCATTTTATTCCCGTCAAGGGACGATGGAAGTGTGACAGGAATACATCCTAACCCGAAAGGCAATTGTTCCTCGTCATTTCGACCATGCAAGATACTAAGTACGGAAAATATACGCTGTGGCACGACGAAGAGAACGAACGTGCGTAACGGCATGTGGCGCTGACGCGAAGAGCCTCCTCTCCCAGCTATAACACTCCAAATCTGATTAATCGTTACACGTGTTGTTGGCCTGTACACGCTTCTTTCTACGCGGGGTGTTATTTTTCGAGGTTTAGGGTCGGGTCGCGGTTTTTGTTGTGTCAAGAGCGTGAACGGGTCTGGACCTCGGGCGATAGACAGATCATACTTATCGGGTATTCACAAGGGGCCGTTTACTTGTGGAAGCGATAAGTTCAAGAGTCGCATGTGAAATTTTGAATCGGAGGAACTTTACTAAAATATTATTTGAAACAATGAGAAATCGATCGATATCAACCACTGAAAACAACTGCAAACCGTTTCAAATCACACGGTTACATATAGCGCTGAGGAAAATCATGGAAATTGTTGTGAGTATTGCGATAAGCGCTAAACAGTTTCGATTCATCGACAATCTGTTGGCTCCAATCTCATCGCAAGCTTTTTTTGGATTTCCAGTTTACCAGGTGATTTTCAACGTTTTTCTAGCCTTCTTGGTAGTTTTCAGTGAATTATTGTAATTTAGTGTGAGTCTACACGATTCAAAAATCACTGAAAATTTCGTAGAACTCAGTGGAAATCAGTGCGCAGTCTGGCGTTCATGAAAAGTCTGAACTGCACTGGACAGGAGGTTGAAAAAAGCTTGCGGATTCAACCGGAGAAAGAAGTGGGCTGTTTGCGCGAAAGCTGCGCGATTTCGGGTCTTTCGCGAAACAATAACGCCTTGAGGGACGAAAAATGTAAATTGAAAACGCAATATCAAGGCGAGATAGTGGATCTCCAACGACGTCGCTACGTCTCAGCCGAGTGACGGGCTTAGGACGTAAAGTATGTGTGCGAGAATTTCACTATTCGACGATGTCGCCGAGTTGTTGAGGGCGTCGCGTGTACGTCCTCGTATCTTCCTCCCATCCGAGAAACTCATAACTTCAAAGGCAGAAGACGCAGGCACTCGGTTGACAACTCGAGCTTTATTTTTCGTCAAAACATTTCCCTGCGGTTTATACGTCGACCACGGGGTGCATAAATTGGACGAAATTGTTTCTTTTCTCTTCCGCAAAGCTATAATATATACCTATATTGTACACAACTGCGAGACAAAAGGCCGGCAGTTTGCAAGGAGTAATAGGTCCGTTTTAACCGGCTCTTATTCTCGTCTTCTTCTTCTTCTTCTTTTTTTTTTTTTTTTCTTCCTTTTTTCTTAACTTCTTCACTCGTTTACTCCCCAATTTGAGCCCCTCCGAATTGGGTTTACTTATCAAATTATCTCCCTTCGGGAGGAATCATCGCAGACCCCACTCTTAAAGTCTCAACTCAAGTGCTACACCCTTTCTTGTTATACTCTTTGATCGGTTCTCGATCATCCGAACCTCATAATTCATTGACCGTCTGTTCAACTCGGCGGTATTACAGGAAAAACTTTCTTCAATTTTCTAATTTATTACACCGATCATCCTATAATTTTTCATTATGAAAGATTATCCAATCATGTTGACATTCGATTACTGAGGCAATTGTGACAAGTCTTTGAAGAAGCTTGATTAAAATATCATTAATTGTAAGACGATCGTCATTGTAATATTATGAAAACATGAATTCACTAAACTTCAGTCTGGGAGGAGTTCAACTTCCCGAACGAAGATGTTTACAAAAAACTGCAGTAAAAAATAATCGATTGAAAGGTGAATCGAAGAAAAAAAAATTCAAATGTAGAAAAAAGGAACAAACATTACAACCCATCTTGCGTATAATGGTTAGTTTCAAAGCGCGGCTTCTTAAATGGAAAAGTTTTCACGCGTGGAATATCGTTTACGAAGCAGGCAATATCCGCCATGCATATTAATATTTTGTGTGCTGGTCAATTCGTTCGTTCAAAGGTTTGAAATCGGCGCCTGGCAGTGAATCTGATTACGAAGCTGTGTAGGCACCTCGACTATCGGCTGTACATGTTTGAAGTCCCTCGATTGCCATTAACGCACCCCTCGTTGGTGCCTGAGCACCGTTATTGAAAATCCGGAATGATTTTATAACTGTTGACAGGCAATACGCTGAGCCCTTTACGCCTGACCTCCTCAAAACAATGAACATTATTAATGACCGGAGTAATTTTCGGTGCCGACGAGTTTTCGACGCTGCGTCATTTCGATGGCGATAAAACGCGCTATACAGGATTAACCATGTGTCTGTGGAAAAAAATCAGATGCAATTGACGCGGTTGATCCTTATTTAAAACCATTCATCGTCTATGGATCTATTTCATTCTTTCAATTCCCTCCTATGAGGTTTTCGAAGTTTGAGTAGAATTTTTCAGGGTTTTCGGGGTTATCGGAGTACAGGTTGACTATTTCGTGGTTTCCAGGAAAAAATACAACGACGAACAGAATTATTGCCTAAAAACATACATCAAAAACCCGAATTTTTCACATCAAAACAAAAACAAGAAAATAAAGATGAAACAAGAATTACTCATCATTTTTGTCTCGATTCCATCATTTAAAGTAGGTACTTGGGACGACTCACCCCGCCTTCGGGGTGTTGACCGCGAATCAAAATTTTGAGAATCATTAGGAATTCTGAGAATTTTCCAATCGCATCGAAATCTTGATAGGCGAGAAGCTTGCATCAGCATCCATGCTGTATTTTAACTACTAGATGTTTCATCACGCGAAATTTTTGCTGGTTCAGAAAAACTAAGATATCGCAACGTCAAACCAGAAACTATATGAGTCCTCGACTTCATGAGACGCGACGAACAACGCCGCCAGGCCAGCTCATTTCATACAAAAATCTAAATTTCACCAAACCGAAGTGCAAGCAAATGTTTCGATTTGGCCGGAATCACGTAACGTAAATCGTTACGTTGGATTAATGTTCACTAGAAAGACGTCATGCTTTACCGATTGCTTCATTTGGAATTCATTTATTCAATCCTGTGTGTTGACTTTTTGCCAGCCACCTATTTGAATCCCCTATAAGCTCATGGAAATTCTCTTGCAACGAAAATTCAGTATATTCTTACTTTGCATAGACCTAGTTTGGCTGGATTTAACAGCCTCGATTACCACAAGAACTACGTCGGCGCAAGTAGATTCGGACGATTCTAAGTCGATTCGATCACTTCTTCACATCGCGCTGGTGAATAACTGACAAATAATAGCTGGTGAATAATATCCTGTGATTGCGGTTGATTGGATTTGAAAACGAGTAAATGATACGTTCGAGCGAATTTTATATCTTTTCATTCTAATCCCTTCTCATTCTGTAGATTATTTCAGTCCAAGGACACACCCCGCAAAACAATACGTAAAAAATTACCTAAAATCTTAATCGTGAAATGAGTAACAAAAACATTTCTAGCCCGTAATGATATGAGATACGTTATGGACATGATATTTTCTGGAGTCAAAACTTGTTTGATTATCGATTTGACACACAGGTTAGGTACCCTTCGCTGTTGCAAAGTATTTTTGTGTTTAATTACCATTAGGTAACTGTAGCTAAAGCGAAATGTGCGATATGCAAGCATAGAAAAATACATTCTGATCCAAGGGGTGTCTCACTGAGAAATAAGTGGCACCATGATTATAATATTTTATGGTTACTTACATTTGATAGTTATTACGAGGGATTGCTTGACAAATAAATTTAACTTGAATAAGGTAACGTCTCATGATTTCTAAAATTTCATATGATTCCTTAAGTTAAGAAAGAGTTTTGTAATCCTAAATTATTTCTCATGACAACCAATGATTGCTAATGCAGAATTTTTTATTATCATTACTGATTTCGATTTGATTTCGTAGATTAATAAATAACTAGCTTCAGACCCCTCGCTAGTTAAAGCTCGCTCGGGGTCGGATGCCTAGTGTAACTGGTTTTTGTGCTCGTGCGGTCGCTTACCAGTTGTCAGTGTTTTACCATATGACATAGTTGTAGGGGAGAATAAGGCACGATGGACTCCGCAAAAAATTCTGATATTTGCTTTACAGTATACAGAATGAACACTGTCTTTGTGCATGTAACGCGAACCGAATCTGCCCGTAAGATTTTTTCTATATAACGCTACAAATTACGTTTACACATGCATGTGAGTATAACGTATTGTGATTTTATGACATTAATTTCGTAAAAAAATACCACAGAACAATCAGCTGAGTGCTGACAGATTTGAAACACTACGCATAGCAATTTTAGTAGAGTACCTGCAGGTAGTGGACCTTGAGCGCAGAA
The DNA here is from genome assembly GCF_021155785.1 of Neodiprion fabricii. Lineage (NCBI taxonomy): Eukaryota > Metazoa > Arthropoda > Insecta > Hymenoptera > Diprionidae > Neodiprion > Neodiprion fabricii. The sequence goes on from NC_060239.1 coordinate 22,560,960, forward strand.
ACTACGGAGCGTTTGTCCTAGAAGTCGAGTTTCCCCAGGTAGTGGACCTGGAGCGCTGAAACTATGGAGCGCTTGTCCCTGAAGTCGAGTTTCACTAGGTAGCGGACGTGGAGCGCAGGTACCACGGAGCGTTTGTCCTACAAGTCGAGTTCCTGCAGGTAGTGGACCTTCAGCGGGGAAACTACGGAGCGCTTATCCTGGAAGTCGAGTGTCACCAGGTAGCGGACCTGCTCCGCAGGAACTACAAAGCGTTTATCCTGGAAGTCGAGTTTCACCAAGTAGTGTACCTGGAGCGCAGGAACCACGGAGCGCTTGTCCTAGATGTCGAATTTCACCAGATAGCGGACCTGGAGCATAGAAACTCCGGAGTGCTTGTTCTGGAAGTCGACTTTCACCAAGTAGTGGACCTGGAGCGCAGAAACTACGGAGCGCTTGTCCCTGAAGTCGAGTTTCACCATGTAGCGGACCTGGAGCGCAGGAACCACGGAGCGTTTGTCCTAGAAGTCGAGTTCCTGCAGGTAGTGGACCTTGAGCGGAGAAACTACGGAGCGCTTATCCTGGAATTCGAGTTCCACCAGGTAGCGGACCTGCTCAACAGGAACTACGAAGCGTTTATCCTGGAAGTCGAGTTTCATCAAGTAGCGTACCTGGAGCGCAGGAACCACAAAGCGCTTGTCCTGGAAGTCGAATTTCACCAGATCGCGGACCTGGAGCATAGAAACTACGGAGCGCTTGTTCTGGAAGTCGACTTTTACCAGGTAGTGGACCTGGAGCGCAGAAACTACAGAGCGCTTGTCCCTGGAGTCGAGTTTCACCAGGTAGCGTACGTGGAGTGCAGGAACCACGGATCGCTTGTCCTGGAAGTTGAATTTCACCAGATAGCGGACCTGGAGCATAGAAACTACGGAGCGCTTGTCCTGGAATTTGAGTTTTACCAGGTATCGTACCTGGAGCGCAGGAACCACGCAGCGCTTGTCCTACAACTCGAGTTTCACCAGCTATCGGACCTGGAGCACAGAAACTATGGAGCGCTTGTCCTGGAAACTCGAGATCACCAGGTAGCGTACCTGCTCCATAGGAACTACGAAGCGTTTATCCTGGAAGTCGAGTTTCACCAAGTAGCGTACCTGGAGCGCAGGATCCATGAGGTAGAAAAACCGGTACTTGAAAACTGCGGAGCGCCATTCTCGTAGGTCCGCTCTACTGCGCGGTAGTTTCCAGACTGAGGAATTCGGCTAGCTGATTTTCGTCGTCGACGATTACTATAGATCGATGACGTCAAGAGAGAAAAAATTTTGGGACACTTCACTTTCTGAACATCCGAACATCCGACATCGAAACTTTGATTTCGAACTTCAATGCTATGTATTATATGATGTATGATTTCGAATGAAATTGGCACTATGATTATTTAAATGGAAGACTCCTTACTCTGATTACTAAGCGTTGGCAGCAGTCAAGAAGTCGACATGGAGGCTCGTCACGGCCATCTCTACATACGTCACAGTAGCATTGCCCATTTTTCATCGATCAAAGCGTCGAATACAAGTTAAACTGACATTGTAGGTATACTATGAAGAATAACAAATCCATCTACCTCAAATCTAATTTGTATCGGAATCCGAAGTCAGTCAGCATGGTCAAAAAAATTCACTTTCAGACACTGAAAACACAGCCACTTAGGTAACCGTAGTTAATGTCTTTTCAGTCAAACGAAATCTACGTCACTATAATCTGTGGGATAGTCACAAAGGCTAATGAAACTTAATTGCAGCCTCTGAAAACGCGAAAATTCGATTATAACTTTGCGCAACGTCTTGCCGGTCGAACGGAACCCGCAACACTGCTTACAAGTCTCAAACAGGGTTCAATGTGATGTTTACATCCGATTCTTATTACTTTGGTCCGCAGGTGATAGTGAAAATTTTGTCCGACGGTGGCGTTGGTGGTCATTGAGCCTGCGACATTATTTCTTCTTACTTGGTACATAATTTCGTGTCAAAAGTTCAGGACTGTAAAATGGAGTTACATTTAGACTGACAAGTTAGCTTTACTTATCGTATTCATAATTGATTTTCAGGATAAATATGCCCGCCTAATACGTAGCTATTGGAATGATGTTTCGATTTCACTTATACACGACACAGCGAGGTCCAACTTCACGACGTATATCCACTTGCTAAGCGATCCCAAGGCTTGGCGTTCTGTCCTGATTTCACGACAGAGACTGGCGATGCCTAAGTTTTTTTTATTTTTATTGAGACGTGATTTTCATACTTGGCTAATTTTTATACAATTCAGATGTTTTTGCTGAGATATTATAGTCTCGTTCGGACGCCCACCTCATGATTGTCAGAGAATAAGGACATGCTTGGTGAAAGCCTGCTAGTAAAAACTTTTCTGTTAATTCGCCACTTTCGTGACAACAAGGGAACCTGATAGTGTATGCGTGTGAATATTTGTATTTAAATCGAGTAGCGTTACAGATTGCATATGATTGAGATAGTATTTTCATTTTCTCCCCTAACATCTGATGCAATAAAGCTGGGAATAGATAGCACCTTGACTTTTCAACTCTAAATCATCTGCCTGTAACATTGCAATTTGAGATGAATGTATGCGTATAAATGATCTTCTACTTCATAACTATCAACGGCTTTCCGACGACGCAGTATCAAAAAAAATATTGAAAAATCCATCGAGGTTATTCGCAACATGCATGGTCAAGCGATAGCCACAGTCAGATTATGTGACTATAATCGTAGTATAAATATTTCTGCACGCCGGTGATACAAATAAGCGTCCGGTAAAAATACATGCCTGGGATATCACACTTTTCAGTTATTGTTTCATTAGCCATACGTATTGGTAACAAATAATCCGGATGAATTTTTACCCGGTGAAAGTCCACGTTACGAAAGCAGTTCAAGAAGGTGCCACATAGATGTCTGAAAGACTCCAATTACATCGAATCATTCCCATTTACAATTTAATTTTCGAAATATTTTTCCCTTTCAAAAAAACCCTACAAAAGAAAAGAAAAAACACTCGTTCATTGTCTTACAGTCGGGAGGTGAATGAAGACGCCAGAGATAACATTCTTGGTGTATACACAGACGATTATAAGTGATGTTTAAATCTCTGAAGAGTCGCCGTTCCGGTTTATATGATATACCCGGTTTACCTCCGACTCTACCAGACACTTTCCTTTGAACTAGAGAGTTCAGGATGATAAGCTAACTACAATATACCAAGCTAACAATAAAACGCCTCAGGAACAGCGCGTCGTTATATCAATTATTGTTACACATCTATTGTGAAAAATGAAATCACGTCCGCAGTGTCAAGCGGATTGGAGATCAATGTTGCAATTTCCCATGCTTTAATTAATTTGACGGACGTATCACAAGCTGATTTATATATCTTCCAATATCCTTTTTGCCGAATGCATCTACCGCTATTTATCCGAGTTTAAGTCTACAAGTTTCACACATTTCAACCTGTTCAATATATCGTCTGGCGTGAATTGGAATTAAATTAGAATAATGTCGGAGGCTGTTTGAACATTTTGTATTATACCTGTGCCACACCTTTCTTTTTGTAATTATTGCATCAACATCACCTGCAACAAATATTGCTTTCGCCTCACTCTTTAGAATACATGTTTTTAATCCACGCAGTTAAGTAAGTATTCATACTTTTTGATGTGCGTAGTGTACAAACTATTAAAGTCCGTGAAGAGTACAAGATAAATTCACGCATAACCTTTATCGTGAAACCAGTAATACTGGATTTAGTATCAAGGCTGGAATGCTCAACCTTACGACTAAGTGTGAACTGGAAAAATCAGTCCGATAGCAAGAGACAAAAATTGTATGGCAGTAGTGCGAACATCATGTTTTTTAACTCAGCGTGCGAAAGTTAATTTTTGTTACAAATTTGTATCGTAGGTTGATTCCACCGTTTCATACAATATTTGCACAGTATTCCCGTAATAAATGTGGGGAAAAAATGTTTTTTGAATATTATTTCACTTAAAAGCAAAAATTTTCGTTTCGACCTTTTTGTCTGTCTTGCAACGGTATAATATACTGGGAGCATTTTCAATTCATAGACGCTCACTGATATTAAATTGCGTGACAAATCGTTTAATAATTTTGAAAAATAGAATTAACAATGGTTTGCAATGAAAAATCTTGTTCGTATTTGTTATTACATTTTTTACCAGTACAGATTCTCGCATCAGATTAAAGCGTTATAATTCTAACAGAAAAGGAAACTTGTTTTGGATTTTCCTGATAAGAAATACAAACTAAACTTTTTATTGATTATTTCTTAACAAGGTGGTATTCAAAGGCACTTGGCTAGTGGTCTTGAATATTCGATTTTTCATAATAAAGACTGCAGAGAATTCATCAATCGTAACTCAAATGACGCGGGGTTAAAATTCCGAATTGGGAAAATCCCAAAAAGACAAAATTTCGAAAATAACTCCAGGTCAAAGTTTCGAAAGTGCGAAAATGAGATAATTAAAAAATCTGAAACAGCAAAATTCCGTAGGATCAAAAATTTTCAGTTCTGTGAATTTTTGGCTTGGTGAAATTTCACTTCTTTGATTTTTCCTTGTTTTGAATTTTCGATATTTTCACATTCAAAGTCGTGATCATTTTGATTTTCGGTTTTTCTGATATTCTACAGACGCTCGTTGAGCAAACTACGCCGTGTGAATAAATTTTAACTCCCGGAATTTAGCTCTATCGGAACTTTACTTTTTGGAAATTTGCCTATGGTAACTTGAATTTTCGAAATATTAAATTCCTAAACTTTGAGCGGTCGGATTACCGACCATTCGAAACTTTATTGTTTCTCCAAAGTTCGATTTCTTTACTTCAAGTTTCGCCACCAAATAATTCTGGACTATCCGTTTTCCAAATACTTTCAAACACTTATCTATCCATGAATACTAAGTTCTAATAACTTCTCTGTTATCGTCATCGTCGCATCTATTTTTCAAAAGTTAGTTCACGACACGATAGCATCCGCTCTCCATAACGAAGCTGTGTAAATTTTTCGGTCAGACGTAAAAATCTCTACCCGCCTTCGCCACGCGTGTGTGTCCGATTGTATGTACAGCGAACGCCGGTAGCAAGAACGAACTTCTCCCCGAGCAGTAAAAGCCGGCTAAACCACAGGAGCTCAGTGGCCGGCCTCCTGTCCATATAAATCTCCGATCCAGCGATCCGGGAGGCGATATACGCGGCTGGAGATTAACGTCAAGTCGAAGTTAACGTCACTGCTAGCCTGTCGGCCACCGATTAGGGTGTTCACTGTTTACGGCTCGAGTTCAACTTATCTCGGTTTCGTTTTTCGCCTTGCGAAATTGCCGGCAAGAGAAATAGGCACGAGGAAGGGGAAAAATGTCATCGGATCGAGACTTGCATCCTGTGTATCCGGAAGGAGTAACGATCTTTCCCCGAGGCTTGGGAACCGTGTAGATACAGGCGCAGAAGGCGCCTGAGCGAATCTCATTCTAGTGCAAATAGCCGACATGCGTCACTCGGCTCTTGGTCGTATTTACAAAAAAGCTCGGAGCATTTGTCAAAACTCGAAATGATGGTAGAAAAAACATATACAGTGGATGTTTGGCTATTTATCTAACGGGCGTTCTACCGCTTCTGTACAAGGGTTCCGAGGCAACTTTCTTCCCTGCCTTTCGCGCCGCGCATCGTCGGTGATTTTTCAGTCTAGAGCTTCGTTTTTCCAACCCGGAGATATATACTTTGGATATAAAGAAGAACGTTTCCTTATTATTATCATACTTTTCCTTGGACTCTTTTTTTTCTTAATCTTTATTGTGATTTTTATCATCATTTTCTCTCTCTCTCTCTCTCTCTCTCCCTCTATCTCTCTCTCTCTCTCTCTCTCTATCTCTCGCTTCTTTTCCATCATCTTTTCTTCTGCGCTATACCTTTTTGCCGTTTTTCCCAAGGGTTTGTTTACCAAGAGACGATTCGTCAGCGTCTTGAAATGAATTTCGCCCCGTTAAGCTCGGCTACTGTAAGGCGTACCTTATATGCCATAAAAGAACCTCTTTGGAATGAAAATATTTTACAAAGCCGTCATTATCGATTCGCTGGAAAGTTTTCCCGGCAGACTTTGTCCCACTCGAGCGGTACCAATTGATGAAATTTTTTTTTCGAAAAAAAAAGTTTAAAAAAAAAAACACTCATTATTGGAAAAGTTGGACTCGCGAAAAAGCACTCGGCAGGATAGGGTTCAATTAATACTTACGATTACACCGGAAACGATTGGATTCCGTCCTTGTAGACCAAGTTTTTATTAAACTTCAGAGCAGGTACGACTTCACTGCGATTTAATAAAGAGACCGCATGGTAGGTATGAAAAGCGTCCCGGCAAATACTAGAATTTTCGCAGCGATTCACTTCGTCGTAATTGCAACGCTTTCACAGACCACTTTGATAATCTACGTCGAAAAAAAAAGAGTCAGAAAAAATAACAGTTTGACATTTACTCGGTTTGAACTTTATTTGAACAACTTTTTTCCGAAGTTTACTTTTCTCTTCACTTTTCTCTCCTCAACTTGTGCTGATTAATAAATGTCACATTATTCCCTCTATATTGTCTCAATCAATCAATATATCCGATTTTCATTGTGTCGTGAATCTTTTGTACAAAACAAAAGAATTACCTGCGTTCTGAACCGACTGCTCTCAGTACCTCTATTTATTTTGTGCTGTGTTCTATTGCTTTTGATTTTCTTTTGATGTATTTCTCGACTACTTTAGTTTTAATTTTAGTTGTGTAGTTATTTATATTTTATTATACTCAGTTCAACCTTTATCTCCGTACTTTTACTTTGTCACTCTGTGCTCTTATTTTGGTTGCTTTCAGTTGGTTTAAGGATTTTTTATTGTATTTTATTATCTAGAGTTGTATTTTTAGCTTTCTTCTCTGTCAAATATTGATTGTGTAATTGTTGCAATTGTTTGAAACAGGCAAATCTAATTATTCCAACATTGCCACGGGCATTAATAAAGACCAATAATAATAATAGTGATAATAACCTGACACGACCGTTTGAAAACGATTAAAGCGTTCTTCGTTGTATTTCGATACATCGATATTCTTGTCTTTATTCAAAAACATAATTTTTCAGTGCACTTGCAAGTATTTTTGTGGAATTTTTTCCCCTCATATCCGTCCAAACTACGACCACACAGTGAAACAGAGAGGATGCATTTTACGGGGGAAGCTTCGTGGGGATTCTATTACCTCATTTTTCACACAACTACATATACCGCAGATGTGGGCCAGTCATCGGGGTTTCAATTTAATAGAACATTTTTCAAGAATCTAAAAACGCTCAATATTGATTTTCCCCCATATCGCGTGGCACGTATCAGCCCCAGGTAAAGTCGCCCAACCCCTGCAACCCTTCGCCACGAGGCCAGAGACCACAGCCGGTAGACACCCCTCTGGCTATTACTCGGCCATACAACCCTTCTTCCGCGATATAGCAGGAATCGCAGGCTTTTCCTCCTCTCGGGCGATTCTCTCGAGAAAGGTTCGGTCACGCCCAGCGCTATCTTAACGCTTGTTTTTAGTGTTTTAGTATTTTTAGTGCCCCGGGATAATATACTGGTTCCGAGGGAGCGCGGAAGCTCTGCATATAAAGATAGCCATCTTCGTTACTCGAGTCTATGATGCCCCTTGCACTTGGCGAGCATGCGTGATGCAGGTAATTACAACGACGCTTCGGACGCACGTATTTCTTCTCGCGGCTCTTTCTGGGACTCGGAAATGAGTAGTTCTTTGCCTGTCCCTGCACTCGCTTCCACCGACCGTTTCACCTGCACCTTTAACGGCTTGCGCCGCGGTATCGCTTGGTCTTTATACTTGCTCAACGACGACCGAAAGCTCTTATGCACTCGATGCCGTCAACGAGAGTCACGCTGAGTGACCACTTGACAATTTTCCTCACCTCAAACTCCGTTAGCTCCTTCACCTTCATGCTGCATGCATATATTCACTTGGCGTCGCTCGACGTACGTGCAGGTTATTCATCCAGACCTGTAATTTCACTATCCATTTACAACCTGCAGGGCTTTTAAGGCGAGGCTTGATCTCCGTGATCGAAGCTTCGGTCGGATGACTGAAAAAAATTCTCTTCGCGGTTAGGTGTGACGAAAACAAGTTGAACATGCATTCTCAAAATCGTATACAAATTTCAAAAAGCTCATCATTGCGAGATTATCGATTTCGAAACTCCTTGTGTTGGACGGTCGAAGGTACAATTAACAATTCCAGCTCCACGTGCACGTTATGAGCATTGTCCGTTTTTAACGTATAGTTATTTTTAAACAATTTATACATTGATGTTAAATGATTTTTTCAACGATTTCGTAAGACTTATGCAATTTGACATACTGTAACTTTTTCGAGAATAAACGTTTCTTACTCCAAGTGAAAATAATAATGAAATAGGCTTTTTCACTTGGAGTAAAAAACTTAATAACAATTTGTGTTCTCGAATCACATCGTCTGACAAAACTGATGTATACCACTTGAATGAAATTTCATATTTTTAAATTTTTGCTAAAAAATATTAACTTTGGTCAAACAATTAGAACGAATGTCGGAAACTCGTTAAAAAAAAGAATCTCAAACATTGTTTCGTTTGTGGTCAGCGTTTTCCTGATCGTAGTGTCGTTTTAGCTGCATGAAAGATCGTCGACGGAAGCTATTCATGCATGTGATGATTCAATCCGACAACGCTTGCTCAGCGGAGTGTCCGGTGAATATAAATACACCTCTTGAAGTCAAAGTTTATTCGCGTACGTACATGTGTAGCACGGCGAAATTTATGACCACGGATCATCGTTTGAACTGTGAGTGTATGGATTCTCCAAGAGGAACCCATAGATTCGAATTTTATGGCGAGCGAGTCGGCCGACCGTAGATACCGGCTTTAAAATGGCTAACTACCATCCATATCGTCCATTTTAGGTTAAATTTCAAGATTTCACCCGCCACATACAAATATAAAATGATCCAATGATTTACCGTAAAAAATCCTTGTTCACATCATTTTGATGTACAGTATTTTGATTACAATTATGCAGCTAGAATAAAACCACATTAGTGTCAACCACTTGACTACAAGGTCGATAGTGATGGGATGCCACACGGCAAGATGATTCTTCACTTGAAATAAATTTTCGCACTGTTAACCAAATTACTTTCAGTTGTAGAGAAAAATATGCATCATGATAATTCATGCACTAGAATAAAGGGAGAATCGATCTTTATTCAAGTCGTTCATAATTGTGAAGCAATTTTTAACCTCTAACTACTATTGCTTTGTTGTTTAAGTTTCAATCCAACTTTCTTTACATCCTAAAATCCAAAACATTTGACGGCGTAATTTCTTATCGTAAATTTGACAGTGGCTTAATAAATTTGTGCCATTTGCATTTATTTGCTATTGAGGAATCTGTTGTACTTTTGTGGCACACATGCTGGCACAAAATACATTCGGTCTCACTGTGAACACCAATTGCAGATAAAGCTTTAAAATATACGCATTGACATCGGATTCTATTTTAAACAACTGTGAATATAATTAGCGTTTCGATTTCGCGCGAATTTCGACGAATATACACAATACTTTGTGAGTCACTCAATTCGTGATTTCAGTAAAAAATATAACTTGTTTCGTAGTATAATTTGGTTTCATCCCATAGAGAACAATAAAAATATGTAGATATTACGAAAGAAGATTGATATAATTTTTATTAGTTTTCGCCAGATTATCATAAACACAATAATTGATTGTTTAGTGCTCAACATCAATTGCAAATATTAAATCCCGCTACGAAATGGGCTTGATCCTTCTGAGACGTTCGAAAACTGAATAAATTTTTTTTCCCACCAACATCTGGCGGATCCGAAAGCAGTGAGCATGTATTCGGGAAGAGGAAGGCCAGAGCCAGTTAACGTAATAAAGCACGATTCCACGATATATTCGCATATACAGAGGGCGTTTAAACAATAGAATAAATTTGAATAATGAATTAGAAGACGAGGGTACTGGAGGAGTAAAGGTGGTCGCGAGTGCATTGCAACACGTATATCTCATCGTACACAAGAGTATCGGGGTGGAGGGTACAACGAGTCTTGGGGCTGCGCACGCGGCAAGACGAGCGGCGTAGGTAGTAAGAAACAGAAACGTCCTTTGTGATTTACGATTCCATTGAACGTGCCAAGCCGGTAATGGGGCGACGCTAGGCAGCCTCGACCTCAAAGTCCGGTAGTGAGCAAGCGTGAAAATCCTCTCTGTCGCCTGCCTCCATGCAGGAATCTTATACGTGCGCCTATGCACGCCGTGATGCCTAGCTCCCAGCAATGTACGGTCCATCCGTCTTCTGACGGTCGAACGCACTCTGGAGACAAATCCGGAGTGCGAGACGATCGTTCCAAACGAGTCCCGCCGTTTGTACACATTTCCGTTTGTCACAAGGGGGCGAAAGGGGGGACGGGGCAGGGGGGGGGGGGAGGAGACGGGAACGATATCGTCCCACGGCGACGACAGTCGTGGAAACTTTTGTAATAATTGTAACGATGGTAAGTCACGGGGGAGACGCGTTGCGCATCTACCCGAAACTGTTTGTCTTCCCTACTCTATAAACTTTATGTATTGACGGCGAAGACGGGTCGATTTATGGCCGACCGTAAATCCATGTCCATTTTTTTTTTTTATTTTTTTTTTTTTTATTTGTTAAGTGCAGGCATATATCGCCCGGGAGTCAAATTATTGCGGAGAATCTGATACCGGTATAAATAATGTTACGGTGAAAGAACAAGATACGGCTTGGTAGATGATATGTTGCAATTCAAGTTTTCACGCGCCGGTAGGAATGGTGGTGGACCAGGAGAGGAATGATCAAAAGAGGTTAGAATGTGAAATCAGAGAGGAACGATGGATTAGGGTCGAGCTGTGGAACAGGAGAGGATTTACGGAATGGAGTTAGGATGTGGAACAGAAGAGGAACGATGAAAAGAGGTTGGAATGTGAGACAGGAGAGGAACGATGGATTGGGTCGGGATATGGAACGGGAGAAGAATAAAGGAATGGAGTTAGATTGTGGAATAGGAGAGGAACGACGGAATGGGGTTATAACGCAAGATGAAATAGATAATGTAAAAGCGCGATATATTCGTTGCGTTGTGTACCTTATTAGGACTTGTTTATTTTCAATGGTAACCCAGTTATTATCCCCTTATCTTACATCCTTATCTTCTGTTTGAACGCAAAGCAAAACGTAATTTTCAGAAAATCTGCAGAGAAAAATCAACGTTCTGAGCGAAATGAATGGAGGGAACATTTTTCAGTAAACTTAGTGAATCATTTGGCGGATTCCTTGTGAATTCTGAGCCATTTTCCTAATCAAAGAAAAAAGCTATTCATGGATTTTTATTCATCTACGATAAACTATCGTTGATTGGGTATAGACAAATTGATACAATTTCAGGATGCCGCTACCATCATTCAATGCACCGCGTCCCTATATTTTTCTGTTGATATGATACACAAAGTTTTTCAGAAAACAATTGCAGCTTGAGTGAATCGTTATTCCCCCAATATATCAGAGTTTCCTCCTCACAGCAGTCCCCTCGTGGAAATCGTTGCTCTTTAGAAGCTCCCAAAAGCACTGCAGCGAACTGTTTTTTTTTCGGAAGTAGGGAGGTTTCGGAAACGCCCTTCATTTCAGGGTGGGTGATAAAAACTGAAGGGAGAGCTAAGAATTGTGGGAAACAAATAGTGCGGTACTACTGGTCGCGCATTGGGGGTGCATTTCGTCGACGCCCGGCTTGCAATTTCATTTTATGATTTCGCAAGGCGCCTGCAGTATAGCAGCCCTTGTTCCCGGCTCATCCTAATATCCACAATCATTTTACCAGCACGTAGCTGCAGTAGATAGTGATGGAAATTTGAATCCACTCCGTGCAGAAGAGTCGAGACGAGCGTTTAATATGCAGTCTCAAAATCGAAGTCTCGTCTTCTTTTTTCTTTTCTTTTTTTTTTCATTTCGTACCGGAGCTTCATTACTCGCTATAATTGCGAATTTGGTCGACCTGCGAGTGTTTTGTCATGTAATAAAATGCATTATTAACAAATCATAATTAAGCAACAAGTTATTTGAAGCCCGTCGGTCGCTTGGCCAGCCTGCGATCCAAAGGCCAATTAATTAATGGAGGTAAATTAACTCATCTTATGTACTTAGCATTCGTTATTGTCAATCGGGAGGAACGCGTTGGATGCTGTGTACTCCTCGTTGTCATCCCAGACCGCTGCCGCGTGTAACGTCAAAGTGCCTGATCGTGAAGCCCGCATGAAATTTGAGATGGAAGGAATTATTCTTTCTTCTACCGCTCACGGTTTTATTCCTGCATAGCGAAGACAATGCACACTCTACACTCGGTCGATCTTTGGATATTTTCACAATTGAGACCAGCAGCGTTTTGAATTGATCATCAATTAACCAAACCTAAAACGAAACTCTCTGTTAACCGTGCACGCAACAATCATGGCGAACAATCACTACTGAGTAATTCATTCTTCTCAGCAATTAAAACCGGTATTAAGGGACCAGGAATTGATTGCAATCTCTACTGAGAGGCTAGCTTGAATATGCTTTAAGTGCTTTTGTTATATGCTTGGCTGTGTAAATAATCCCTTAAAAGGTGCACGAACTCAAATGAAAAGGTGTTAAAAACGTGCAACGCCAAATTCAGAGACTGTATTTTGACTTACAATAGTCAACAAACGATGAAAAATATCAAGCTTTAAATATACAGAATTGAATTTCTGTTGTGAACTGAGCTTATTTTAGGCAGTAATTACATGTAATGACATTGACCGAGTTGGAATGAATGATGATGAATCCCGCCAGCAAATTCTGATAAAAGTTTTCCTATTCCACAAGAATACGTTACACATCTACGTCTGAGACAAGCGATGATCCGTAACTATAAGTTTGCAATTTTTGATCAGCGTCTGATTGTATTGATTTCCATTGTGACAAGATCATATTGAATTTTCACCTAAAAAAAAAATTTAAATAGGTGTTTTTTACTTCAATAACTTCAACAAGTATAAAAATTTGTCTGCAACAGACACACTTTGAGAAAAATGCGTTGTGAACTTCTATAGAGTATAAAGTACCTTTAATACTCTGGTGTTAATCCAACGCTATCTGATAATGTATCAAATTTCAAAATTCATCACGAAAATTGTTCTGCAATAGTCTCTACCGACAAATATCGGTCAATTTTAATACATACCATTTTTTACGGTGTGTTATATTAGAATATATTCTCAGCGGGTGAAGTTTTCTGATTCGCCGAACCGCAAATTTGAAAAAAAAACGTGCGTGTGGATTGAAAATATCGAATATCACACTGTCCACGAAAATATCACAACTCCGGTTCAAAACGAATACACGCATAGTTTCGCTCAGTTTGCATTCGTATATGAATCCCACCGTGCAATTCACGTCGTATTTCAAATCAATTTTCAATCCCGGCCAGCATTACACGTACCGAGCAGCAGCGCTGTGGGACAATAGAAATTGTAAATCACCAGCCGGATTTTTTCCCCTTTTTATGCAACCGTAATTAAATCGGTATCGAAAGCTATCGGGTGTACGGAGTCTGCGAATTTGGCTCACAGCAGCCGGACAATCGGTGGCCAGAGAGCATGCCAAGGATCTGGTTACAGATGGCATAACAAGTTGCAGGTTTGCATTAGCTGCGGTAATGGCGTACGTGCCCAGCCGCCTAATGCGCCCCTCAAAAGCCCCTTTCGATTCGGAGGACCTTTACAGACGGGAGTTGGCCTCAATCGAGATAAAGTTTTCAGCTCCGGGCCCACAGCTCAAGCTTCAAATTGACTCGCGCTGTTCACGTCGTTATCGACTCAGCGCTCCTGCATTATTTTTCAATGTCCTATATTGATCTCTGGGAATCGATTTTTCCGATTTCATTACTGCAGAGTTGACTTTCGGAGCTGATACGCTGCGTGGAATCGCGCAGAACCGCGTCTCGGTTAGCTTCCGGTTAAGTTGACACCTTCAACTTGTTTCAAACTCTGAAATCGAACAGGCCACACTGTTTGCCACGAGAGTTTCATAAAACTTACACTCGCATCGCTACGGAGAAGAATCGAATTTCTGAGTCAGAATTATTATAAACACCTACATGTGACCCCGAGTTGAATATGCGAAATTTAATGGTTCCATACCTGAGCATGCTTCGGATTAACAGGAATTTAGTTATTCGTGAATAAATAAAGGACACTGGTTGACTTTCGGTCTCGTTATCTCTATCGCTCTATCTCATTCCTCTTTCTTTCCGGTGTTCAAGGGCCGAAAACAGAGCAGAAAGTGTTTTAAGGGAAGAGGTAAAGAAAAAGGGAGGAAAATGCGAGAGTCCTGGAGTTAATCCGAAGTGCTTAAGCCGGCGTCGTGTTCTGAAACCAAACGAAATCGCGAACTGCAAACGACTTTAAATCGAAATAGCCAATTTGCCGGCGGGGGTTGTGCCCTTTGCTTCGCGAATATCCTGAAGTTGGAATGAAATTTGGTGTTCAGAGCGTACGGGGAGGGCCGTGGTTGATGGTAGGAGGAAAAAGAGGAGAGAGAAACCCTCCCTGCCCGCTTTCCTGCCCCTTGTAATTGAGTTAGCAGTACCATATCATGGTGTACATACAGCGTTTGTGTACCGCGGCGGGGAAACGCCGATAAAACACAAACATTTAATTAAAAGATAATCAACAAAATTTTACCCTGTCCGCTAATGTTGCCGAACGGGAGATAGTGGATATTTTCAATCGCCACACACACACACACACATACACACACACAAATCCGTAAATAACAACGTGTGTGGTAGTTAAGCGGAACGCGGCGACGAATTTTTTGTCTACGTGTAAATAAAGTGTGAGATTTTCGATTTTGCATAAAATTATATCGCAATTTCAACCCTCCGAGTACAAAACTGTGTTAAGTAATGTTAGGGAATTTACGACGATTTTCAGCAGTTCTGATTCGTAAATCTGCTACAGGATAAGAAATTGACCAATTTTGAAAGTGGATCAATAGTTGAACCCAATTCTTCCGAATACTGAAATGTTTGAACCTATCATAAGATTCTGGAGTTCAAATCGAGAGTTTCCAAATGACAGAGGCTTCTTTCGCAAAATAAATTTCTCATCGACTGATTAAAATTTTTAACACTAAATAGTGAAATTCTGATCTATCGCGTCAAAACTAGTTGATATCACGCGTGAAATAATTGTTTCGTAAACTTTCAGGAATATTGCAGATTGATGTCAAATGACAAAGTAATCTCCTGCATTTGAGCAGATTAATTTCGATGATAACAGCACTAAGTCATTTTCAACAATGTTGAATTAGCAAATTATTTTTAATATTGAAATTTGAATTGTGTTACATTTCGTAACGGTACGCAGAATTGTGTTAATGCCACTCCCATGGCTTGAACTATCAGAAGAAGAGAATTGGAAGGATAGTTCTTCAGAGAGGAGTTGCAATTGGCATTGCACCGAGCTGGGTCATTCAGTGTACGCGAGGTTACGGCTTCGCGTAAGTGAGTCGAATGAGAAAGACATAAAGTTAGGCTGAAACGTCGTAAACAAGTCGTAGGTGGATCGGAATTGATATTTTACGTCAGTTATGCCCTAAGCTTGCCCCACCTTTTCGCTGTTCCTGCTGCATCTCACTCTGGCCAATAAAGATATCTTTGAAATGTATTTGAAACCTCGAGCAAAACTAAGATATGTACTTCTCGTTTCGACCTTCTGTAAGTAGACTTCGGCGTACATGCACATGTATCGGCACAGATAAGTACGGATGAAATGAAGCCCAAGACTTTATAGCTACTATTATCGATGCACCGCGTGTCGGATATTCGTTTCAGACTTTGGTCGTAAATCCCTGGGTTACGAGTTCAACTGTCTATATAGGATAGGAAACGATTTACCGTATATTTGCTATTTCTTATATCGGCACCAAAATCTATATGGAAGACATTATGTTCATTTTTGGGTATGTTGAAATACAATTCACAAGTGAAAAGACAAAATGCGCGGTGTTTTTCACAGAAACTGATCCCGAAGTATAATGAATATCACTGATCATTGCAGTTTTGCTACAATTCCGTTAAGAAGACGACAAAATTTACCTTTCATACTGACAGTAAAAGTGGCATGAAGTTGCTGTTAAATACATAAATTGTAAGGAGTAGTTCCTTAAGAATCGAAATTGATCAAATTACTTCGTTACTTTTATGATAGATTTACCAGGGAATGAAAAACAACGAAAGTATAATTATTTATATTTATAAATTAATTACCAATGAGTTTTTGGTGGATTTTCATCCACTTGGAATTTTTATACTCTGTGTTCATACACCGTTAATCTTATCGTGAGACTCTTGGAATCTCATTCTTCAATCAATCTGTGATCACGCAATTTAACTTTCCGGTGTTTTATGTACTGTGAATGTACGTATAGAAGACAATCTTATTATTGACTGATAATCAAGTGTAATATGAAATGCTGTTAATGTTTAGAATTATTCGCTTTCCAATTGCTCATTGTTAGTCATGGTCAATATTTATCCTTCTGTACCCAGATACGTTGTCTCTGAAAACATTCCTTCAGTAATGATGAATTTTGTCTATTAGACATTAACGTATCAATAAGTTTTCGAAAGCAAGAACTCTTTTAAGACCTAGGTATAACAAAGAAAAGACAAACGAACAAGAGTGCGTTATATTACAAATTTCCTGAACTAAACTCAACTTCTATACGGGTTTTTCTCAATCCGTAGAATTGTCCTCACGTTCATATTGATCTTCGATTCTCAGGTCTTTGATTTCTGCAAATCAATTTTGTTATTCAAACCGTACGTATAACGAGCTTACAATTTTACGGTTGATTGAAAACCTTAACGAACCTGCAGCTTGTGAAAGGGAGAAAAGATAATCTCAAGAAGTTACCGTGAGACAATATAGCCGGTAAAAATTTTTCAATTAAAAATTTCCTCAGGCTGAAGAGCTGCCACACGGAAAGTCACGCTCAAGAGACGGACCGGAGCATTTGAGATCTCCATAAAAAAAAAAAAGTAAACCCATAACGAAGACGGTAGAATAATAGAGAAAGAAAGAAAAGAAACAGCAGAGAAAGAAATATTAATTATCACGAAGACACATTATGTTAACCACCGGACAACGAGCCGTTCCGTTACACACGAAGTACGGGGAGCCCGTCCATAAATGGGCGCAATATAATTTAAACGAAAACGTTTCAGCTGCAGACTCTCACGATGGCGGTGTCTTTTAACTTATGATATTCCAGAATATTCCAGGCGCGAGGGCAGCTTGAAATTTTTAAATAATCGCCGCTCACAGCATTCGTAGGATTCCGGTGTAATAACTGTTTTTCATATTTTCTATTACATGCCTCTTGCCGGACAAAAATTAGCCCTCGAAACGTTCAATGGTCGTTGTAAAATATAGGGTACTACAGCATAAAAGGTTAGTTTATTGAAATGGTTTTCTGACCCGTTGCATACTTATTTTTTAGTGCGCAGTGGTCGTATATATAGAAACGCCACGCCTCTTCATCCTCTTCCGCTTTTCATTCTCCCCGACCGCTGTTCGTTGTCGAAATTTGACAAAGGGTTATCCGTTCGCGAAGAAATGAGGTAAAGGAGGATACGATGAAACTCTCGACACCTCATCGTACAACGAAAATATTTTTACATCCGCAGACATATTTGCATAATACTGATAATACTTAATTAATCCTACGAACCGTCGCTGGTGTCGTCAAATTATTAATAATAATAATAAGGATAAGAAAAGAAGAAGAGCAAAAAAAAAGAACGGAAGAGAAAAAAAAACCTGCGAAAACTTTTAATTAAACAATTTCCCTCCTCAATTACGATTCATTTTTAATTAACGCCCACGACGCCATAATGAGGAAGTTGGATAATTTTTCTCCACCCAATATCGTATACATAGTCAACACCTTAACGAGATGACAATTTTTTTCGCGCATATTTGAAGTGTCCACGATTTCGTCACGTTTCATCAATTGACCCCTGTGCTCGTTACTCGGCTCTCTGGAGATTTGCAAGAGTAAAATTATGCAAATATTCAACGTGTCGAAGTCCTGGAATTCGGAACAATCCTAAACTTTAGCAAGATTGCGGGATTCTGAGGCCGATACTCCAAGTTCTGCAGCCTCTGTTTCAACGTGAATGCAAACCGGACAATCGTATCTTCTCGGTCCTTTATACCTCCTCGTTCCCAAGTCGGTTCAAGAATTCGCCACGCTGTCGAACCGTGATAAACGTTGTTTCTACTACGGCAATTCCGGGATCAAGGTCAGCAGAGATGGCAGTCTTGTTTCACGCGCGGAATTAACAATTGGACAGGACTCGGAGCGGCTTGAATCGTTGCCCAATGACACTTATAGGTACACAAACGGAAGCATTATCCCCAGAAACGTGACCAAAAACCATTCAACCGTAACTGGTTGCTTTGTTGGAATGCTTTTTGTTCCTGTCGGTTTTAAAATCGCAGTTATGCAAACTTGATACGATAGAAGCACATACTAATAAAGGTAAGTCCTGAACAAACACGTCTGAGACCCTAACCACATCTGATTGGGTCTTTCTCACTAAATTTTCTCGAAAAAATTCAACACCTCACGTAATCGTGGAGAGCTTTCACGATTGTTTGAAATTCAAGATCTGCAGTTGGTTCTGTTGCCAAACTGTCGAAGGCCAGCTAAAATTCATCGCTTTGAATTAACGTTAAGCTTAGGTACTGCAGTTGGTGAGGCTTTTTCGAGTCGTTATTTTGGCCCGGTCATAAAGGTTTTATCGCCATACGTGATACAGATCCACGATTACTAGTGAAAGAATAATAAGAGCAGTCCGTACCTGCGATGGGCCCGTCCCGATGAATTATTAAACGAAAACCCTTCCATCTAATGAAGCCATAAAACGGAGCTGAGCCTGGAGGGAAAAAAGTGAGAGTAACGCTGGGCTGCTGGAGTTGAATTCCAATTGGGTTACTGGTTCAAAACTCGACCTCGAATCGTGCTTCAAAGGCGGGCAGATCGGAAGAGCTAAGTGGTCATAAATGACAGTCGCGTCCGCGATAACTTGCCGGAAAACCGGAAAGGCGGTGAATTCGACTGAACATGGACTGCCGCTTCGGAGAAGCTGGTCGGAGAAAAAGGTGACGTGCCTTGTTTTGTGCCGGAAATGTGGGTCAAATTAACCTGGACGTCAGTATATCTCTTCAAAGGCGTAGCCAGGATCATGAGCAAAGACTGATATAAAATAGTAGATGGGATTTCGTATCTCGATGATAAATTTTTCTCAAACTATATCTTTACACTCGGCTATTCAACTGTCTAAAAGTTTCTGAATTGTGGTTTTATACCGTTCGACCTGCGGCTGTAATACTTAGAACGCGGAGGCGTCGAGTCGGTAAATTCGAGTAATTTGATTTGGTGAAGTTAACGAACTGTGTCGCCTGCAACATTCGTAGTTGAAGTTAGCCGAACAAAGGTCCATTAGGTATGCTAATGTGCCATGAGGAGTCTGCTCGAGCATTTTGAAATAAACGCGCTCGAAGAATATTTCAAATTACTAGATAAGATCGCGTTTTAAGACTTACGCATTGTTACCAACTCACCCCGAGCATTATGCTTCAGATGTATTGATGCTTTACCGTAATATCGATTGAATCAGCAGATTATAAAATCCATTCTCAGATAATTTTTTCAAGCCGAAATATATTCTGCCACAACTACACGTAACATATTCTTATTCGAATTTTAGAAAACATTGCTTTCAATTGCAATTCATTCGATTTTATCAAATTCCAATGCATATCTTCACTTTCACTTGTGTTGATAAATATGTATTAGCCATCTGTACTGTTTTGTATTCCAGTGATCAAATAAAAATAGCTGTGGAGAACTTTTACTGTTTAATTATTTTAACCTAATCTCCTTGAGAATAGAAGACAGGAAGATTCTTTCTGAAGAAGGAGGCTGATGGAGTGAAACACTGAATTTCTTCCTGAAATGACTAAAAATGACATCAACTGTTGAACTTAACGAAGAAAAAATGTTCACTTTTCATTACTTATTCCATATCAAATGATTATCCACTAAATGCAGTAATCTTTTTCGGCACATTTTCCAAACAACTGCGCAAGCGGTATGAATATCTAATGAACAGTTTGGAGTGTAATATTTTGTTTTCTGATCAAATGACAAGGACGATAAGACGGTCCCACAATCAGCGTTTGTCACATTTGGCGCGTGTGATTTTCTCTCACGAATCTCAGAATTTCAACGGCATATTGTTTATTTACCATTAGCCTCCTCTTTTTCCTTTCCTTTGAATCATGTTTCCGGGAAAAGGGCACCATTCCGGCACCCCAACCTACTCGTTACATTCTTTGATGTCGACACGGATCGACACGATAATAATACTTCTCAAGTTTTACGTCGTTCAGCCTGTCATTGCGCTGCAGTATATGCACCGGTTTCTCTTTCCCAAAGGAATCACGATTCAGTTACCATGACTTTCTGCATGTCTGGAAGGGTCGTTATCGATTTCAAATCATCACAACATTAAGTGCCGAGGGAGATCCCGGCTCCCCCGTAGGATAATGTTAATTTTTCAGGGGCTCTTGGGGATGCTGCCGACTCGGGGACGGGGGTACTATAAGGGTATTTCAATTGTTCCCATTACCCATGGAATTATTCATCACTACTTCCTGCCGTGCAATTTCTCCATGCGAAATTATTGTCCCGGGGCACATGATCCCCCACAGTCCGAACCAACAAAATTACTCATTAACCGGGAATCGGACCAATTTACAATCATACACATGTAACCCCACTCAACAGACCCTCCCCGCCATATTCCGACTAAATCGATCATCCGACTGTTAACTCGTTTGGGAATACTGCAAGCCGAAAAAGAACGTCGCAATGGAAAAAAAGTCAACCACATCGATCTTCTTTTGACTACCCGAATCTCCTTCTATATGTCATGGGTTATACGCGCCATGGAATTCATCAATGTCTTGGAAATATTTTCACCCTGTTTTTTCTCCGGTTTTTCTTCATTGCACGTTGTTTTCTTCGGTCACCGGTTGACAGCTCAATCTGTCTGTCACGCTCGAACATGTGTCCAGAATTTTACACTCTTGCACACTGGGACTTTTTTTCCACCGTGGTTTTGCTCTCTTCATTCAAGACCTTTTTCACCAGGTTAAATAAAACAAAACGCGGAGTCATCTGTGCTGGTGGTGTACAGGTGTTATAAACTCTCCACGTTCGAATCACGATCCATTATCCGTTCACTTTGTAGGTTGGTACACCTACATCCGTTGCGTATCTGAGTTGATTTCCCTCTTTCGTGCGCGACAACCATTACTTATGGTTCATTTCAGGTCGAGCTTGCAGGCAATATTGGCTCGGGTTTGGTGGCACTGACTGATTTATGCCTGAAAAATTTGTCTCGGGTTTGGGTTCCTGGCACGTGACGCTTTTCCTCCTCGGCACAATGAACTCTGGTGGAGTGACAATATAACGCATAATGAATTTGCGAGCATGCTGGAGTTGAGACCATGCAGCAGGGTGAGCCAAAACATGGTGCCTCGTTTTACACTAGAATTGGACGAATTAAGAAGAGGAAAAAATATGTACAATTGTACACATACGTTATACATGCTCAATCTTGATAATAAATTTCCACCAGAACGGGACGGTATTAGAACGACCAAGCCTCTCGGTGCAACTCGGGTGGCCCATAACTCAGACCCGTTGATTATAATTGTGATTTATTCGGGTTTCCCAAAGTTATCGGAGTTCCTTTACCGTTGTGAAGTGTTTCTACCTACTGCAGGCCAGTCTTCACTCGGTGATAAAACATGCATTAGGGCCCTGTCACGTTGCTGGTAACCGGAATTAGCGACAAATATACATAGTCAATCTTAACGAGGCGGTCCTTCGTCATCCAAGCTTGATCTCAGAATTGTATATTCGGCCACCAGAGGTTGGGCCATATAGAAATGTCTGGGAAAATACTTGATAAATATTACATTATTAATCCACTGGAATTGGAATTGGTTATCGGATTACAGAAGCAACAACTTCAGAAATGAACCATATTGTCATCATCATCCGTCATTGAATACTTTTTTCCAAAAATGTATTCTTTCATAACAAGGTTTCGATGTTCTTGAGATTCATTTTCTGATTGGAAATAGAATTTGTACCAGTTTCAATTTCTTTGTTCAAACCAGTCGATAAAACGAACTCAATTTCACATCCTGAATTATGGATAAAAAAAACTTTGGCTGTAAGATCACGAATGCAAGTGATTTTCAATGCTCGTTCGCTTTAAGAATATTTCAGTCTGAAGTGTGAATTGTGAGTTTTTGGAGTAAAAGTTTTATGCTCACAGGTTCAACTTCCATCGGCATCGAGGTCAAGGTGTTGATCACACGGACATTGAATCGACTAAGAATGATTAGGACTCCACTTCGAGCGGATTAATGAACAGCCAATCTGCGGTGATGTCAGGGACCTAAAACCAGAATTAGAGTAACAAGATTCACGGTACGATCATTCGATTCACCCGTCTAGCTTCCAAGGACCATAACGACCCAGTTTCGTAATCATGACCGCGTTATCACAAAGACGAATGATTAATTCGGATACAAAGTGGAACACGCGATTCCATTTCCATGAAGTCTGCACTCGTGCAGCACGCTCATTCTTTTCGTTCAACCATCGCACATATCCCTGCGGCGTGACACTTGACCGAGGTGTCAGCCTCACATCACGTTGTCTCCTCACCACTGCAGTCGGTACGGTATAGTCGCCCCAAATTGTCGCAGCGCGAGGTCCCTTGCCTGGGGGTCTCGGAACCGTGAGATTGGGGTGAGATTTCTACGCTGCCATCTACCGCCGTCTCTGTCCCAGCCTCCTTCACCCGGCAACAACACCCTCCCTCCCGCAGAAATGTCATCCGTGAAGGTCCACCCTGTCTGTCACTCAGCCCATCCGGGGTGGCAGACAACTAGTGCAGGGGATGTATTGTCTGCTGGAAATAGGATGAGGGATGCTGCGAACCAACTTTCAGATCATAATCCTAAGGAAGAGGGACTTAGCCGCAAACTTTAAAGATTTATTTTGGATAGTTGCTTTTTTATGTTTGAAATTTTTTCGACGGTTTTTTTCTATGTGTCTGGCTCGACTCCCCTTTGGTGTCATTGCATCGTTCGCCATCAAGTTTCTATTTGAAATTATTATCAGTACGGGATATTCCAACCGTAATTTTTGCCTCGAAAATCGATTTTACGGTTAATTGCTGAGCTGAAACCTAGGAAATGATTACCTTTTAATCAGATAGGTTCTGTTGATCATGAATTTGGATGTAAAGAGCCAGTAGACTGTAATGTTCTTGAATAAAATTCACGTTTAATTTCAAGAAATACAGATGATTTTGCGAAGATACATTGTTTTCACATTTCTCCGTTGCCAGTTATATATAGCTATGAACCGTCGTAAGGTTTAAATTCAAAATGTCACTCCAATACCAATATTTTTCGACAGTGATTATTAATTGCGGCACATTGAATTTTTAATAGCCTGATAGATTTTTTGAGGCCGGCGCCAATGTCGGGCGACGTTTAAATGGAAAACAAGCCTTACCATGCAGACGTTGGATTACGATGC